>NW_021163017.1:3080000-3574335 GCF_004324835.1 Dendronephthya gigantea | reverse complement strand
GTGATGGAATGGTTTTCGCAACCTTTTGTGAACAGCTACCATCGGGAAAACCATAAACAAATAAATCCCGAGGTTTGCAGCATTATTTCGACAACAAATCGTTCCCGGAAGTGGGGGAATGGTTTTTCCAAAGTTTTTGTGCACGCCACCATAGGACAATCATAAAAAATTAAAATCCTTAGGTTGGCAATATTATTTCGACATTAAACCGTTACCGCATGCGTGGGAATCGTGTTTCCAACGTTTTTGTCAACCGCGACCATCGGGACAATCATAAACAAATAAATCCCGAAGTTGGCAGCATTATTTCGATAAAAAATCGTTCCCGCATGCGAGCGAATGGTTTTTCTAACGTATTTGTGCACCGCGGCCATCGGGACAATCATAAATAAATAAATCCCCAGGTTGGCAGCATTATTTCTGTTGAAGATTATTAAATACGAAAAAGGAACTGTAATACAGTTTCGTATATATAGATCAGTTTTGGATCATGTGACTTTTGTCAAACACGTTGTTATTTCGTTTCATCATGAATATGTAGTGTGTTTCTTGCTTTAAAGCCGAGCTATACAGTTCAAATTTAACAGGTTATGGGCCCAGAGACGCCGTTCGGCTTTTATGAGTTTAATATGAGAGATTTGATGCGAAATCAACGAGTTTATGGCCAATATATTTACGAAGTTTAATCATGGCGTCAGGAACTAGTGACGAACATGCATCGTTGTTGCGAATTGAAAAGTTTCGCGGAGAGAACTTTCACCTTTGGAAATTTAAACTTCAAATGGAACTTGAACAGTAAGACCTATGGGGCATTGTAAAAGGCGACGAGATCGAACCTACGGGCGAGGAAATTACTGATGCTCAACGCCGGCAATTCCAAAGGCGAGAAAGAAAGGCTCTCGCGACGATTTGTTTATGGGGGCTGATGAGTCGATGACTGAGCATATCAATATGACAATAAAATGCGACGCTCTTATGTAGTCTTCCTGAGTCGTATGATGGTTTGATCACTGCTCTAGAGTCCCGTGCTGATAACTTACATTAGAATTCCTAACAGCCAGGTTACTTCATGAGGAACGCAAGCGAAAGGAAAATCTGTCAAGCCCAGATACTGGAGAGAAGGCCTTGTTATCCAAGAGTGATCGAGGTAATCACAAGAATTTCCGAAACAAAAGAAAGGGTAAGTGTCACAATTGTGGCTTACCAGGACATTGGGCAAAGGAATGTCGTAAACCAAAAAGGAACAAATCGAAAGAAGACAAAGAAAGGAAAGAAGGTTCATCATATAATGCATATACTGAACATACATTATTCTGGTCATCAGAAAGTCAAAATCACAGGGATTTGACGTGGTTCATTGACTCGGGTGCTTCACAGCACATGTCATATGACAAGGAAATGATGGTGGACTATGTTGACTTCACTAATTCACAAAAGGTTCGTTTGGGGGATAATCGAGTTGTTCAAGCATTAGGTAAAGGAAATATTTGGCTTAATATCAAAACTGGCAGTGAGTACAAACGTGCAAGATTGGTTGATGTTTTGTATGTCCCAGACTTGGCAAAGAATCTATTCTCAGTAAGTGCAGCTGCTAAGCAAGGATATTCAATTAAACTTCATTAGAGTGGGTGTGTCATTCTTGATAAGTGTGGGAATATGATGGGATCTGGTAAGCTACAAAACAACGTGTATGTCCTTGATGTGAGTGTAAAGAGTGTTGATTCTCATGATGTCAGTGTTGCTAAGAATGAGCATCTTGAAGATTTGTGGCATCAAAGGTATGGACACTTAAGTACGAACAATTTGCGATTATTGAAAGATCAAGAATTAGTGTCCGGACTAAAGTTCCAAACAGCTGATAAACCTGAGTTTTGTGAAGGCTGTGCGCAAGGCAAACAGAAGAGAGCATCATTTCCCTAGGGAGAAACAACTCGAGCTGAAGAAATTCTTTAAATTGTACACAGTGACGTTTGTGGGCCGATGCAAGAGAACAGTCTTGGTGGTAATCGTTATTTTGTGACCTTTATTGATGATAAGTCCAGATTCACAGCAGTTTATTTTATGAAAACCAAAGATGAAGTGCTAGATAAGTTCAAAGAGTTTGAAGCAATGGTTACCAATCATACGGGGAGAAAAACAAAATCCTTCGATCAAACAACGGTGGTGAATACATCTCAAAAGAATTTATCAATTACCTCAAAGAAAAGGGATTCAACGTCAGCTCAGTGTACCCAGGACTCCACAACAGAATGGAGTGGCAGAGAGGATGAATAGAACAATTCAAGAAACTGCACGATCTATGATGCACAATGCAGCACTCGATAAGACATTTTCGGCTGAGGCAGTTCACACAGCAGTCATAATCAGAAATCGAAGTCCAACAGTTGCGGTGGAAAACATGACACCATACGAGAGCTTCTATAGAAAGAAACAAGACGTGTCTCAATTCCGAGTATTTGGATGCAAAGCATACATGCGTGTCCCCAAAGAAGACAGAAAGAAATGGGATTCAAAGACAAAGAAATGCATATTTGTAGGATACAGTATTTCAAGTAAGGGATATAGACTTTATGATCCGAAAGCCCGGAAAATTCATGTGTCCAGAGATGTTTTATTCGACGAAGATGAATTTATCCGACGCGAAAAGAAGAAGAAATGATAACCCTGAGTGATTCTGATCATGAGAAAGAACCACAGAAGATCAATCAGACCACAATACCACCAACTAAACGAAATGAAGATACGATTGATCGTCCTGACGAATCAGACATCAAGGAAGAAACTGAAAACGAGAACCGCCGGATAGGCATGGTGTATCTGGTAATTGGTGGCAAAGTAACACAGCGTGCGCGGATAACGAATACAACTTCGATGAGCCAGCAACAGTAGGTGATAGGCCGTTTGCTGTGCAATATAAATGTGGCTAGAAAACAATTTTCATTTAGCATGTGTTAGAACTGACATATTTTCAAATTACTTACTATTTTTAGATACGCTAAAAACGATTCCGAAGAGTTCCCACTTCGTAGACCCGCAGTATTTTTTTAATTTCTATTTGTATATTACTCATACACAAGACAACATGCCATCGGCCGCCATTTTGAATTTAAAAAAATATCGGCATAAGTCCTCTTATCTCGTCACCACCTTTCCTTTTTGTGACCGCGCTACGGTTTAGATTGATGTTTTTTTTGGCTTTTCAGTTTTTGAGTTTATAGACCCGGCGTATTAATTTACTCATTATCACTATTGTTACTGCAACTGAATTCGTCGGGTAAATTATAGGTGTCAGAGTCACTCTCCGAACTGTCTGCATTGTTCGTAAAGCTGTTTTTGCATCCAGTGCATTTGCAGAGATCGGAACACTTCATTACCGCTTTAACACACGAGCATCGATTGTTTTCGCAACCTTTCTTGCACTTACAATTAACGAACTCAAGGATTGAGTCAGGAGCGGGGGCAAGAGACATCCAGTTAATTCTGACATTTCCTTTTTCATCTAACTTCCAACCATGGTCGCAAAAGTTCGTATAACCCATTCTTTATTTGTGTTGATACTGTGACGGTTTTACCCAAGTTTCCAAAAAGAACTGCATACTCATCATTCGTCCTTGCTACTTTCAACGCTTTAACTTTGCCTTTTCCATAGAATGCACTCGTTGTATAACAATCTTTCAAAGAAAGGATAAACCTTAATTGGACCTCATATCTCAGTGGGGTAAAGCGATGGGAGAGTAACCTTTAGATCGCATTATTCACATGCAAAAAAAAACACTCAAGCTAAATCGAAAGACATTGAAGTTACGAAGGATACTGCAAATATAACATTTCAGACAATTATATAGGGATTTTAGATTTCCAAAATATTCTCGTTCGGCGCTAATACATCTACAATGGGGCTAGGGGTTCGCTCTTAAACCTACAGTGTGCATGGAACGATAATGGCATTTTGTATTCGTACAAAGAAGGGCAATAGCATTTTGTTCAAGTGACAAATAGACATTGCCAGGCTTCCCAGCCCTTCCTTGAAGCGTTTTGATCGCAAAAAGTCAATTCGTATGTAAAGAGACATCATGATTCTTCATACATATCCATGTATACTTAAATCGGTTTAATTAGCTGTAAAGGCATGGAAGCCTATTAGCGAGGTACACCATTGATTTCCGAGATGTTGTTTTGTCTTGTTGAGTGAGATGATCCGCCTTAAATTTCCTTTTCCAGTTTCAAAAAAAAATCGGCAAAAATGTCGTTTATAGCGTTCAGTGCAATGAGGAAAACGTCCGTATCCGGACTCCTAACAATTATTTTGGAATAAGACAAGGATGCATGTCTTGCATGAGCAATCATACGAATATCAGCCTCCTCGTGATCACTACAAAGCTCTTCGATTTCAGTGCAGCTTATATATCGCCCAATAACGCAGTTAACTTATGACACTTGTTTTCGTGTGCGAGAAACACTTCGACACCTTTCAGAGCCCGTGGATCGGCATTTCTCGAGGTTTTGAATATAAATTTCATAATTTCTTCTTTGTTCTCTCCAGAGGACATAAACTTCTTCCACTGACGAGGAACTCGCTGTTGCTCACTGTTATATACGAATGACGTTAGATCCACTAACAGCTCGCTTGTCTCTTTCCAAATTCTTTATGCTTTTTTCTGGGTAGCTGTCGCAGACGAAATCAACCCGACCGATATTTAGAAAAACAGCAATGTTGATGATCTTAGCCAGCAAGTCAGTTGCAAGTTCGCCCAATGTCGCAGGGAGAACTGCCAATGTTTGCAATATTCCCATGGCATCAAAAATACATGCCTTGTCTCCAACAGGTAGGTCAACTGACCCATCTTCCATTTCATCTTCAATCATGTTGAGTAATTTAGCTTTAACAGTTTTCACCAGATCACCTTGATTCGTAGCTAACGGGTGTGGATACGGTCGGGGAGTATGTCAGCACTTGCTGCATCTCTAAATTGCGACTCTTAGCTATCAGAAGCATTTTTGCAAAAAGTGCTTTTGAGTTTTTCAGCGCGACGATCTCACCTCTCTTACTTTTGCTATTGACCTTCTTACCAATAAGAGAAAATGTCTGTAACTGCGTTCTTTATTTTCGTGTAAATGTCAGGTTCCTCTCCTACAATATTGGATTCCATAAACTTAACTGCGGCACATTCGCCTTTCTCTAGCATGGTTTTCATATTACTGGCTACTGACGGAGTTGCGACAGATCCACTCGCCAAGTGCACCAACCGTTGGTATTCATTATCAAAAGGGTTTATCATAGTCTGTACAGTCTGAATGACATCTGTAACTGCTTTCTGTTCTGCTGCAATTCTTTTCTCGTCTAAATCTTTCCTCAAACTAGGTAAGAAATTTTACCATAATGATTTTACTTCTCCAGAAAAAGCACAATAATAAAATATACAAAATAATAGAATATAAAACATATTTTTGATGGGTCATGCCGGATAAAAGATTATGTTTGCATGTTTTCCTTTGGGTAATTTTTATGTGAAATCTTCGTTACTGACCGTTTGATATAAGTGACACTTGCCATAGCTTCGCATTGACTAGTGATTCCACATCTCTCTGCTTGACCCATTATCCAGCGATGCACGGCACCCTTGTTTAAGGTTATGCCCACAAGTCCTCTTTTACTTTCGAATCCCTGTTCAAAACAGAAGAAAAGGTTATTAAAAGTATCCTAATAGTGTAAACAATATTTACAGGAAACAGCCCCATTAAATTGTTTTCGTAGCAACAATTAAGTACAACTAGCTTATTAAGGGTCTGCTCGATCGTTTTATCACACGCCACACTTGAAAAAGCATATTCGCTCTGTCGTTGTACCGTCCAATTATCCGGAATGTTGGCTGCCACATCTCCACAGGAATTATAGAAAAACAATAAAAGAGGATTCATTTATTACTACGCGAAAAATGATTTTCATTCAAACACAGATATATTAATACAATATAACTTATAGGCTATAGCACGAAATTAATAATGATCGTCACTTACCGGGATGAGTTTTCTCCAAACACAACATTTCAAGCCTGCAGTAGCACGGCGCGTATCTGGAGTAATTCACTCGATCCGTAGCAAAAAACAGGGAATCATTGCCCGGAGTGAGCTAAGATGTAATTTCTAATTTGACGTTCTCGTTGCTCTGACGTAAAGTAGCAGTAGTTGAACCATGTCGATATATTTGGACCAAAGAGCAAACGTTGGATTCTCTTCACTTCTTTTTTCTATGAATGTATCATACGCTGTTTTTGCATGATTGACCAGCTTGCTCGTACAGATTTCGGAAAACGATTCCCTCTCAAAGTCTTCCAGAAATGAGTCAAAGTTGGACGCTGAACTTTCTAAGAATTTCTCGAATGCCTCATATCGCAACCTTTGCATCGCCTCATAAATTAACTTGTGAACCCTGATAGACCGATTATAATGCTTTCCTGATAACACACCATTAACAGATCCAGAGGCAACTATCTCTGATTCAATCATGATATCTTAAAATATCGATTTAGAAAAATGAACACTACTCATTCTAAATCCACAATTTGAATAAATAATTATGCTAACAAAATAATGGATAAGCACAAAGAATAATTTTATGGGGCGCAGAAAAGCTACAGCAAACACTAAAACTGTTAACAGCAGTGACATAAAAAACCTACTTCCAGGCCTGCATCTCTGAAAATCTTGGCTACAGCACTACAGAATGACATAATAGTGTGGAATTCTCCTAGCCTTATCACCAATCGATTCTTGTACTCATCATTCTTCCACCTTAGCATCTGTGCTTTGGCATAGAGTGCTTCGTCAAATACCAACACGATTTCTGGAAGTTGGAGACGTTGGCATATAGAGACACTGTGCTTCAGTAAGGCATTAACTGTCGCCAAATCTGTTACTGGCGCAACGATAACTGGCAAGTAACCAATGTTTGTAACAGTTGGAATTTCTCTGTGCACTTGCGTGTTGAGCCCGGTCCATCCTGGAAATAAGAGCCCACTCTGAGATGCGCACTTGCACGCTAATGTATAAACAAAATCAGTATTCCTTGCTAATTGCCGCACATCTTTATAGCTTTTGTCCTCAATAGAAATGCCAGAGCTCTGATTACGTAAAGATATTGTTCCTTTTTCTCGGTTGGTGTAAGGCGCGATATACGTTTCTGGTGCTTGTACAGTACGACACGATTTACTTACAGTGACATGATCTCCTAAGGTTGTGTTCCCGTTTTGCAACATAATTCCATTCGCTACATGAGTTGTTCCCTTCCCGGAGAGAATTTCCTCATTAAAGTCATTGTTATCCCAAACAACTGTGGCAAACACGCCAGGGCTAATATTACGTGGAATAATGATATATATATTTTGCTTGGCTGCTGGCAATGGCTAAAGCAGTGTCATGCTTATAAACAGTAGCTACTGATGCTGTGTGTCCCAACCCATGTAAGATACGAAGCAATCGAACTGACCCAGTATTATTGCGAACGGTCATTCCAAGAGCTAGTGACTTGTGCGTAAATTTCCTGCCTTTCGATTCCGCATAGGTCCTGCGCTATAGAGGCTCATTTTGTTTGCTCGTTTTTACTGATTTGAACCTTTTCCTCACGAAGTGGTTCTTCAGAGAACCCCAACAGCCCATGCTAAGAAGTTGTATAACTTCACTGGGATTGATTTCATGGCAGATTGCAAAGTTAGGTAATGGGAATCGGGGGGGCAGTCGACATCTACGCCTTTACTTTCTTGCAAAAGCTTCTTTATTTCCAAAGCTGCGGAAAAAAAGCTTTGAAAAGAACATTCATTAACTTGCGATGCCGATGAAGCTCGCGCGATATCACTTGATGAATCGTCTTCATTGAACGCGTCATCGTCTTCGTCAGTGTTGTCTATTTCCATTAAATCATCGGCCACTTACCTGGATTCACGCTATCTGCATAAACGAGGGTTCCTTTATTCCTAGTTTTGAGGTATGGAAAATGATTTTCGGATATCGCATTTGAATCCTAGTCTTCAGTCTGGCAGCCGTGTAGGGTACGTCAACAAGCTCGATTTCCTGCGCACAGCTTATAAACGTTTTCAAAAGGTAGCTGAGAAATAAAATTTCTCTTTTTAATGATGCGCTGCTCAATTATCCTTGTAGAGAATACTTCAAAGGCTCTATCATACAGGGTCGGACTTGAATTCCTTGATTTATTTCAAACGCATTTCGTATACCTTTGGTAACATTTTTTATGATACCTCGCTTCTATGGCTACACAGTCCTTTCCACGTATGTATATGCAAAAGTGTACTTTCGAAATTCATCATTTTTTAGCGTTGCGGCATCCTCCCAAATTCCAGCTGTTAACGTTTGTGCAACTGATAATTCTTGTTTTGTACGTTTTTTGGTCGCCTATAAGGAATAGATATAGACCATAGACTAAGTGCATCAAATGTCCAGCTATTTTATTGTGTATTAGTTTGTAAGGCATAAGTATAAGTATACAATGCGAAATAAAAGTAAGACAATACCGTATCATTAAAAAGATTGGTCCCGGTTGTTTACAAATCAAGCAAGACTTGGGTAAAACATTGGAAGGTCCAGAGGCAGAAGCTGATGTAGCACATGCAGTCGCAAAAAATTTTCTCGTAGTTTTAGCTACTTTTTTTGGTGTTCGCTTGACTTCCTCCCTCTTGCTGGGGCTATCACCTTGGCGCTTTCTACTTGGATTTCTCAAAGCTTTTTTTGCCCTTTCGAACAGTAAAATTGCGATAACATGCAGAATGATAGAAATAGTTTTTTGCAATGTCATTCACGTTCAAACTTTCTCGCTGTTCTCGATCTGGGATAAACTCCAACGACTTTTTTGCCACCTTCGTGAAATCCTTATATTCTGACGATAGACATAGCCACTGTTGCCTTTTTTCAATTACTTTGTCTAGTGTTTCTTGTGTTAAATATTTAATTTGTCCTTCTTTTCCCTCAAAATGTATTACACAAACGCCGTCACAAAAATCACTGCCTTTATCCATTTCGCGCCATTTCCTTTTTCCACAATCCACTAAAAAACATCAATCTAAACCGTAGCGCGGTTACAAAAAGGAAAGGCTGGTGACGAGATAAGAGAACTTAGGCCGATGTTTTTTAAAATTCAAAATGGCGGTCGATGGCATGTTGTCATGCGTATGAGCGAAGATACAAATAGAAATTAAAAGAATACTGCGGCTTGCGGGTCTACGAAGTGGAAACTCTTCGGAATCGTGTTTAGCGTATTTGAAAATAGTAAGTAATTTGAAAATATGTCAGTTCTAACTGAAAGTAAAAGATATTGTGCCTTGGCAAACGGCCTATGGGAAAAGGTGATTCGAAACGACACCAGCATAACCAGCATGCATAGTCGCCCATCCTGGGTTTAGCAGTGTGTGTTTGGACAGATGGTCGCCACGTTTAACAGCAACAAAATTGCGCTCAAAACATCTAGCTGAAGATCTAGCTGAAGATTATCTAGTCCAGTCGGCTCCCAGCCAATTTGGCTGATCTGATCTATGACTTTTTTAGACACGTTTTTTTATTGTAAATGAAAATATTGGCCCAAATGTATATTTTGAAATGATCAAGAAATTTTTAAATTTGTAGATTCTATCGCAGTACGCGGCATACAGAAGTTTTATATGGTTGGTTTTCGGGAACCTTTGCAATAGAAGATTCCCCTTACTAGCTTGTGCGTATGAACGTATAAGACGTAGAAAATATAAGAGTAGAAAGTCTAATCAGACGCAGGTCACGCAACAATGTAAACACAAGAAGGACAATCCGTGTTCCCATCATAGAGTCGAATTCAGTTCAGGAAGTTGTTACGCAAATTATTTACAGTACAATACGAATGAATATGAATTGTTGGCGAACATTGCTAAGAGAAGCATCGATTAGTCGTTTTTCTCTCGTTTCCATATTTTCGATTGGGTGATGTATACTTAACTCGTTTGGTTGCTGTGGCTCGTCTTGTACACATGCACATACTTGCAAACAAAGCCGTCTTTTAGCTTCTGGCCTTTCGTTGCCAAAAAAGAGTATAAAATTTAGCGAGATTCCTTTTCCCGCATTGGATACTTTAGAGCAACCACCTACAATACATATATTCGGCATATTATTAATCTGAGTGCCTTTTTTGCGCTGTCGCCCTCAGTGAATAATACACGCTATAATGTTTTTCTAATGAATGAAATAGACCGGTTCCTATTGTGACATCACAACATCGATTTCGCACCAGTCCCTTTTGCGCGGTTTTCAGTTTTCCTACATCGCAAAATACCATGTTTGAACGGGAATAACTTCTAGACTAAAATAGCTATTACGATTCGGTTTTCGAATATTATATATACTGCCAATGACGATCAAAATATCAAAAGTTCATTTTTGTGTTAGGAGCACTTTAAGGGATTAGGTATCGAATGTGACTGGCCAAGAGTGTGGTGTAATCTTCTCTTATGGAAATTTATTCGACACCTCATGGTTGACAGCTCATGGCATATTACATACTGCCGATCGCCTTCTCAGGTTTGGAATGAATGTGAATCCCTTTTGCTATTGTGGACAAAAAGAAACAATTCTTCATCTTTTTACGACTTGTCCATTTGCTTTGAAATTTTTACGTTGATATCATGCAGTTCATAAACGTTTTGCTCCTTCATCTTGTCCACCAACAAGTCAAGTTCTAATGGGATACGACCGATCAATTCGGATACCTTTGATTTTCCCCTGTCTCTTAGGAATTATTCGTCAACACGTCTGGCTAGCGAGAAATTCGTTCCATTTTGACGGTGTTATTCCTAACTTTGGAGTCTCCCTGACAAAAGTGAAATCTTCACTTCTCTTTCAAATAGAAATGGAACATCTTTATTGTACGCCAAATCAATTCTTCGATCAGTGGCTGGCTGGCGGTGTCGTTGGAACCATAAATTTGGCTAACACAATTGATTTTAACTCTATTCTAAATGATTCCAGTTGATGCACACACACACACATATGTAATAATACTCATAATGGAACAGGTGTCTCGTTTGGCTGCGTCGGGGGATCACTCTTCCGGGCGGTCACCCAAGCTAGCTGTGTGTCTTTTTAAGCTTCCTTGTGTGACCACGCTAGGGAAGAACATTGTGGTTCCGAGAGTGTGAGAGATGTACGAGATCTTTTGTCTTACGTCGCCGTAAAATATATCCTCCTTTCAATTGGGAAAATTGCAAGGAAAATACGTGTCAAATGGAACTGCGGTTTGAGAAAGCTGACATTCTACGGCTAAAACATTGTTTAGGCATGCCAGACGAAATAAAATTTCACAAAGGAAGCTACTGTAATGGTCTAGAAGCACTTTGCATACTTTTAAAGAGGCTAGCTTATCCCGTTCGATACTGCGACATGGTTGGTACATTTGGACGATTTGTGCCAGATCTGTGTAAAATAACTCGCTGGATGCTTAACTATGTGTATGACAGACATTCATACTTACTGCACTGATGGGATACGCCATTTTTACGGCCAGAGGCACTCCAATGTTATGCCAATGCTATCCATGTTAAAGGGGGCCCCTTGAGAAATTGCTTTGGGTTCGTAGATGGAACTGTTCGCCCCATATGTAGATCAGAAAAACGCCAAAAAGGTGTGTACAACGGTCACAAAAGAGTGCATAGTATTAAATTCCAAAGTGTTGTGATACCGAACGGGCTCATAGCGAACCTTTCTGGTCCATGGGGTAAGTTTCTAATAATTTACAAGTTCATCAGTAAGAAGACTCAGGATAAACAAAAAATATTTATTTATAAATATTTTTTCACAGAAGGAAGAAAACACGATGCCGGGATGCTGGGAGAATCGTGTTTGATGAGAGATCTCGAAAGGTTTGCTCACTCTCCAACTGGTGAAGCTCTGTGTATCTACGGCGATCCAGCATATTCACTGAGAATTCATCTGCAAGCACTATTTCGCGGCGCAAATCTCACAGACGAAATGAAAGCTTACAATAAAGCAATGAGCTCTGTTCGTGTTTCGGTGGAATGGCTCTTTGCGGAAATTGTGAAGTATTTCATGTTTGCAGCTTTTAAACGAGGTCTTTCCATTGGATTAAGTCCTGTTGGAAAGATATACATTGTTTGTGCGCTTTTGCAGAATGCCCACGCATGTTTGTATGGCAACATTGTTTCAGATTATTTTCTACTTCAGCCACCAACCCTTGAAGAATACTTTCAAATAGAGTAAAGTTATCAGGGCCAGAAAACAAACTTGTTAATTAAGTGACTATAAATAGAGTTGAGTCAGATTTCTTGTAAAATATGTAAATTTCAGTCATAACAATAATCTATTTGGTTTGGTTAACATACAAATAATTCGTTAGCCTGAATATACATGAACGATTGACGAATTATCAATTAAATATTCTTTTTCTAGCCGAAATGCATAGAAATAATTTTATACTGACTTATTTGAATATGAAAACAATAGACAAGAGTCACAAATCCCAGTCCTTCAAGACAGTATCCAACTATAAAATAAACATCTCAACACTCGCGACATTTTAAATCGAACAAAATATGCCTGGATACACAAAAGAATAACGGAACAAATGTAAGAATTGCGGGCTCTAGTCTGTCCAATCGATAAATAGCCTGCATACTCCTTGCAACAAATAAAAAAATTAAATACATACAATTTATATAGTGCATGTTCAGTCTTTTTTAGCCAATGCTATTAATGCCTGAAGCATACTTTCATCTCTTTTCTTCTGTGCTTCTAATTCTTCCCTACGAATCTCGATCTCCATTCGCTTTATTTCCAGCTCTTGTTTTTTAATTTCGCTGTTACACTCGGTTGTTTTGAGCAAGTAATCCACTACACTGCTTCTACGCTTTCTAGTTGAGCTTGGCGTGTCTGATGACGAACTGCCATCTTCGTCGTCTGAACCTTCTCCGATTGCCCCCTCTGCACGTTTTTTGGTTTCACGAAATGTCTCCATAGCCGTTCGTCTTATCTCTTCAGCTTCCGTAGCATATTTCGAGCGTGCAGCATCCTTGACTTCTTTAGCCTTACAAGCAGTTTCTTCTTGACTTTCAAACTGGCCTATGATATCTTCCATTGCCATATCAAACTCCGTTGATTCAGGGTTTGTGCCACTTTCCCATGGTTCGTTTGATACGTTTCTCTTGTATTTTGTTTCCAGCAACCCGTACCTGTCGCGTACGTTTCTAATGGATGTGAGATTAAATGAAACTTCGGTCTTGCCGTTAAGATTATCCACAATTTTTTGCCATGCTGTTCCAATTTGCCGAGAGCCTTTCGGGTGTTCGAACGGTCGTTCAGCAAGTATTTCGCGCAGTAAATGCATGTCGTGTGCTTCACTCCATTTAATCGGTTTTTTAGTCAGAAGAGAGACATCTGGGTATTAATCTGTGCCGCGTGAAGCTCACGGCGGCGTGCTGGTATTGTCATTGTGGAAAACATCGATCGGAAGTAATTTGTATTTCCGGTCACCGTCGCTGCCTTTCAAACCGTCGAAGCTTAAGTTCATTATTAGCCGCAGAAAGCGACGAAATAAAAACCCCGAGCGGCCACTATGGCCTGAACAAGGTCAGATGAGGAAGGAATCTTACCTTCCAAAGTATCTTCACGCATAGATTACCAAATAATTTCCAATTCTAAGGAGGAGAGGGTGCAGGCCAGCGGTGATGTCTTGGTGTGCGGGAGGACGTTGTTTTATCATCGTTGTTTGTTATTCTTTGAATTCACTGTATTCAAGTTAGAACACAGTTAATGGAATATACATGGTTTTGAGACTACATAAAAGTACAATCACAGGAAAAAAATATGTTTTCCAAGTTGGAGTATTGTTGGATAATATGGCATATAGGTTACCAATCTTGGACCATCATTGGAATCAAATAAAGATACCAATAAAAACCCAGTGGTAGCCCAATAACATTACGTTGAGGAACTACTACAATTACCAATGTTGGAAAATCATTGGCATTTCAATGGTATATATGCAAGGGACGAATTTCCAATGTTGGAAAATCATTGGCATTTCAATGGTACATATGCAGGATGAAGTTCAAATATTGGAAAATCAAAGTCATCATTGGACAATTTCGTCTCCTGACTCCAAAGATGACACAATGATATACCAAACTTGAATATTAAACAGTCCAATATTGGAAAATCGTTGGCATTTTAATGGTATATATGCAGGACGAACTTCCAATATTGGAAAATCATTGGTATTATATATATAGGATGAGAAGTTTCAATATTGGAAAATCAATCATTATTGGGGCCATTTAACTCTTCACCACCAAAAACGACTTTGTATATTTTACTCTGGCTAATGCCAGACGATTTTACTTGTCAATGTGGACCTCTGGCGGTGTAGGTGCTAAAGTAGGGGAGAAAACAACTCGCAGCTTGCGTATGAGTAAGACTCGTGTTATACAAATTTAGACGCATCTTTATATGAAACATCAAAATCTTGTTTCTTGCAATGCAAAGGATAACAAGCTTTAAATTGGCGATTTTTTGTTTGCTTTAGATAGTGGACTTCTGCACGGCTACGCCGCATAATTAATTACTGAAGTTATTCATGCATGAAGCATGTCGTTCACGCCACTTCCTGAGTTTTCCAAGGTATCACCAAAACGTCCCCAACAGTCATCTAATACATAATTGATTTACCACCTATCATGCATCTCCATCATATCATTGCGTGATGAGAAGTTTATCACATAAGTAGTTTATATTGTGTCGAGTATGTACTCTGCTTCCGGAGATTTAACGCTATTAGCTATAGTTAAATCTAAAACAATCACAGCTGAATCTGTATAATCACAGCTTATAGATAATGGTTTGCGATGTCGATAAACCATAGATACAGAGACCGAATTTTGTAATCGTATTATATTTGAAAACAATCAAACAAACAATTCGACCTAAAGTTAATAAACAAAATAAAGCTATGTAATATACTATATAAAGATCAATTTACCATGCACATAATAATACCTAATTTACACATACTACACTAACAAAATAAACATTAACTTACTTCTGTGACAAAATCCATGCAGTCTTTCAATACATAAATGTTAGTAAACTTATTTACCCAGGTTAGCAATCGTTAAACAGTCCTTTCTCAGTAAGCGCTCTCTTCCTCTGGTTTGCATGCGGTCCTAACACCTAATCATAGTAATTACTTAAAATGTCAATCAAACTTATCAGTCCTTATTGGCTGTATATTATTAATTAATAACTAAACCAGTGTTGCCAACCTTGGGATTTTATCCCAAGATCTTGGGATTTTTTAAGGCTGTTGGGATTTTTTAGAATAGAGACAAGATAATGTTTTAATAATGATAGTTGTAATACTGATTAATCTGCCTGCTCGGTATAACTGTTATTCACTAAATATTTTAATATATCATACAGAGTATACAGCAGTTAAGTGCTGAGATCAGTGAGAAGGTTTCTTCCTATCGTTTATACAAGACCAAGTATTTCGCCAGGCTTCGGTTAACGCGCATGGCTGAACACTTCGCCTGATGAGGGGACCTGGGAACTAATGAAAAAAATTTTGGGATTTTTTGGGGGGAAAATAGGGAATCTTGGGATTTTTTGGGAGCTATATTGGGATTTTTAGGAAAACTGACTTGGCAACACTGAACTAAACTAAACGTGCATATAAACATCGTATATAACGAAACAGATAACACAACACACCCAGCCTTTATCACCGGCCACATACAGTAGGCTGTAGCACCTTTTGTGTTTAAGAACCAACAACAGAATATTACAGTAATATCTTTTTCAACAGAATATTAACATATTTTATTAACAATTACAATATGTTTGTTATCACCATCGAATACTTTCTGCAGCATAACTTTCCTACTTATATGCTTGAGCTCTCCAACAACGATTTCGTTATCTTCTTTTACAGTTTTATGATAGCTGGTAGTGGCATCTCCAGCCCAGGAAAATTTTGCCAAGGTGAGAAGAGATCTACTTTCTCCCGAGATAAGCACAGTGAATATTGTTAGTATCTTTCCAAGTATTTCACCTTCGCGAGTGATAAATATGATCGTTTCATTTTCTCTATAAAGCAGCCCATTAAACGTATGTGTTGGGAACCACACGCTACGACAAGATTTGCCGCTTTCTTCGACATTTTGTAGCTGTTGTTCAACGCATTCTGCTACAAGCACTCTGGCATTTTCTGGCACTGTAATAATCACGAAGACCACCAACAAGGATACCTTGATAGAACTCATTAACTATGTCGGGGAACATGATGCAAAAAATTGTCCCCTTATTCGTCACGTGTCTGTTGTATTTTGAACAAATAAACCATGGTAAGGTCTGAATTAACATGTTGTTCAAGTCACGGTCGAGGAGCTAAGCCAAGCGGAAGCCATTGCTATTGGTTAGTTGGGCAAAAATACAATAGACATGTGACGGATAAGGAACCATTTTTTGCATAAACCTGGACAATAACATAGATAATGAGTTGTATTGTACTTCTATCTAGCCTCCAATCCATGTATATTCTAATAACTGTGGTTAGCAAGAGTGAATAAATAAGACAATGCATTGTTAAATTGAGTCCAGTATTTCGAAATTTTATAGAGTTATATAGCTCAGTGCTGGCAAATAACATGAAGTCATGCATGAAAAATTGCAGGCTCAGATACCAAGATTAAAATGTTCATATTATTTATTTTAAAATTTCAGTGTACATTTATTAAATTTTGAAATATTTTGTATTTTATTTTACAAAATATTGGCAATTAGGGGCGATTTTGCCCGCGAATGGAAGAGCAGAGCAAAAAAGAATTGGTGGCTCTTTTAGAAAGACAGAAAGAGCAATTAAAAAGATATGAGGCCAGGCTGCGAGGTACATGATACAAAATGATATGAATATTAAAACTATAAAAGTGCATGTAAATTGTTTTTAAGCTGTAGCATTAGGTCCAATTACACGTGTTAAAAAAATCCAAGGCTTATAAGTCTCGCGTAAGCATGAAGCAGTTGTTAAAATCATTAAAGGAGGTTTACATTGCAAGTTGACTGTGTGACTGATCTTGCAACCTATATTGCAATATGAATATAGCAGTTTATAGCTCCAGTACAGGAATTTCTTTTTATTGTCTATGATGTTACACAGTTATTCATAAGGAACCCACATATATAGGTGTGTTGATATTCAGTTTTAGCCCACCTCAATGTTTAAATTTATTGCTCCTGAATACAGGCCTGTTGAATAGTATATAAATATAAGTGTTGAATAGAGGTAGCCCATGCAAATTTCTCAGCAGAAAAAAATCACAATCTCCTGATACTTAACATTGACAACTTAGGGAAAGCCATTATATAGTAGCTTCATTATAAACAAACTTATTTGTTGACATGCTTAGAGACTTGCTTAATCCTTATTCATTCAGTAATATTATAACTGAACAATAGTACTGAACAAGAGTATAGTTCACATTTGTTCAGTAAAAGTTCAATTATCATTGATAAGTTCAATTAGCAATGAGGTTCATTTGTGAAGGATTACCCTCACAACTATTTTGCCTCCAGAGGTTATATACCTAAAGTTCATGAGTCAGCAACAAGATTTGGCAAGTTTTTTTTTCCACGCACATTTTCCTTGAAATATGCCATTTTCAAATCAAAATCTACGTTAAAAACAACTTTCATTTTTAATATATGCACAATTCGGTTGGAATACTACACTTTGGGTAACCTTAGTAGTTTAAATTCCATATATACACTAATAAAACAAGTTGTAGCTAAAAACCTGACTCAAAGTGTTGGCAACAAGTCTGACGATTTAGTCATATGTAAATTTGAGTTATAAAATTTTAATTTCTTGAACTATATCAACTT
Source organism: Dendronephthya gigantea (assembly GCF_004324835.1). Classification (NCBI taxonomy): domain Eukaryota; kingdom Metazoa; phylum Cnidaria; class Anthozoa; order Malacalcyonacea; family Nephtheidae; genus Dendronephthya; species Dendronephthya gigantea. Next base: position 3,556,416 of record NW_021163017.1, on the reverse strand, counting down.
TACCTAGATGTTGTCCAGGCTTACAAAGGGTTACAGAAAGAAAAGAACGTGTTAGAGAAGAGTTTACGGGCTTTGAGTAGTGACAATGTTGAAGTTGGTTCTGCAGAGAAGTTCCACGATGTACATCTAGATGACAGGAAAGTTGTGAGAGTGGAAAATGAAAACACCACCAAATTAAGTTCAGGAGAACCAAAACCTCAGTTACCTAAACCTGAACAAGCGCAGGTAAAATATGATAATTGTTATCAATATGAAAAATTTATTTCAACACTATAAAACATGCAGTAATTAACTATTTAGAAGTATAGACCTTTTGAGATGCAATTGAGCAAAGCATGCCTACTAGTTTGCCCCTGGTAAAAACTGTCGAATATTTATTTATAGGAACTAAGTGCCACATGCCAGATGAGTGATCAAACAGGCTTGCAGGCTCAGCTAAAAACACTTCGTGAAGCATTGGATACCATTATGGAGCAAAAAACAAAGATGGAAAACTCATTTCAAGCTGATAGAAAAAAATTTTTGGTATGTTTGACATTTGTCTGACTTTAAAGATTTTGTATTGTTCTGATCGCTGGTTTGAACTTTGAAGTCTGAATTTTAAGCATTCACTCAAGGGGTAGTATAGTCCCAGCTGAAGCATACATGTACCAAATGATAGAAATATTAGTTATAGTATTGACTGATTTGAGTCATGTCATAATACTAATAAGTTACTTTGGTGTATCTCAGGAAATTGTGTGCTTGATTTGAAATAACAAGGGGTTACTGCAGCTAGGCATGTATTTCTAGTACATTTTAAGTGATTGTGGGTTATTAAGTGAGAAAAAACACCCGTTTAGATAATAGTTAATAATGAAATACCCATTTTATCTATAACCATGTTTTGTGCAGAAATTTCTGTAGCCATTCTTAAATACAGGTTGTTCAACTGGACAAGCCCTGGATGCATAAATTAAGATAGCGCGTGGTTTTTGAGGCTCTTTGGGAAGAAAATTTTAAAGGTCAATTATTGTTACTTTTATTTTCAGCATGAACTTGAAATAAAAGAGGCTTGTTTTGCCAAAGAAAGAAATGAATTCTCTGAACTCAAAGAAAGCATGCAGAAGGATATTCAAGAGGTGCTGTGACAATAAATCGTTGATTTTAAACACGCTTTAGAGCAAAAAAAGGTGGACCCTATATAGCCCTATACCTTAAAATCAGTTTTGTAGCGTAAGCAGACTTTTCAGGACATGTCCTCGTGGGTGTGACAACACGTATCGTTTTAGAAATTTAGTCCGAAATATCGGACGACGGCTTAAATAAGTATAATGACTGTTTTCCATTACGCGGTTTTCCATTCCGGCAGGTCGAATCACAAGACAAATTTAATGTTTATTTTAGTTTCTCACCTGTTTTGTAGCTACGGATTCGCACTCGTGGTGAACAACAAGCACGTGAGACGGAACAAAATGATCATGTCATGATGTTGAAAGAAATGCAAGTACTTGTTGCTAAGGAAAGATTGGCGAGGGAGGAACTTGAGAAGAATATTGAACGTCTTGAAAAATCATTAAACGAAAAAGAAGCCCAGGGCTTTAAGGGTCGACTGAGAAAATCAGATGATGTAACGTTGGTGAACTTGGAAGGTAGTCGTGAAAATGTTTTCGTGCTGTATACTCGGTATCTCCGCAATCCCATGGTTAAATTCAGGCTTGTTAACTTGGGGCGAGTTGTTCAAAGCTAGGTTAAAGCTAACCCTGGGTTAAATTGCAATTCGGTGTTTGATGTGCTTCTGAACCATTAGTTGTTTTAAGACTTTAGGAAATACTGTATGACTGCTATCGGTCCATTATCGGTATTTATGAAAAGATACTCAACTTTGTAAACAAGCGATTAAAAAAATTATTGTAAAAATTTGTTTTAACCCTGGGTTAAGCCAACTGGCTTTTGAACAACCGGCCCCTGCGGGAAATTCCAGCTATATGGTTTGCCCTAAATCTGTACTAAAAGTACAATTATCGCCTGATAAATGAGTTATGGACCCTGAAAAGATTGATCGCTAATGTTAAAAACAAGGGGAAGACTTACATAAGAAGGAATCGATCATTTCAAATATATGTATAAGGCCCTGTCTACACTAGTGCGTTTTGGTTTGAAAACGCATACATTTCGATGCGTTTAGGCCTTCCGTTCACACTAATACGCTCGAATACGCTCAGCGTATTCACCGAAAACGCATCGATTTGAATACGCTGTTGAAAGTGAATACAAATGAAAACGCATACATATCGTATTAGTGTGAACACTTAAAGACGATACTTTTGAAAACGATTACGTCACACGCATCGATTGCCACCAGTGATTGCCACTCATTTCAGGTTTTAAGTCAGTTATCCGCGGCATAATTCTAACCAAACATGGCGGACGAGCAGGATATGGAGTTTCTCATGCTTCTAGCAAACATAATTGTTTGTTTGTAGTTAAATGTTGCGTTGTATAACGCCATGATGGCTTTACACCGAAGACAAATAGCTGTCTTACGAGCATACATTTTATCTGGGCCTTCTCCAGGTCCAATTCGAGCAAAAAATCGGTCTTGCAGACCAACGAGAAGATTTAGGTATTTAGGGATAAAAATTATAAAGGAAGTGTGTACTGCCGAGCATGCGCAAATTACCGTTTTACGTCAGACTACGATCCGGTCATCGTATTCAAGCGTTTTAGTGTGAACAGTCGAATACGCTACGAAAACGGTAGTATGAACGCGAATCGATCGATGCGTTTTCGGTCTTGCGAAACCGCATACAAACAAAAACGCACTAGTGTAGACAGGGCCAATCTCGTTCCTCGAACTCGCGATTCCCTTGCAAGGAAACGAAGGTTCTCGGATGATACAAATCATCTCCTGATATACATCAGGCAACCATTGTTTAACAAATGATGAATTATTTATTTTAATTTGGAAACAGGTGTGAAACAACACAGACAAAATAGTTAGTGAGTGTGTCGTCTCGCAATGATAAAAATTTTCGCATCAACACCCTTTTTTGTCTCACTGAACAAACCAATCAATAGACTGGACCTCCAGCTTCGAATTGATTTGAAATAAAATTAGCGAAGCTTTTCATGCTTATAGTATGAACTATGTATAATTACAGTTGGAATTTTCGAATATTTTCAGTTCTAAGTTTTTCTCAGTTATTTTATCCCAATATTTGGTAGCTACAACCTAGGTTTAAACCTTGTAAATTTATCGCTAGAAAATTCCGTTTTGAAGCCTTATTTACACTACGCTCAAGTTTAGGTTTGGTGCGGATAAAATTTGGAGCGTCTGTCACATCGTTCTCGAGTTTATCTATACCAAAACTGAAATTGAGCATTAAGTGTAAAGTAAACCAATAAAGTTGGTGCGAGTGAAAACTTACTATTTGGCAGTTTAAAATTTCAAATCTGTTCCGGAAATTTAGCACTTGTTAGAAATGGTCTCGCTAAATCCACCTGGTGAACTGTTGATAGATTTTAGCATGTTCACTAAAAATTACAATTTTTAGAATAAAAATTTGCTGGCATATGTTTCAGGGAGTTAATGCTTGTTTTGCAATGAGGTTATATATAGCTACATGCTCGTCGTCATCCTTTGTCTATTCTATTATCCTTTACAGGCTCACATGTTGGAAGAAGTTTAGATAAAAGCATCCAGGTTTCGGATTCACCTGCCGCGTTGATTAAATTGGAAGAAGAGATGAGGAAGATCAAACTACAGCTTGAAAATGATATTTTATCCGAACAAAAACGCGCCAACGAAGCTGAAAAAAAGGCGTCTTTTGTTGCGAAAGCTGAAGAACAACGTGTAGCTGATCTTGGTATGACTGCAAAATAAGAGATATTGTATAAACTGTATTATCAGACAGTTTTCTGACATTTACAGCTTGAACTTCTAATTTAACGCCTCGAAGCAAGAAAGTGTCTCAACCTCAGAAAAGCTCTGTTCCCCCATGTAAACTCAGCTATCGGAGTAAAACAGTATTTGAAAACAGTATTTTTTAACGTCTTCATCAGTTTTCATCGTTGTCTTCAGTTACCCCATGCAATACAATGATGAAATTGTTAAAGAAAGGAGATAGTTCAGATATAAATGAAACTTTACTATATTAAAACACGATATTTCAATCTTTTTGTCAGAGGCCAAGCTTTCAGAGCTGTCCAATGTGGTTGGCAAGTACGAGAGATTAAGGTCACATGATCTGATGGAAATTAAAAAATTAAAGGATCGTATTCACATGTTCACCACAACGTCTAAGGATGACCTCATGTCAGACAATAAGAATTTAAGGAATGATTCGAGCTTCGATAACGAAAACCTGGACGGCGTGCTTCGTAAGTTGAAGGAAGTCCTGCGATTTCGTTATGAAAATCGAGAAGAGATTGCTGAATCGAGTAAGTACTGTATCTAACTTCATTATAATTAGAATTACTGTCATTGCAAATCGAGGTTGGTTGGACATTTTGCTGAAAGGGATTTCGCCAAAAGACATTTTTCTCTGTGAAATTGCACTGGCTTTCGCGAGCTACCACTCTCCTTTTGATAGATGTGAACGAGTGAATTAGTTACTAGTGTTCAAAAAAGAGCTCTTATACATTGGAGCTTCATAACTGCAGTAACTATAGAAATAATACATGCATGCAGCAACCCCTCGCCATTTCAAACAACGAAAAACATTTCCTAATTAAGCTACATGTAGCCAGACCTAATCGTATCCCGGGTCGCGCAAAAAAATGTTAACCTGTTTGATTGAGTATAACTTCAAAATTAAAATAGCTATTACATTAAAATTATGTTTGTTATATTCTCTAATGTCTAAATTAAATTTTGATATATAGTATGACGTTTTTCATGCAGTTTTGACCGAGATATCGCGGTTTCAATTTAAATATGCATTTTCGAAAAGTGGAAGAATTAGCTAAAAATGGCATATTAAAGTGAGTTGACAAATCCTGGTATTTTATCACAGGTATTCGTCTGTTTCAATGAAGTTTAAATAGAAGTATTTGACAGATGGATAAGGTCTTTTTATTTTCTGTGTTATGACATGTTGGAAAGCGTTAAAACATTGAAATTGGCTATTTTGGTTTAGACTTTGTTCCAAATATTTTATGTCCCATGGGGAATAGAATTCGTTCGGTAATGCACAAATTAAAGAAACAAATTGGCATGAATTCTACTCGGTTGTTCTTTTGTTAATATGCCTCGTTTAACGATACAACAGCGAGTTTGGGTTTGCACAGAATATGCCAGGGTTAACAATGCTCAAGAAGTCATACGATGATGGCCAATTTATTGGGATAACATGCCTGCACCTAGTAAACAAACCGTTATTAAAGCATTTAGAAAGTTTTGGCGAGAAGGGACTTGTCATAATCTAAATAAAGGACGGAGCGGTCGAACAAGAACGGCGCGAACAGCTGAAAACATCGAATTAGTTCGACAGTCCCTCACAGAAAATGGTAAACGATCTTCGCGGCGAAATGGTTTAGGATTAACCCGTCGCACGTTTCAGGGAATCGTTAAACTTGATCTCAATTTCCACCCGTACGTATTAATTCGGAGGCAGAAGTTAAGAGATGGTGATCCGGCGCAGCGTTTGGCGTTCTGTGATCAATTTGTAACTGCTGTTCAGCAAAACCCTGGTTTCCTGGATCAGTTAATAGTATCCGACGAAGCAGTTTTCAGCTTAAATTCGGAAATAAACACAAGGAATGTCAGGAAATACGCAGTTCATGGCGATGGTCACCCACCCGATCATTATGTTGAATTCTTTAAAGGAGCAGATCAAGTTATGGTTTGGGTTGGTTTGAACAGGACAGGAATTGTTTTGGGTCCCCACTTTGTCCAAGGAAATCTTGACACCAGAGAGTATCTACGAATCATCCGTTACAACGTCGTACAAAGAGATTTTCGCATTCATAACATCGATAGAAATGTCATGTTCTGGCAGCAAGATGGAGCTCCTTCGCACACCAGTAACGCGACCATGCAGTATCTTCGTGGTCAATTTCCCGGCCGTGTGATGAGTAAACGCGGTGATTGGCCTTGGCCTCCCCGCTCTCCTGATCTCACAGTGTGTGATTTCTTCCCTTGGGGGTAAAGCACAAGATTTGGAACGTGCCGCATGGTCAGTAACCAAACAATTTGGAACAGCTTCGTGCAGCAGTTGTTACTGAATGCCGCAACATCAACCATGAAATAATCCAACGTTCATTTGACATCCTGGTCACGCGAGCAAGACGTTGCATCAATTCTGCAGGGCATGCTTTTCAAAATCAATAGACGTTGAATTGCACGGTAAAAAATGAACGCATAGTACTTTGTTGTTGTGTGCTTGATTAAAAACGAACATTAATTATTATCATTTCTCATTTAGCTAATATGCCATATTTTACTAATTTTTGCACTTTGTAAAAGCACGTATTAAAAGTTAAACGCCGATATCTCTGGGAATACTGTATCAAAATACACATGGTATATAACAAATTTTAATTTAGACATTCACGAATCTAACGAAAGTTATTTCAGTGTAACAGACCTCTTAGTTTTGAAGTTATACTCAATCAAACAGGTTAACTTTTTTTTGCGCCACCCGGTATATGACTCAGGTGAGTCGACAGCTGATATATTTAATTTTCGGAAACAAATATAGTTATAAAAGTAATAAAACTAAAAGAAAAATGAAGTAAACATCACCATTTTCCCGCTGCATTTAGCAGACACTCAGAACTTATGTAACGGTTAAAAATTAAAGTTTAAAACATCAAAATAGTACGAAACCCTTAAGGGCTATAAAACGCCGAATGTTGTTCTTCAAATTTTTATGCAGTGATCAGTCGAGTCTAAAATTTTTGAAGTGATACTTGTTCTATCAAAATTCCAAATTACACTTTCAAAAACTCTTTTTGAACTGACAGCAAATGCGGAATTTATAATCAATTTCCTCTTTCACCGCTAGTTTTGTTATGATCAATCTTTTTTCAGTCTTTATAATTGTCCTTTTTTCACGTTTTTTTTTTCAATTAAAGTGTATGTACAAAACATTATTACAAAATAATTCACAAAATGACAGTTAATTAGCTGACATTCATGCTGATTGACCAAAGGTCAGAACGATCTTAGTCAATCAGAAAGTTACTTTACTAGTTTAAAATTTTGCACATGCGCATAACTAAATCATCCATAATATCGAGCAGAAATAAAAACCTTTATAAGGAGGTAAAACTAGAAATGAGGCTTTGTATATTGTCAGAGGTGAAAACTCTTTTATTAGGATTAGCCTATCTTCAGTATAACCATTTAAATGTTTTGTGATGCTTTTGGTTTATGTTCACGATGTTTTCAGGTGATATTGGTATCAGTAAAGCTGATCTTGAGTGCATTCTCCAAAACGACCCTGCTCACAAAGCTTGCCGTGAGGAACTTCGACAACTGAAAGATGAATTCGAGTGTTATAAGTCAAAAATACAAATGATGAGAAAGTCTCGTGCCGAAGATGAGACTGAGTCTAACAGTAAAGATACAGAAAAATTTAAAAATCGTATTAAAGACCTTCGAACAACCTTGGAGTCCTTACAGAAACAGCTTGATGATAAAAATTCCGAGCTAGAAGTGCTTCAAGAAAGGCTGTCCTGTGAAAAGACTGATCTACAGAAATTACATAATTCGGAGTTGGACGTCCAGCGAACGATCTACGCTGCAAAAATGCAGGAAATTGAAAAACAAATGCAGAATCAGCGAAGCAGAACAATGTCGTTGGTAAATGAGAAAGATTGTGAAATTGAACGGCTAAAAAAGAAAATAGCTATGGAGCTTGCTGATGCACCATCTATTCACAAGAATAATACAACAATCTCCTTAAGGAATAGCTCTTCGGACGATGCGGTTAATGAACTTCTGTTGCAGTCAAGCCCAGTAAGATTTATCCCTAATTTTATCCCATTCTAATTGCTCGCAGAGAATATAAGCTTGCTTAATTGCTTCTATGCAGGTTTATACACGGTTTCAGATATGTTTGTTTTGTTTTGTTTTTGTACGTCTCAGACGAAGCGAAGTTCAGCTAAAACGTATTGTTTAAGCTATCGATGGCGGTTGCGGGGTGGGCCGGGCTCCAGATGTCATTGTTGACTTGCACACACAGAAATATTCTAATACATTAGCCACCACATGTTCACGACACTCACAACGAAATGGAGGTTAAATATCATCTTCAGTAACTCGCACTAAGTATCCAATCATAAATGCGCCTTGTTATATAACAGTGGAGAATAGAACAGACATAATGGCGTTAATTGTTTTTCTCGGTCCGTGCTAAGAAATAAATCCCATGTAGGAAGAGCATGTGTAGAATGTATTAATATTTCGTTCATTTTTTCTTTATGTTCTTTCCTAAACACTGCAGTCATCTTTGGTGCACAATGCCCAGGAGCAAGCGTATTGCGAAGCAGAATTTGTGATGCTTAAGAAACAACGTAGGGAACTTGAAGAATCTCTGCAAGAAGTCCTTATCAGGTAGAAGTACATTAATGAATAAAAGCAATGCATTGCTTAAAATTTTCTCTTTAAAAATCCAGATAAATTATAGGGCAGCCGAAATTTCTTGATAATTTGAACGCGGGAAATTTTTCGGGAATTTGTCGACTGAGTGTAATTTTGTGTATAATAATTATACATAAAGTCAGAAGCTCTTCGTTAGATTTACCCTTTATATATTATGATAAAATACTTTAAAAATAACATTATAAAACTGCTTTACAGCGTTGCGAATCATACCTTGGACCTTTGATCGGCCATGCGGATTGGAACATTTCCCTTTAAACAAGAATAATGTTCAGTTGATCAGTACTTGGTGTTACAGCTAGGTTCAGGGAACCCTTAACCTCAATCATCTACGACTACATGCATGCGTTATTTATTTGCATCAACTCGCAATCTCCTTTTTCCCATTCCAAGTGAAATGAATTTTTCTTTAATAAATTAGAGCTATACGCCGGTGCAGGAGGCTACAAATCGATACAAATGCAATTTTCTGCCTCCTCATACGTACGGCAAATTTCTCTGGCAATGCATACCTTTGTCACGGGTCATTGTGATTTTTCATTAATGTCAACTGTCAAAAGCCATATCCTTTCCATGACCTACATATCCAAATATACAAAAAAATATGAGTGGTCAATATCCGCTTTTGCAATTTTGTTGTGGTATATACTCCGCGATATTTTAGTAAACTCACTGTTTAAGGTTTTGGAACAAGTTTGAAAAATAAAATAATCACATCACTCACTCTATATTACAGAGAGGAACAAGCCTCTGAACAAGTTGATGTATTGAAAAAGGAGATTCGAAAGCTAGAGCGAAATTGGTATGAACATTCGTCAGATCAATGATTTAAATCTTAATTCATGCAGATTACCTAATATATTTAACCTAGGATATCTTAGCCTAAAACTGGGATTAGAAAATATCGGATTTACGTCTCAAAAATATATCATCTTCTATTATTTCCTTTTCAAGTTCTCGTGAAAATGCTAATTTGGAATACCTGAAGAACGTCATTTTGCGATATCTTCTCACAGAAAGCGACTCAGTTCGACAACAAATGGTGGCTGCTATTTCAACCATTTTAGAATTTAGTCCACAAGAGGTGGGGTATATTCGGTAAAATAAGTGTACTTTCTGAGTGTATATATCTGTGTTAGCTATATTTGTAAGCTATAAGACGTCCCTATAATAGAACCTCTCATGTGCAAACAATCGAAGAAGGATAGATATTGACGGGGGCGGGGATATAACAAAAGGGTTTATTCGGGTTATTTTGTAGATGATTATGGGTTCGGTGTTTAACGTCCTATCAATGATTTAATTTAATGATTGGATTGAAAATAATTGTGTGCTCAATATATTTTTGTTGAATTTGTTTGAACTGAGTTTGAACTGACGGAGATGAAGAAAGAAAGGGTAATCTAATGCAACATTTTTGCGTTTTTTTAGATATCTCATGTAAAACAAGCAACAAAAGGATGGTGGGGAAAATAATTGTAGGAATGGGAATTTTCTCGAAATATTCTCAAAAATTGGCAAAATATCATACAAGGAGCCATACCAGAACTGGAAATGTCCGACACAGCCGCTATTCAATCAGGCTTGAATGCATTTAACTTAACTTAACCTTGCAAAATTAAATTTTTTATCCGGTGATTTTCATTTAATTCATTCAACAAAGTTATCCTAGGAACATGCAAAAGAAGCTTGTCACAATTTACGTGTTAGTATTACGGTAACCATTGAGTATTTTGATTTAATATATATAATTATATAGAACAATAGAAAGCCCCTGAAAAGTACATATTTTGAAAAGTGTAATTTCAATCTTTCGTTTCGTTAACGTTGTCGTTACATTTCCTTTTTTGATAACGTGCCCTGATGATAACTGTACTATAGTTTGTGGAAAGTGAACGTAGTATTCAGATTTTTCTAAATACTACTATACCCCATGTTAGCATATAGTATATCTAGTATAGGTACCTTACCGTATCCTGTGTGTAATACTGATAGTTTGGCAAGCTATAAACATCGATCTATTTCTATTTTCTGCGATCTGTTTGATAAAATAATTCCTATTTTGTAAGCTACAGCCTCGCACCGGTACGCTTTAATAATAAAACATATAACGTTGCATGTGTACCATTATTTATAGCCACAAATTATATTTTAGACAGCAGCGCTAAGAAAATTAGGAAATTAAACGAGACTTACCTGTTAGTTGAAGTTTGATTGGAATTCTTTTGAGTCTTGAACTGCAGCAAGAGATCACATGAGATTGCTTAGCGCATACGCAAAACCAGTATTTACAGTTGAGTGTGACTGGCTCAAAGAGACCATTATTCACCCTTAACTATGTGTAAGAAGATCAGATCCAACACTTGTTCAAGTTTAGTGGGTGGGTAGAATATGACACAGATTCCACATGATACGTAGGGTGGCATGTGATCTCTTGCTGCAGTTCAAGACTCAATAGAATTCCAATCACACTTCAACTTACAGTTAGTCTCGTTTAATTTCCTAATTCTATCTCGTCTTTCATCTGCAGCGGAGACCCCATGAGATTTAAAGAAAAGACAGTCACACAAGTGTCAAAATGTTTCACATCAAAGTGACTGTAGTATATTAATCCCCGAGCCGGTGCGGAGCACCGTGCGAGGGTACTAATTCCGCTCGGATATTTTCACCCACGATGTGCAAATGCGAAATCAAAGTTGTCCGCCATTATGCAATGGACCTCACGCCATGGACGGTCTTCTACGTTATGCGCATGCGCCGGAGTGAACCACTAAGCTCTTGATTGGTCGAGACAAAAATTTGTTTTTTCAAACGTGAATAAATAACTGCCATTTTGCAAAATTTTGATGAAATTTATAAATTTTATGTTTTCATAAAATAAAGAATATATGTATTTTTAATTAAATTAGAGGGAAACTTGAATGTGGTCAGGACTTTTCACGGTTTAACAAATAACAAGACCAAATTTTTGACCGAATTCACCGTGTATAATACAGTCGGAAGATTTTACACTTGATAATATTTCATCCACAGCTTTAAAAAGTAATTCTTTTGTGGTAAACACAACTTTAATATTCTCAAATGTATTTCACTATAAATCTGAATGTTTTATGTGATAAACGACATTATAATTTCATCTATAAACTCCGTTTTCATAATGACAAAAAGAAAAGAAAATCAAAACATTCCCGTGCAAAAACCAGTCGAAGCGTAACATAAAACTTCGGAAGTTATATGAGACGTCTGATGTTATATTTCATGGTAATTAATAATTAAAATAATTTACCATAACACTGACTATAGATGAGTAACTTAACTTCCAGAAAAAGGTAAGAATCTTGTCGTATTTTTTCCATTTTTTCACAAAAATATGAGCATAGGCAGCCCAGAAATCTGTTTATACTCAGTCTTCGACTGCATTGTTTACGCGCGCGGTCAGCTTCTCCTGCCTGTACTGATTACTGTATTATATATTAATACAGTAATCAGTACAGGCAGGAGAAGCTGACCGCGCGCGTAAACAATGCAGTCGAATATAATATATTAATAATATAATATATTAATAATATAATAATATAATATATTAATAATATATTAATATATAATACAGTAATCAGTACAGGCAGGAGAAGCTGACCGCGCGCGTAAACAATGCAGTCGAAGACTGAGTATAAACAGATTTCTGGGCTGCCTATGATATGAGGGTAAACTTTGATTCTTTAAAAATATACGGCCGTTGCGAGTTGCTATGACTACAGTGCTTCCACGTGCAGAAAAATATTTCCACACTTTTCTCAATTTCTTTTTCTCACATACGTAATTTTTCTAACAATAATGTTAGCATCCCTATGCTTAATTAATAACTTATTTTGTTAAACCGAGGCGAGGGGTTTCTGCATGCATGTATTTCTAGTAACATAGCATTTTTTAACATTTAGGTAACTACCAATTTTATATACAGGGTGTCCCAAAAAAAAAGCAACCACTTAAATATGCAGAACATTAATACAGCTCTAAAGCGCAATCCTTAATCCTTCATTTACAATGCTAGAAGTCATTTTAGCTGAACTATGGTGCAAACCCGAACAATATTAATATTCTTGCATATTTAAGTGGTTGCGTTTTTTTTGGGACACCCTGTATAGCTAGTCCAAGTTTTACCTATTAGTCAGCACTGTTGCAGCAAACGTGTTAAACTTACAGCGAAATCGTTCGCTGGCGAAATATTTGCATATTTTCTTTTGAATTGAGAACACTCAAGTCGCACTAATTTATTTATGCTGTTTAAATTCAAAAGAAAATATGCTAATATTTCGCTAGCAAACGATTTCGCTGTAAGTGGAAATCCGCCTTTGCTGTGGACAGGTTTATCATAGTACCTGTCAAATGACCGCGAAGAAGACCACCCCGCTGTTTTCAGGATTCCTTTAATTGGTACGGACCCTGCTTTAGCTTTGGAAGTAGCAGCTGCTCTTGTACGGTGTGGTTTAAGCAGTTTCACATTCACCCCAGAGTCTTTCATTACTAATCGGACCCACCTTGATATTTTGTCCCTTGAGACACGTTTAAATGGCTTTACAAAACTAATAAATAGCTTGATCTCGGATCCTCGTAACGGTTATGTCCGATTTAGTTATTCTGTCATATGTACAAAAACACACAAACGGCAGTCTTCTGGAAAGGCTTTCAACACAAGGGTAGAGGATTGTATCCTGGGCGGCTCTGCTTCACATGCTCTGCGAGTGCAAATTCAAATCTGTCATGAGCCTGTGACATACACTCAACATCTACAGGGTGTCTCAAAAAAAACGCAACCACTTAAATATGCAAGAACATTAATACAGCTCTACAGTAAAGCGCAATAGATAAGCACCTCTGGGAATTGAAAATTCTGGGAATTGGCTGTTAATCCTTCATTAGTAAAATGCTACTTTTAGCATTTTAGCTGAACTATGGTGCAAACCCGAACAATATTAATGCGAACCACACTATGGTTGCGTTTTTTTGAGACACTATGTATAAAGCCGGATATCCACTTACAGCGAAATCGTTCGCCAGCGAAATATTAGCATATTTTCTTTTGAATTTAAACAGCATAAATAAATTAGTGCGACTTGAGTGTTCTCAATTCAAAAGAAAATATGCAAATATTTCGCCAGCGAACGATTTTGCTGTAAGTGGAAATCCGCCTTAAGGTCGACACATGCCGGACGCGAATTGGCAACGCGGCGCGAATTTTCATCGTTTTTATTTTTATTCTTGTATATTGCATAACAATAAAACATTTTGACTGCTCTAGCGTCCATAGTTTCCAAATTTTACTTCCGGAATTTAATTTATACGCTTCTGAAAACTCAAAATTCGCGTCGCATTGCCGCATCGCGTCCGGTCTGTGTTGGCCTTTAAGCGGGTTTTCCACAAGCGATATTTTTCGCGCGAAGTGACTTTATTCCTTTGTTATTTGAGCAATTTGTTCCAGATGGTTGCAGTTGAGAGCTCTGAAACAAAAGTAAAATGTCGCTTCGCGGGAAAAATATCGCTAGTGGAAAACCGGCTTTAAGGGCCTAATCCCACGTGCGCTTTTTCTCGGCGAAATGCGAAATATTTCGCCTGTTTCTTTTGAATTTCGACCACTTGAATAAATTAATTCTGCTTCATTGCTCACAATTCAAAATAGCAGGCGAAATATTTCGCATTTCGCTTAAAAATTTAGCCCGTGGAATTAGGGCTTAACATGTGAAGGCTTTGTCCTCTTTGAGCAGTTACTGAGGCTACGAGCATGATAGTCTTCAGACTGAGGCTACGAGCATGATAGTCTTCAGACTGAGGCTACGAGCATGATAGTCTTCAGACTGAGGCTACGAGCATGATAGTCTTCAGACTGAGGCTACGAGCATGATAGTCTTCAGAGTGAGAAGCTTTAAAGACGAGACTGTTGCTGGTGCAAACGATGAGAGATACGTCAGTACCATCTGCACATCCCACGTTGTTTCATAACGAGGAGTTGGTGGTTTACTCTTAAAAATCCCGTTCGTAAACCTATATAGATACAAAAGGGGGACACCCCCGTGCAATATTATCTTTTGGTAACGTGAACGCTGAAATTGCACTTCTAGCAGTATGAATTGTCGTATGCGCCAACTTCTGTTCGTGAAGCTCGTTCAGAAAATCCAAAAATTTATTTCCAGGGGGTTCAAAGGAATTAATATACTGGGGTCGGTTGCGTGAAAGCCGGATTGCGCTATCCACCGGATAGTGATATTTTTTCAACATTTCTAAAAATGCTCGAAAAGCGATAAAATTTTATCTTTGGAAGCAACAATTATTAAAGAGGATCCTCAATTTACGAATACTAAGATTTAATCAAAGTTATACCAAAACAACGCACGATTTTGAGGGGATTGAAAAAACCACTATCCGGTGGATAGCGCTATCCGGTTTTCATACAACCGACACCTGTTGATTACAAAAGTTAGTCCATCTCTTAATGTAATGTTGGTATTGTTTGTGTGTCCCATCAGACCACGATTGGAGGATGACATTGGTAACTTTGCTTGAAATTCCTCTCTGCGTAAAAGTTTCCCGGAGACCTTGCATGCAATCAGCCTTGTCTGATTTCTCAAGCACGGATGTAAAGCACTGCTGCATATATATGTGCGACTGATCCAATTAACCTGTCCGACTGAGAAAGAACTCGAGGCTTCTCCACCAGGAGATGGAGTAGTACAGTAAACCAAGGCTGAGTTTTCCAAAGTGGTACAATGATCGTTTGCTTTGTTTGTTTCGATTTTCCGTAGGCAGGTTGCAATCAGGCTAAACGGAGGAAAGGCATAAAAATTATTATGTTCCCAGTTCATGAATAATGCATTAATAAACACTGCCTTAGGGTCTGGTTAGGTTCTATGCACTTTGAAAGTATGGCGTGCTGCAAATGTCAAATGGTCCCCACAAATGATTTATGGTGGCAAACACTTCAGAACTCAGAAACCATTCTGTGGACTCTTTTAAGTCCCTCGAATCTGCATCTGCCTGCATGTGTATTGAGTATGCCAGGAATATGGCATGCACTTAACCAAATTTCCCTTTCTGAGCACTATAGTTCCATATTTCAAGCGCTATTTCATTACAAGGCTGTGATCTTATACCTCCCATAGTATTATTATATGACACTGCTGTATAGTGATGTCTAAATCTAATGTGAATTTTGGTTTTCTCTCGACATATATAAGGATTGAAGGCCCAAGAGTACTGCATTTAACTCTAAATAATTTATATGAAATTGTTGTTCTGCAGCACTCCACAGAACTCCTGTTTCATTACCTAAACCCTGGGTACAAGGTTGCTCCTGTTTTAGTTTGACCTAACACAGCTCCCCAGCCTCTGGTGGATGCATCTGTGGTCAGTGTGAGGTTGGGATTGCTTACCGTTATGTGTTTGTAAGCTATTTTTAGAGTCAAGTGTATAAGGGTCATATTAGTATCATAGTTCCCTTTATTGTTAGCACTTAGTGCATCAGTTTTATTGATCTCTAATTTCCTATAATGTAATTCACCAAACTGGACACCAGGTAAACTCCTTTATATTGTATTACGTGATTAGTTAACTCTAATATATACGAGTTTTCCCTGAAGCTAAAAAGTATCGCTTTGGGGTTGTTGTCGACAAAGTTTTGGGTTCTCATGAGTTTTCGCCGCTGCATGTTAATCCAAAGGCTTTTATTCTTTTATAGTATAGCAGTATGGTATAAATCTCAAATGGCCATTTTTTAGAATTTTATATCAAGTCAAAAGAGGGACGAAATCTGCGAAACAATCCGAGAGATGTTCAGCTTACTTGACATATTTCTGGCGTTTGAGAACTTGAGCCGTTTTTAAGACCATCGTTTAGCGATGCTGTTTGCGCCGTTTAGTACAAGAAGTAAAGATATTTTTAGCGGAAAAGATTCGAATAATAGCTAACAATAATAATAAGGCGTTTATGGTTTACCAGCGTTGTCTGCTAAGGCATGAATATGCATATGCTTTAAACACGGTAGTTGTGTCCACCGGGTTGTAATATGTTGATGATGTCGGGTCGTGAAAGAATTCTGACGGCTTGTACTCTCAGTAGTTGTGCTCACTGCATACGAGTCATAGACCCTCAAGTTTTTTTGGTGTAAGAGTATGAATGTAAATCTCAAACGGCTATCTTTTAGAATTTTATTTAAAGTCAAATCAGTGAAAAAATCTCGGCGATGAAAAGCGGACTTAACATGCAATGACCGTTGGTCGATTTGAGCCGCTTTGTGTACACTTGTTTGACGGTGTTGTTTCCGTAGCATATTACATATAGAAGTCATTAGAAGAGATATTTTTTGCTTAGAGTATTCGAATATTTGTTAGCATTGATGATATGACATTTTCATTTCAATAAACCTATGAGGAAGAACGAAAATTTGGAGAAACCGGGTCAGTTGTCTTCGCAAATGGATTAAATTTATGCCACGGGTGCGTGCATGAAATCAGACGGCTAGACTTTACAGAAGTTGCCTGTCGTTGTTTCGCAAACTAGAATAAGGTTAGAACCATAAGGATATTCTCATAAACTTCTCTCGAATGGCCATCTTTTAGTTATTACAGAAACTCGTGGTAAAGCTAGTCAATCGAACTTTTATAAAGCCTGGCGTCGCCCAGTCGCTAACCAGTCAACTTTGCGCAAAAAATAGCCTACTTTACGGAGCTATTGCGAGCAAACTAAGTGAAACAAAACTCTCATTTTCGGCCATGTTCTCGATAATATAACAAAAAAATGGCCTTTTCAAATTTTCGATTTCCATTAAAAACGAACGGCCACAACAAAAATTTGAAAAAGCCATTTTTTTGTTATACATATTATCAAGAACATGGCCGAAAATGAGAGTTTTATTTCATTTAGTTTGCTCGCAATAGCTCCGTAAAGTAGCCGGCTACTTTTTTGCGCAAAGTTCACTGGTCAGCGGCTGGGCGACCGCCAGGCTTTATAAAAGTTCGATTGACTAGCTTTACGACGAGTTGCTGAATCCGGAGCTGAATATCCTGTCATTGCTATAAGGCCGATAACATGGGCCAATTCTCTGATAGTGTTCCCCCCTGTTCAAAAGTTCTTGGCAAGCTGTTTTAACATAAGCTGCCTTCCTGGGAGGTAGTCGAATGGACATGGAGACAATGTTCAGTATAGGAAACGTAAAAATTCAATTTCTTGCGTGGGTTCAAAAACAGACTTTTCAAGATGCACAATAATCGTACCATATCAACAGTGAGTCATCAATGTGCCACATACAAATATGACCCAAAGATCGTAATTAGGAATAGGCGCCTAGGCTGTAGTTTAGTGAACAACCTAGACGCACAGGCCAACCCATTGGGTAAACACGTAAACTGAAAATACTCCTGTCCTCATTGAAAATTAAGATATTTTCTGTGTTCAACCGCTAAAGGGACTGAGTAATAGGCATCTTTTACATCCACTGAAGCCATAAAACAGCCTGGGTGCATCAGTTGTAAAGCTGTCTGAATGGCATCCATTTTAAAATGAGATTATTAGAATAAGCAATATAATCATTAAGAGCCTTCATTTGCCAGAACATTGGCCAGATCGACCGTGTCTTGTCCGGTCGAATTCGGTCGTTTTCCACTGGATTTTCGATTCCAAAATCGTCGTGTAACATCATCCAAGGTATAATGTCCCGAAACAAGCAAATATCATAAAATTTTTGCTATATGTTTGCTATATGTTTCTTCAAATAATTTCAATATTTTTTGCAACAAAAACTTTTCCCGGCTGATGAGGTTAGCGTCTTAAATAAATACATACATCCATACATACCTATATATTATGTCGATACCTGGAATATACTGGGGCCGGTTGTATAAAAACGTAGTTAACCTTAACTATGATTAGCGCTAATCACTGTAGTTAAATCCTTAACTATGATTAGTTAACTACACGACTTAACTGCGTTGCACAAACCGTAGTTAGTCGGATGATTAACTAATCACGTAGTTAACTTGCGTGGAGCTTGCGTGGGGTTTTGATCTAAAATATTGGAAAAAATGCAATAAAAAAAGGAAAAAATTCAAAATAATTCAACGAAAAAGGCGCTCTTAATATAAAAAGGTGCCTTTGAGTCAAAATACCGGGTGCAGTTGAAAATGGAGATGGCTAATCTTTGTTAGGATTGTAATTTTGCATCGACACGTCTCCCGAAGCAAAAATATACTCCGTTGCTGCCCAAATGAAAAAAATAAAAGCATATTGAAAGTTTACAAGCTTCAACGGGGCCTTTTCTGAGTGGATAACAGTTCACAACCTTGGTATGTGTTGATTTTAATGCTTTCTCACTCCTCAAAATCTCAAGACGCCATTTTTAACTACGATTTGGAAAGTTAACGATGCCCTTGAGGATAGTTAACTTTAACTACTTTTTAACTGCAGTTAAGGCTAACTACACTTTTATACAACCGGCTTAACTACGTGATTAAAGTTAACTACTTTTTAACTACTTTTTAACTGCAGTTAGTGCTAACTACGTTTTTATACAACCGGCCCCAGGGTGCATAAAAAAGAGGTAATCCAACTTTGGTGCGCTATTGTACGTGAACTACTCATTCTATTAACGATTTTTTTCACATTCCGAAAGGTTAGGCTTTTAACTATCGAATGACATGTTTTTTATACTAAATGGTGAAAAAATGAGCGAATAGAAGGCTGATAAAATCGCATATTTTCACCTCTGAGAGTTGAGACTACAGGGTGTCCCAAAAAAAACGAAAACTATTGAAATCACCCATAACAATGCCATTGTTAGAGTTTGAATGCCTAAGCACTCTGTTGGGCCCACAAGTGTATAATTCGGGGTTGCCATATAAGCATTTTTATGCATGCATATGATGCAGTCAAATTTGCTTGTTCGCAAAAATGATATTTATTAACAATATTTACAATTTACAAATATGGATAACATTATTTAAATGTGCATCTCAAGGACCATGACCTTCGACATGTCCCCTTTCTCTAGCAACACAAAGCATTTAGTATTTTATAAGTTGCATTAAATCCCCACGGGCTGAAATTCGTGAACACGGCATTCAAATTTTAACAATGAGTGATTTCAATAGTTTTCGGTTTTTTTGGGACACCCTGTAAAACCATTGGAAAAGTAACTCTCTTTGGGACTTAATTGAAAAATTTTGCTTTTGAATAAACTACCCGCATAAGCATATTAAGTAGGAATAAATCACATCAGGAGAACATTTCAAGCAATGCAGCATAAAACCAGTGCAAGCTGGGGTTGGGTAAACGGAATACGGAATACGGGACGGAACGGCGGAAGCGGATTCCACAAATCAGGATAAAACGCGGATTCCGGAAGCGGATTCCGCAAATGGGGATAAAACGAGGTTCCGCAAACGGTGATAAAATGCAGACTCCGCAAATGGGGATGAAACGCGGAATTGCCTAAGAGGGTTAAGGAGCAGATAAAAACCCAAATGGGCAAGTTGTCGTCGACGACTCCCCTAAAGTGGTTGACTTCAGGTCAACTGCATTCCAAGTTATTTCCAAATATATTTTCATTAGTTAGTCATACGATTTTAATATGTGTACAAATTTAAATTTATAAATGCGTTGAAAGTTCTACATGACATGGATATTTCGCAATGTCCTGGTTTCAAACCAACACTAGGGATGTTAAGCATAACACTTAAGCATGTAGGACGGCAACACGACGACGACGTGGTTGGAACACTCCTTTAAATAAATGTTATGATGAAGCGTACTTCTTCTTATCAACTGTACCAATTTAATGAGATATAAGACGTTGAAAACATTGTGTTTACGTTTAGGGACAATTCTATAGAGCCTAATTCGAGGTAGCGCTCACTGGGTCCTGAACGGCAGATGTGAAGTAGTGTCGTTTTGAAGTATGATATTTTGTGCCTTTTGAAGTATGTAATAGATATAGGAGAGACACGTGAGAAGAACGATATGGCGACGTTTTGAAAGTAGTTTGAAGTTATATTTGTGAGCTTGTACAGTATATTTGAACAAAGTAATAAATAGGAAGTTAATCTAAGGGGAGTGCTTCGTTACATTTTTGGAGGTCCCACCGAGACAGAAGAAAATTTGGTGTGTTTGTTTTGGCGTTTGTTAACTATGTTTGCAGTACAATTGGGGAAGTAGTATTAACATGGCTGAAGGCGAAGACGTCGAGCAAGCTCCAAACCCTGATGGACATAAACTATCACACTCTTTATTTCGAAGACCAGAAAAGTACAAGATTGGTGACGATTTTGATTTGTTTTTAAAGAAATCAGAACTGTATTTTGAAGCAGTCGAGCTGACGGATGAAAAGAAATGAAGGTTTGCATTGCTGTTTAACCTCACTGAGGACGCATTTCGTCTTGCAGAATCAGTTGAGTTTACAGAGGGAGACAATGCTTATAAAAACTGGGCTGAACGCTTAAAAGTGTTGTTTGAAAGAAACTTAACAGCGACTGAGAAGAGATATAATTTTCATCAACGTGTACAGCATCCGGGTGAGTCGGTTAATTCTTATGCCTTGGCTTTAAGAGAAATTGGTGCTAAATGTGGGTTTAAGGGGGATGAATATTCCAGCAGATTGGTTGACCAATTTATACTTGGACTAAATGATCGCTCAACACAGACAAAATTATTGCAAGATCCACCAAGTAATCTGGATAATGCCCTTAAAATTGCTAGAAGATTTGAAGCTGCAAACGCTACCATGCAAACTTTGGCTGGACAAGGTACGGGAACATATAATAGAGGTATGATAGGAGTAGTGGGATCTATGCCCACAGTAGTGACATGTTATATATGCATGCGGTGGATTTGGACATATTTCTAAACAATGCCCCACAATGAATAGTTCCCAACAAAACAATCAGTGGTCACCTAAAGTCTGTTTCAACTGTCAGAAGCCTGGGCATATAGCTCATAATTGTCTTAAGCCTAAACAACAACAAAATGATGTGCAAAGTGGCCAGGGTAAGAACTCTTATAAGGATTCTCCAGGTAATACGAGAATGCGACGATAAATACAAGAAATTCTGCTG
The DNA here is from genome assembly GCF_004324835.1 of Dendronephthya gigantea. Taxonomy (NCBI): domain Eukaryota; kingdom Metazoa; phylum Cnidaria; class Anthozoa; order Malacalcyonacea; family Nephtheidae; genus Dendronephthya; species Dendronephthya gigantea. The sequence continues at coordinate 3,534,732 of NW_021163017.1, read as the reverse complement.
GCATTTTGTTTGTAAAAATGCTCATAACGTATATTTGCCTCTTTTAGTTGCAATTCAAGCTCCGGAATGGACAACCAATGCAGGTATAAAACAATCTCAAAAAAAAGAATAGAGTTTTTATGACTTTTTGCGCAGTTCCCCGTAAAAATATTCGCCATAAATTATTAGATAGAGATTAAATGGTCATATAATTCTACGTAAATAGTCTATACTTAAACGGAAGCAGTTACCATGGCCACATATCAGTAACAGCCTCAGGTATTCCTTGTCATTCATGGACAGAACAATGTCCACATCGCCATACCATGAACATGCGCACCACGTATCCAGAATTAAATAACGCCAAGAATTACTGTCGTAATCCCAAGAACTCAGGACAAAGACCTTGGTGTTTTACTAGAGATAGCAAGAAGAGATGGGAATACTGCAACGCCCTAAATGTACACACCAATGCCATATTTTTAGTCGATGGTAACTATGGCAATTGGACAAGATTGTCGCCATGTAGTTCCACGTGTGGTCAGGGTGTTGAAATCTGGGTACGAAGCTGTGATACCCCCCGGGAAAGTACGGTGAAAACTGCAGTAAGCAGGGAGTTGATCATGAAAATCGACTGTGCGCGAAGAAACCTTGCCAGGGTAAGATCCCACGTGTAGTGGAATCATCAAATGGAATTTGGATGGAACGAATAATATTTGTCACTTTATAGGGTAATGATCATTTGTGCAATATTTTAGTTGTTTCTCACACCAAGACAGTTTTTTTAATTGCTGCTGCAACCTTTGTGATCGTCGTGATAATCATGAGTTTTCTGTTCATTCATCGTAAACGACGTGGAAAGAGAGGTGAGTTGAAGTTCAGCTCCCCATTTCTATCAAAGTCTTTGTACAAACATTTCCCTACTTTACCAACAGTATGATGAATATTTCTCGCGTGGAGATTGTTCATGAATTTATCGAAAACTACTTTAACGCGATCGTGTCCATCGCCAAACCTAATTACTTCTTAACGATCTCGGCTCTGGTGTCACAAAGAAATTATACAAGATCGTATTTTCAATAATCTAGGCTTCCCTTTCTACGCCATTGTAAAATTCGCCTCGGAACGTTCTCCTCGTGAACAGCAGCCTCAGGAAAACGACGTACTACAAGAGACTGCTACTGTTGATGTTGAATATCAAAACTTGACAACTGATGGAGGACCTTCGCGAAGCTCATGGTATGATAGACTACAGCTTTTCCAACCATTAACTATTGATTGGCTACGAAATGCGTGGGGGAATGTTGACGAAGAAGGTCACCATGTTTATGACGTCACGCAACGTGTCAAACATGTTTTTATTCCGTACGACAAATTGGGAAACACCGCGCAGGACGACTCGTCGAAAAGAATGGAGACAAGTGATTCAACTTATGATATACCTGAAAGACTGCACCGACGACTGAAATTGCATGAAATATTGGAATAAAAAACGTTGCTTCCTAGTCTAAAAGAGATTTACTTCGTTTCAGGAATAACAATGAAAAATTGTTGTCAGAAAATAAGCCAAATACTTTATTTCTTTAGTTGTGCGATTTCTTGCAATCATGCATGGCGTATCCATTTTAGTCTAATTCTTTTATTAGTTTGAAGTATTTTTTATATATCATTTATCGATAATCAATAAAGTCGCTTTCATTCTCTAACCGAAATAAAATATGAAGCTTAACAATTTCGGAGATATTCCAAACCTTTGTTAACGTTATAATTGTGTTTAGTGAAGTATTTAAGTTTAGTAAGTACACACTAAAAAAAGGTGTGTTAAATTTACACACCTTTTTTGTCCAAATTTTAACATACCTAAAGGTAGGTTTTGAAACACACCTAAAGGTGTGTTTAACACACCATAAGGTGTGCAAATAGCATCTTCAAAGGTGTGTTAACACATAGCAAGGTGTGTTTTTGTGCACACCAAAAGGTGTGTAGAACCATAGACAATCCAAAAGACAGGGACTGGAAACGCTAGCTAAAACACTTATAATGCTGACGCGCCATCCGTGATATGGCTTTATCACGTAAATTTTTACGCTGCCAGGCAACCGGGCTCTTTATTCAGAAAAAATAATGCAAAGTAGATCCATCAAAAGTTTGCATATTTTGAAGGATTTTTTAAACATAAATATTATATTTCTACCTGACCTTTAAGTCAGATAAATTTTCAAGGTAAGTGCGTTTTCATTTTTCATTTTGAGTGTAAACAGTGATCATAATTCCAGTTCCAGAAGTGTTTGCATCAAAAATATACGCACGTAAAAATTAGGTAGTTTTTTGGGACCGGGTAACTTGAAACCAAAGCCATAAATTTTCTTTGACCGCATACAAATAGCACCTTATATTACACAAGAATGCATTAGGACAGCGACTGCAACTTGTAACTACATGCAGACTAGTGTGTCAGCCCGACAGTAAGAACCCTTTTCAGTTCCAACCACAAAAGGATCGCCATGTATGCACTATTAATTTGTACATTGTAACTACAATTTTGATGAATTGAGCAACTTTACCTTACATTGTGTAAACAAAATAATACAGGGTATACATCTATTACCCTTTTCAGCCTCTTTTTGCGCTTGAAAAGCTAAGAATCGCCAATAACTGCATGCGTCGTGTTTTGATGTTAAAATGTAACTTTTTTGTTCTCGTAAAATATGTACCTAGTTGGGACCCTATAAAATCACTTCGACCCAATTTCAGAGGATCATTTTTATATATTTGACACAATAAATCAACTAACTGTGCACTTATCGCATTTTCCAACATCGTCTTATATTAAAAAAGTTAAATTATCATAAAAAAACTGCGTGCGTTGTAATTTTTGCTAAACTGAGTGTCGCCATTGTTTTCATCGAAATATGTGCCTATTAAACTTACTTTAGGCAAGTTTTAGAGCCCCATTTGAAGATAGTTTAAACAAAAAACAATAAACTGTTAACTTATTGCTTTTACCAACATATTCTTTGCGTTATTGAAGCTACAAATCACCAAATAACTGCGTATATATCTACATAGCTATTTACAAAAGAGAAATATATAAGAAAGAAAATAGATTGAGTTGGTGTGATCCGGCCGTATGCTAAGATCTATACATGATTGAATCTTAATTCTATTTAACAATTCATTTGCTTTACAATATTTTTGAAAGAGTAAATAGATTGCGCTTCCTTAGCTTCTTGCGAAAGATTATTCCAAGGCCGTATCACGGAAAGCGCACGCGAAAACAATAGCGTTTCCAGTCCCTGTCTTTTGGATTGTCTATGGTAGAACACACTAAAAGGTGTGTCAAAAAACACACCAAAAGATGTGTTTTTGGCTTGTCCAAATTTTAACACGTTCTAAGGTGTGTTTTCAAAGAAGGTGTGTTTTCGTACACACCATGGTGTGTTTCATTACACAGCTAAAGCTGTGCTGGAAAACACACAAATTGTTTAAGTAAAAAGTTGCACACCTTTCCTAAAAGTAACATATAAACAATGGCTAGAAAACACACAAACACAATATTAATTTATAAATATATTTTAAGTTCCAATACTGTTAAGAATTGTTAACATGAAGTCACAGCATGAATTATATAAATATCTTTAAGCATGCAGTTTAGTTTAAAATAATGTCTTACTATATATATATAGAGTTTATTGACTTGATGTTGTCTCGACTTGACACTTAGTAGTGTTTTATTGTCTTGTTGGTCACCCTTGTTCTTGTTTGTTGGAGTGTATAGTGCCTGCTCGACTGTTGCAATAACATTATTGCCTTAATTCATGATCTTCATAATCAACAAAGGTCACCTGAAAATATAAAATAAATGCATAAGAGGATCTGGCATTTAGAATTTTCCAATTTAAGATGTGCACAAGCATCTGTTAATTAATAGAACATGCTAAATGATACCCAATTAATGAGTTAAGATTTATTTTTGGTAAAATAATTTAGGATGTATTGCTAGGTATAGGCAGGCATAATTACATGAATTATAACCTTCTGTTGAAATTTGAAAAATTGGTGTCTGAGTACGTTTCCTATAGTTTCTTTAAAATGGGAAAATTTTATTTAAATATGTATATATAGCTATCTTTCAGCTAGGGTAAGTAGTCAAGTCTATAGTATTAAAAATTATAAACCATTCTGGAACACTCAAGTCAAATCAACTATCTAATATGTATAATATAGTGAGGACAAAAATTGGTCCTTTGGAATGTTACTGACCCCCAAAAGGAACACAAAATATTAAACATAATTAAGACACAAAACAATTCATCAAGATTTACCTAGCGAATTATATGTTTTCTTTATAACAAACATAAACTATGGCATAAAAAGCCTTATGTATACACCAATATACGTGTAAATCTGCTTTTTAAAAGCACCTAGAACAATTAAATTTTGAAAGATAAAACGTAAGACTCACCAAGTCTCGACTCTTGTGATGTCGAATCTGTTCGCCTCACCGTGCGCTTCGGTGGTCTCTGAATTATTAGAATGAAGCAGACTTTTCATCTTTTCACTTTAAAGCTATTCGGGACCTTCGAAGAGTAGTCTTGAATTTCTTTGCATCGTTTGTAAGGGAACCATCAATTTATTCGCTACAAATAGATAGAGACAACCATATTGATTACACTCGTTGGCCATATTGAAATTGATACAAATGTTTGACACAAACGATTCGAAAAGCACTGCAATACAACTTACCTTCTTATAATTTCTTCTTTATACAACATCATAAGCTCTGGTGTGTTTATCTCCAAAAAAATAATCTTAAAATCGCCTTCACAATAAACACAATTTAAACTTGAAACAGACTCGAAGCACAGTTGTCACAGTAGAGAAGGAAATGTAAACACTAAACAGTGGTTTGTATTTCGTGCGCGTGGGTTTCACACCTCGCGACATTCTTATTGGTTAAAAACGTATGACGTATTAGATCACTGACCTGTATATACAAGTCTGTATGGCAGATATTCAAAAACAACCCACGTTAATCATTCTTACAAAAGTAAACCACAACGATCTGTAAATTCCCTTAAATTTATGTCTTAGGTGATGTTTAGAGTTTTTAATACTAATCAAAGCTGAAACGCAGGCCAAAGATAACAGGAATTTAAAGCAAAAAGTTAAATTTAGATGCGATGGAACAGCGTGAAATTTCCTGTGACTTACACAAGTAATTTCTCGTAAGGCTGACGCTTTTATCGACGCACTAAAATACTATAAGTAATAAATAAGGCCAATCCAGTATATTGTTAATAATTTAAAGGTGTGTTTTATAACACACCAAAAGATGTGTTTCTTTGATGGGTCAAGGTGTGCTGTCAAACACACCAAGGTGTGTTTTCAGTGAAAAGGCAGTGGCGTAGGAAGGGGGGGGCACTGGGGGCACGTGCCCCCCCAAGATTTCTCAAGGGACCAAAAGTGCCCTTTTTGTGAAAAAAAACCGTCCCTATATATATATATATATTTTTTTTTATTAACCATTTTAACCGCCATTTTTATTAACCAAAAGTGCCCCTAGAAGCTGGTGCCCCCCCAACCTCTGGATGCTTCCTACGCCCGTGTGAAAAGGTGTGTTACTTTACACACCTTAATGAGTAAAAGAAAAGGTGTGCAAATGGATGTGTTTTCGCTAACACACGAAGGTGTGTTTGCGTACACACAAAGGTGTGTTTCCTTACACACAAAGGTGTGCTTTCTAAAAGCGCGTAGAAAGGTGTGCACAAATTACACACCATGGCGTGCAATTGAGCGCACCTTGGTGTGTAGTCAAACACACCTTGGTGTGTAATTCTACACACCTGTTTTTAGTGTGTAAGAGAGTAGGAGTATGATTATAATATAGAGCATAAACCTGGTACAATGATGCAGCACGCTGATGCATTATCCCGTGCACCAGTTGGCAACATTCGAGTTTCCACATTGTCATGGACAGAGTTTGAAGAAACGCAAAATTTGGACGAAAATATTGTAGTGGCGAAAAGATAGGTATTGAGTGGTTCCAGACCCGACGAGAAATCTAATGATACTAGCGTGATGTTAAAAGCATTGTACAATGTTTTCGAATCTTTGGTTGTTGGAAAGAATGTTCTTTGCAGAACTTGGACCAATGAGACAGGTAAAAAGACATAACAGATTGTTGTACCTAAGTTTGCCTTTCGTCCGATTGTGAAAGAGGCTCACTTGGGAATAGCGAAAACTTTCGAAATTATCTAGAGAAGATTTTATTGGCTTGGCTTTTTCAGAGATGTAGAAGATTTCTGTAGAAGCTGCGAAGTTTGTGCTAGAAACAAAGCGATGCCGAGAGCACGAAGTCCCATGAAGTCGATTGACGTTGTCCCTGTGCCGTTCTATATTGTAGGAGTGGATCTTATTGGTTCTTTAAAGTTAACACGACAAGGAAACAAGTACATCTTGACTATTATTGACTATTACACGAAGTACGCAGAAGCAATAGCTCTTCCTAATCAAGAAGCCGAAACTGTAGTTAGAGCTTTAGAACAAGTGTTTGCTAGACATGGAATGCCTTCAGTTCTGTTAACGGATCAAGGATGGAATTTCGAGTCTCATCTATTTCTAAGTATGTGCCAGTTATTTGGGATAGAGTAGAAAAGAACAACTGCGTGTCACCCACAAACAGACGAACTTTGCGACCGATTTAATGGTGTTTTAAAGTCCCTTCTTCGAATGAGAGTCAATAATGATAAAGATGACTGGGATGAGCAACTACCGAATGCTTTAGTTAGCCTACCGAGTAAGCAAGCAGTCCTCTACGGGGGTAACACCTTTTGGAATGTTGTACGGGAGAGATGCCAGGTTGCCCTTAGGGGTAGAACACGAAGAAGTGGTACCCAAACCGACCAATGGATCTGCCAAGTACCTTGAAGATTTGAAGAAACGAAAAGACACTTTACGGAAAATTGTATCGGACAAAATCAAACAATCCCAACACAAGCAGAAGCGTTGTTATGACTCAAGAAATCGTACGCAGCGTAGCAAAGACTTTGCCATTGGAGAAACCGTACTTTTAAAGAACTTCAGAGCTCGGGGATTGGATGAAAAGTACATTGGTCCATATCTAGTTATTGGTGTTAATGGTACTAGTTGCGAGATCGAGTCGTTAGCCAACAAGAAGAAAAAGGTTGTTCATGCGAACAATTTAAAACGATTTTCTATTGACTATGAGATTAATGAAGTTCATGATCGAAATGAAGATTTAGAAAGTTCTGAATCGGACATTGATGAACTTGTAATTGAGCTGCCGAATCCTGTGCAAGGATTAAATGATGAAGAAAATAATGATAACGAGGGAGTTGTACAAGAGCGTTATAACCTAAGACGTAACCGTCGAATGCCAGATCGTTATGGAGTGTCTGTGATGAATTACTGAACAGATAAGTTACTTCGATAGAACATTTAAAGTAGTATAGTAAAGTTTGTGCTATCATAACTAGTTTCAAGTTGGGTTATTTTGAACTTATTTGGAACTTCAGATTTATTAGTTTGGAGTAATAATTAGAAGCAATAAGCTGGATTTTAGGTGGGGGGAGTGTGAAGTAGTGTCGTTTTGAAGTACGATATTTTGTGCCTTTTGAAGTATATAATATTAAATATAGGAGAGACACGTGAGAAGAACGATATGGCGACGTTTTGAAAGTAGTTTGAAGTTATATTTGTGAGCTTGTACAACATATTTGAACAAAGTAATAAATAGGAAGTTAATCTAAGGGGAGTGCTTCGTTACACAGACGTTCTACATAGGACGTAATAAACGACATTTTGCCGTGGTAAACAGAACGTAGATCACGTCTAAAACTCCCACAGGTATTTAATAATTCATTTCTTTTCAATGAAGCATTGTATTGATAGCTGTCGTCATCGTGTTCCCATCCTACATGCTTGAGGTCCCTACTATTGCTACTAGACAGTAGACAGCGGAATCTCGCTTAGAGGCCTATCTCACTAAGCGGGCCAGCCCGTCTGTCATATAAACAGCCCTTAATACTGCATAGAATTCTATTTTTATCTTTAAAATTTCAACGTCAATAGCGTTAAAGGCGGTGTGTAAACGGCGGCGACGAATTGCTTCCTTTCGGTACGTACAGCGCTACCCAGTAATTATTCTGCAAGAATTTGTCCGCAAAGACGACCAGAATTCTCACCATTATTTAGATTTTTAGTTTTATTTGTTAACGGGCAGGTTTGTATGTTTATAAAGTCTGTTATTTCAATACTCAACGTCCTTGGTATAGTTAGTAAAATGCGAAACAAAGGCTTAGTCGTTTTGGACTCAGTTTCTTGATTAGCAGTGTATTTCCTCATTTTAGGACAGGTTTGCTTTAGATATAATGTTAATTAAGATTGGGACAATTGGGTTAGAGATATCAGAATATGTTTAAATTTGTACACATATTAAAATTGTATGGCTAACTAATAAAACTATATTTGGAAATAACTTGGAATGAAGTTTCTCTGAAGGTTGAACTGGCCTCAGCTGGCTCCCTCCAAACAATTTACCGGGCTCTGATTCAGCCGTACTTTGACTATTGTTCTCCTATTTGAGGTGTCTGTGATCAAAACTTAAGGGATAAACTCCAAAAATTCCAAAACCGTGCAGCCCGAATCATAGCCGGTGCGAGTTATGATATTAGATCTGCTGATGTTCTTCGATCTCTTGATTAGGACAACTTAGTCTTAGAGACAAGACGACGTACTAGTAAATCAATACTAATGACTGTACAAAGTATTGAACAATCACGTAGGTCCCACGTTGAAAGAATCCTTGATTAGACGCAATCATATGCAAACTAACTATGAACTTAGAAATAGTCATACAGATCTGGCTCTTCTTAAGCCCAACAGGGAATTTTTAAAAAAGAGTTTTAAATATAGTGGAGCTAATTTATGGAATAGTCTCCCTATCGACACCAAACTGGCTGAGTCGATTTATGCATTCCGGAAAAACCAGCTGAAACTTAACTCCAACGTAATGAATATCTGAGAAAAATATTGTAATATCTTCTAACCATAATATCCGGGGTCACACCAACTTTTACATAGTCTTTATTTTCTTACGCTTGTTTTAATTTTTAATCTTGTAGACGCCCCCCGTGGAAATCAACGTATTGCTGTCGGGACTAGTGTCTTTAAGTAAAGTTTTACATACATACTTACAACTCTCATATTTCTGAACAAAAACAAGCTTGCACTTCTATTTTTGACACGAAAAATATCGACGGAGAATGGACGAAAAAGGGCATTATTTGGTACATGTGAATATTATATTTATTCATTTTTGATTTTTGTTTATATTACTGTATCATTCTTATTTAACGTGTAAAAAACAAAGTTTTGGAAGCCGCTTCAGGGCTTGCTTGGCGACTGCCTGGCGAAAGAGCTGGCAAAAATGCTGCAGCGCATTGTATAAATAAATAAACTAAATAATGTATGCACAAAAAGTATCCACATCATAGACATAATAAATTAAAGTGGAAGTAAAGTCCGTTCTGCGCATAGGTTCTGCTCATAACAAGTGTGGCCCCCCAAGTGTGATGAGAAAATTCCCTAAATTTCGCATGTTTCTTATTTTTTCTTAACCTAAACTCTAGTTCATATTAATTTACAAGCACAACGAACCTAAATAGTGTTAGATATTCAGACAGCACATCGTATTTTAAAAAATAGGGAAGTTCAAAATGTGAACAAACCGTTTGTTTACACACGGACTTGACTTCCACTTTAAGGGCCTGTTTACATGGAGCCGAGTTACCCGGGTAACCGAGTTACTCGCCTTGCCGGGACAAAACGGTACTGTGTTTATATGGAACCGGGTAACTCGGCATTTGTTACGGTACATTTTAATTACATGACGTACTAACTATGTAGGGCGCGAAATTTCAAAAAGGTTTTTACAATGGTGGTAAATTAAACGTAAACGCACATGCGTGTTTGGCGAATATTTTACTCGCCTAGCCGAGTTTCCCGTTGCAAAGTGTTTACATGGTATAACCGAGTAACTCGCCTTGCCGAGAACCCGGCACAGTTTGCCGAGAACTCGGCACGCCGAGTTACTCGGATGCGCCATATAAACAGTCAACCGAGATATGAGATATCCATACAATATATAGAACAGGCGAGAACTCGGTCCTGCCGAGTAACTCGGTTAGCCGGGTAACTCGGCTCCATGTAAACAGGCCCTAATTATGCACCGCGGTTTATTACTCGGGCTACTGTGGTAGCCGAGTCTAGGTTTCGCTATTAATTACTCCGGCGTCAGCTGTCGCTGCTATTTCGCCGTTTAACAAGATGATGTGGTCGTGTATGGGCGCCTTTGACTCGTCATAGTTTGCATAGGATTGAAGATTTAATATAACTATATAAGCGCGAATTCCAAAGGCAAAATGTAAGACAAAGCGAATGTATCATGCCGTTATATACATTTTTGAACAATTGAACTTCTATACTTTTTAAAGTACGATGTGCTTCTTAATTTCGCGATCGAACAACATTTAGGTTCGCAAGGCATCTAAATGAATAGGAACTGTATTGTTTATGTTCAGATTTCAGAAGCTTTATATTGAAGACTGGCACGTGCGCGTCATGCCGGAGTTAACGGCAGAACAGGCGTCTTCTTGTTACTCCGGCGTCAGCGACGGAGTTGAAATTTCGCCCCGGTTTTGTTTTGTTTTTTTTTTTTTTTTTTCATTTTTCGTCGTTGCAAGTCTGTAATGGCGCGAAATATACTAGTAATTTAAGTGTGTATGTGACCGTATTTATCTACGTCCCAGTCTTATCTTCCAAAGGTTGTGGTGCACAGCTTTGGCTAATTTTCCAATGCGCGATTCGATTTCGCTCGCATGATACGGCAATTCCTCCAAGAGGAACAAATAAACCGTTCTTTTCATGCTGTTCGATTAAGTTTAGATTGAATTGGGGTAAGAATATATTTAATACATGTAGACCCGGTCCTATTTTAATAATATCGCTGCTATTTCGCCGTTTAACAAGATGATGTGGTCGTGTATGGGCGCGTTGACACGTCGCGTAGTTTGCACAGGATCGAAGATTTAATACAACTATATAAGCGCGAATTCCAAAGGCAAAGTGTAAGACGAAGCGAATGTATCATGCGGTTTATATACATTTTTGAACAATTGAACTTCTATACTGCGATGTGCTTCTGAATTTCGCGATCGAACATTTAGGTTCGCAAGGCATCTAAATGGGAATATGTATGCGAAACAATACGCGAACTGTATTGTTTATGTTCAGAAGCTCTATATTGAAGACTGGCACGTGCGCCGGAGTTAACGCCAGAACGGCGTCTTGTTATTATTATAGGGGTGTCCTAATTTTGGAAACCCTATATCTCAATGTGAGAGACATATAGGGGTGTCCAAATTTCGGAAACCCCTATTGAATGTGAGAGACATATAAGGGTGTCCGAATTTCGGAAACCCCTATATCTCAATGTGAGAGACATATAAGGGTGTCCGAATTTTGGAAACCCCTATATCTCAATGTGAGAGACATATAAGGATGTCCGAATTTCGGAAACCCCTATATCTTAATGTGAGAGACATATAAGGGTGTCCGAATTTTGGAAACCCATATATCTCAATATGAGAGACATATAGGGGTGTCCGAATTTCGGAAACCCCTATTGAATGTGAGAGACATATAAGGGTGTCCGAATTTCGGAAACCCCTATATATCAATGTGAGAGACATAATTATAAGGGTGTCCGAATTTCGGAAACCAATATATCTCAATGTGAGAGACCTATGAGGGTGTCCGAATTTCGGAAACCCCTTTATATCTCAATGTGAGAGACATATAAGGGTGTCCGAATTTCGGAAACCCCTATATCTCAATGTGAGAGACATATAAGGGTGTCCGAATTTCGAAAACCCATATATCTCAATGTGAGAGACATATAGGGGTGTCCAAGTTACGCAATGCACTGTATCTACAATTATATTCACTACGCGAGTCGAATGGGTGCATGATGTTCAAGTGAAACCAATTTAGAAGTATATTTTGTAAATTGCAAAGGAACATTCTGACAATTTAAAAAGTAAGTTGTCTTAATCAAATTTTCATTATTGTATGTTTTCCCACGTAGAGCCGGGAATACCCAGCACAAAATGAAGATATATAATATATAGATAGATTTATAGGTTCTAAAGTTCTTTCAACTTTCGCCTGGCCTCTCGTTCCTCCTCTTCTGTTTTTGTGGGTAGCCTGCGCATGCGCGGCTAACCACTATGTAGTCGAAAAGTGTCCGGATCTGTGTGTGTGTGTGTGTGGCAATCGTCGGATAATCTTCGGCAAACGTCGGATATATGACGAACGGTACGTTTTACTTCCGGAAAATTTCGTTGTTTTCGAAGGACGGAAGCAACCGAAGTTACGTTAATACGTTTGTCAAATTTTAAAGCGATGTTGAGTACTTTTATAATTAAAGACGAAAAAGCGGTGATCGGTGAGCGTTGAATCTACAACTACAAAGTTACAATAATAGGAAATAAATAGTAACAAGTTGCCCTGTTTTATAACTTATAATGCAATATTTCACTTGTCAATTTCTTGCTTGTGGACATGCAGCTATTAAACCAAATACATTACCTTATTGCAAATGGTAGTAACAAGTTGCCCTGTTTTATGAATTAAAAATTATTATGCAATATTTCACCTGCCAATTTCTTGCTGGTAGACATGCAGCTATTAAACCAAATACATTACCTTAATTAATGCAAATGGTAGTAACAAGTTGCCCTGTTTTATAAATTATAATTCAGCAAATGGTAGTAACAAGTTGCCCTGTTTTATAAATTATAATGCAATATTTCACCTGTCAATTTCTTGCTTGTGGACATGCAGCTATTAAACCAAATACATTACCTTAATGCAAATGGTAGTAACAAGTTGCCCTGTTTTATAAATTATAATACAATATTTCACTTGTCAATTTCTTGCTTGTGGACATGCGGCTATTAAACCAAATGCTTTGGAGTTCAAAAAACAAAACTGTTAACAAAAGTGCATTTCAACTGATCAAAAATCTTTAAAATATTGTTCAGATACATAGATAAGTCCTTAAAAAATGTTAATGCGAAACATTTGAAACAATTTTGGACTCTTTGTTATGTGACTGTAAAATGATCTGGCAAATCAAGTAGTTTATCCTCAATGAAATCTTTGTTAAGATCTTTCTCCTTCTAAACTAAGCTTTATGTTATCAGACAATCTGTGCCACCATCCCGGAAACTTACTCTCCTTTTTGTTCTGTTCACCTATTCTGCTTAAAAAATTTCATTTCCTATCTCTTGTAAAAATGCTTTTATATATGTTTTGACCTGTCTTAAAATGTATTTAATACAATAAAATATTATAATATATAGATTGCATAAAGATTGCATAATAAATCCAGGGCCGTAACTAGAACGATAATTGGGGGGGGTGTTTATTCATATATTCAGTTCTGCCCGACGGGTTTCTTTTGTAAGTGCAATAGCTTACAATAGAAATCCGTCGGGCAAAACTGAATATATGAATAAACACCCCCCCCCCAATTATCGTTGTAGTTACGGCCCTGAATAAATCGACTTCGTTATAACTGTATTCAACAAGCTAACTATATGGCGTTTATTCCGTTGTCTATGGCATTAGAACATAAGACTAGAAAATAATATTTTATTGCATCAGTTGATATTTACTCGCGATTATAGCAGCTTTATCGCATTACAGGCTACCAACATGTACGCATTGCGTACCTATTTTTACCAGAATGAGGCAATTGCGCTCTATCGTGACTGCTGCAACACCGCCAGCTGCAAGAAAACGATTTCACAAAGATTTGGCATGATATAAAAGTCCAATACTGTACCGGGCGGGAAGGGTATTATATATACCGAGCATTCGAACAAAAAAGGCGTTTAATATTTTATATTTATGAGGTTAATGACATATACCTTCGGGTAAATTGATATCTAATATCCAGTCACCCGAGCGACTGAACATTTCTACCAGCCGCAAACATGTCTAAAATTCTGTGTTTGCCGAATTGACACAAATAAAGTTTGGGACCTTGCCAAACGTGAAGTTGATGTGTTCTGGCAGAAGTCGCCCAGATACCGAAGCATGGAAGACAACAAATGCGTCAACAGCCTCGTTCATGCCTGGTAATATATTACCTACAGAGTGAGAAAGGACAACGATTAAGCACTATCTACAATATTCTGCTGATGAATTGCGTCCACAGTAACATTTTATGCATTGTTTTGACAGAAGAAGGTGTTGTCTAACCAGCCGCTCTGATTTTGTTTGTCAACATAACGGGAAATTGCGAGTGGAATTAGAATTGCATATGAATACATTTGCATGGGATTTCAATCATATTACACAACATATGCAATTCTAATTAGATTTCGGGTATCTATCTATATATCTATCTGCGGCCAACGTTTTTGCAAACGGGTGTATATATATATATATATATATATATATATATATATATATATATATATATATATATATATATATATATATATATATATATATATATATATATATCAAACACAAATTCTACTACGAATCAAAGTTTATTTACGTTGGCCGCAGATAGATAGATAGATAGATACTCGAAATCTAATTAGAATTGCATATGTTGTGTAGTATGATTGAAATCCCATGCAAATCTAGTCATATGCATTTCTAATTAGACTTCGAGTATCTATCTATCTATCTATCTGCGGCCAACGTTTTTGCAAATGGGTGTATATATATATATATATATATATATATATATATATATATATATATATATATATATTATAATATACATATATATACACACATATAAGCAATTCATATAATATACATTATATAAATATAATATTTAAGGTTAAATTCAGCTTCGTTTGGGCCTTTAAGATACGTAAGCTTTACATGTTTCCTAAACTCACTGTTTACCTAAGAACGACTGATTTGTCAAAATGATTGACACTAAAATTAATACTGCATTAATTATTCACCCAAACTGTCAAGCTTGGAAGGAAAAATGATTGATATTTGCAAATAGCCAAAATTTATAATTATTTACTCATGCATTTTGTGGCAATAATCAATTATTCATCCACACATGGCAGATGATATCTCTATCGATATCTATTTTGACAACTATATTTATATGTATATTATGATATAACTATGTAGGAAGGGCACCTAGCGAGATACTTTTGTGTCTGGGGAAAGCATTTAATTGTGTACATCACCATATTTTGATTAAAAAACTAGCTCTGAGTGGTTCACTAATAGTAAATTACGCTGCATTGGTTTCGTCTTATCATGGCCAATATGAATGGTGCGCTAATTTAAAAATCCAATATGGCGTCGCGTATAAGAAATGAATACGTATAGGAAATGAATTTCTATGTAACCCATGATTTAGAAGTCATATTTACCATGTCAAAAACATCATCAATTTTATCGATCTTTGAAGTTGGTCTAATAAAAAAATCATGATTTATTCTGTTTTTAAAATTTCAAAGGATGTAAACTTAATCGTCTCCCTATTCCTTCCTGAATATTTTTTCTAAAACAAATTTATCACGAAGGCGAGAATCAAACTAAAATTCTCTTCCCCCTTACTTTAGTGCACGATAACTCAAAAAGTAATAGCTACAGCAAACTTGATAAAATTTTCATGGTTAACCGTTTAAAGACAATTGGCACGGAGGTGAACTAAAAGTTTTGTATTTCGTTCAGTCTAAATAAAATAGCGACTGGTTATTTCAGATTGATTTATATTTATAGCTTTCAAAACGTTTAATTTATTTAATTATTCTAGTTCAGTTCCAAGGCAAAGATATTTAGAACTAAATAAATCCAATTCCGTCCTTCTAGGGTTAAAACCTAGTTTTTTATCGTGTTTACAAAAATCTTCTATTTTCCACCATTGGGTGTGATGGTCTGGGTAACAATGTTGATTGAAGATTCTTACACACTGAAAATTTGAGGACAAGTCGAGACGCCTAAGTATGTTCCCTATTTTAACGATTTAAATTGTATAAGAAAGTATACATTCAGCATATTAGGTACCTTACTAATCCAATTTCTGCTCGTTAATTGTTGGCAGGAATCGGCAAATGTCCACGTCAGAGCTGGCTCATAAAGGCTCTATAGGTTTGTTTACATCGCTTTTTAGAAGCTTAAAAAGACGCGTAAATATATTCTCCAATCTCCAACGCGATTAAGTTCAGCAATTTAGCATACTGATTTTTGATCGCCATTATTCATGAAGCAGTTGCTATGATACAACGCTGTTGCTATCTTTAGAGGAAACTTATTCACAAAAATGGGTTACATATGTAAATATATAGCGAATTTGCACCATGATATAACCTTTATTAGTTATCTTTTTCGTAAGTATTAGTAATTTATAAAAAATCATAATTCTTATACATTCTCGAAAAAAATCCTAAAACAGGTCATCTCATTGTGCAAATTCGCTATATATATTTACATATTTTCATAATTTTCTTTCTCTAATTCGCTTGTTTTAAATATTGTGCAAAGTGCCACCTTAACTACGTTATTTTTTTGGCACATTCACATGTTCAATACATGTTTATCGTATACCAATAAAATTGTTAAATAAGTTCCAAAATTACAAGACAAATTAGTCGACCTGTCATGCACGATGAAACGGAATTAGGACACCGAATCAAAGAAAATTTTCTAGCGACACACTAGCAACAGTAATTACAGTCTAAAATTTTAAAAAGAATTTGGCCACAAGCTTTTCTGTATTTGATATGCCTCATTCCGTAGATGAAAGAATTCACGATCGAGTTTATTCCATAAAGCTCGAAGTTGACAACTACGAACCAAACCTGCCAGCATGCATCACTGCAATTTTTGTATAAGGCGTTCTCAATAACTGTTGGTACACCGCAGCAAATCACCAACACTGTAATAACAATACCAAATGTTTTCGCTTCTTTAAACGCCTGAAATAGACGAAGTACAACTCTCATACCGCCTGAATGATCGTTGTGGTTGCTGACGCCTGCGACCACGGATTCGTCAGCGATTCGTTTGCGTTGTTTTCGAGAAACATTTATTATTTGGAAATTCAGGATAAATATAAGAGAAAGGAGAATGTAGAAAAGAAGTTGTGGGGGGTAATAGATGCTGTCTATGTAGCAAACACTTCTGATTGCATTGTCGAAACTCCGATAGCGAACATAAAATACAGCGTAAACACAACAAGCAGTTAGCCAGATACCATAAATAGCCAGGAATACTCGTCGAGGTGTCACAATCAGAAGATATTTCAGAGGTTTCACGATATATAAATAACGATCAACAGTAATTGCGAGAATTGTGGCCACTGAAGCAAACAGCAAGGACCTGTTGGTAGCACGACTTAACTTACAAAATAAGTCCTCATCACTCTCGATGTTTAATATAGACTGAATAAACTCGATGATCCAGAGTGGATAAAATGTTAAACACACGAGAAGATCCGCTAATGCCAAGTTTGCTATCAAGTAAGATGTCGCTGTCTTTTCTTTACACAACAGAATTGTGTATATTAAAACTGTGACATTTCCCAATACTCCAATAATCATCGCGATAAATTTGAAGGCAACTGAAAAGATGAGAACACTGCTGGGAACTTGGACGAGAATTGTGTTGTTAGTCATTTTTTAGTTAAATGTTGCGGTAACTGAGAAAAGGTGACCAAATGGGAGGTTTTTCAAGAAATTTTTTTTTAAGACAATTTTTTTCAAGACGACTTGTGTATTTTGTGAATTAATACAAGCAAACACGCGGATCATCCGTCACCTGCGAACACCTGCGCCACCTGCTACAGACAAATTCATCTGAGTATTTTTGGCCTTTTTGAAAGAGTCGAAACTTAAAGCCTATACTTATTTTCGCTGTGACATATCTGTACGAGGAAGTGGTATATATACACATCAATTTTTTCGTTCAATTGCCAATATTCGCTTGTATAGATAGTATTTAATCGACTCCACCTACTACACACATACTTCATCGTGTACGAATATTTAGTTAATATGAATGATTTGTTGACCGAAACTGTCACCAAATGCGTGGGTTGAAAATTCTTCTTTGTTGAATATAATTGACAATCTTAATTGGATCAGCTGTACAGAGTGAGTAAAAAAACTCTGATGCCTTCAAACATTCAAATTTGCTGCGAACTTATAACTTAACAACGACTATTTTCTTGTGTAACAAGACGCAGTTGACTTCAATTTTACAATTTCTCGCATGAATAAAATGTACTCTCGAAGGGAACAAGATTATGATTTTGATTCTTAATTTTAATGGTTCATTTTTCGGAACCTCTGTGAAATTACAGCTGCTCGGCGACAATGAATCGAGTATGGTGGCCCATTAACGCCATAGTACTTTTTCTGAATTTTTACAAATAAATATATTTGTTTGAACTAATTTTAAACTATTTTTAAAAAATTATCTATTTTTTTTTATTTTTTTTCTATATTTTTAAATTTTTTAATAATTTTCTTTTCTTTTTTTTTCTATTACTTTGTAATTTTTATTTTCTTTTATTACATGTTTTTATTTTCATTTTACTTTAATTACATTTAATTTAAAAAAAAAATGGCCATGGCCCATTCACGTCATAGCAATATGCCTATATTTAAAAAAATATCATCTCTATGGCCCATTGACGCCATAGCATGAACCTGTAACATTAGAAACTCACCTCGCGGGTGTTTTCGAAAAGTTTATATACAATACTGGTGAGTTGTGTGTGGAATATGCAGATGCAAATGAACTAAGTCTTAAAGCTGAGACATTTGTTCACTATACATTCCAGAAGTCTGACCAACAGCTTATTGTCACTGACATTCAAGGGGTCAATTTCTCCCTATGTGACCCAGAGATTGCAACGGCTGTGTTGGAGGACCCTGAAGACAAGGCAATTCGTTTCTGCTCTGGTAATTTGTCAGATGCAGCAATTAAAACATTCTTCCAATGTCATAAATGCAACAGATACTGCGAGATGCTGAAACTATCAAGGCAACAATGAATCGTGCATTTTTGCAAATTGCAATGAACTGACATTACATGCATAAATATACCTTTAGATGTTACTTAATTCATGCTTAGGTAGTATATTTTGTAACATATTTTGTTGTGTTTTGTTATATGGAAGAACATTGATTGAAAACAAATGAAAAAATGCATTGACATTTTATGATATATACAATATATATATATATATATATATATATATATATATATACACCCATTTGCAAAAACGTTGGCCGCAGATAGATAGATAGATAGATACTTGAAGTCTAATTAGAATTGCATATGATTATATTTGCAGGGAATTTCTATAATATTACACAACATATGCAATTCTAATTAGATCTCGAGTATCTATCTATATATCTATCTGCGGCCAACGTTTTTGCAAATGGGTGTATATATATATATATATATATATATATATATATATATATATATATATATATATATATATATATAAATATATATATATATATATATATATATATATATATATATATATATATATATATCTTCCAAGCTTCCCTGAATCCTTGTATAATAATTTCATTATATCAAAATTGCTTATGTCCAAATATGATCTTTTAAATATAAATATGCATTTGGAGGCTTGGGCTGGCTCAATATCTTCTGTATTTGGGCCGTTGTGCCGTTCGCATTCTTGTCGAAAATCTTCATCTAAAAAGTCATCATTAGCATCAAGTACATGTGAAAACTCAGCCACTTCCCGTAGTTGCTCCTCATTTACTGGGATACCACACTTTTCCCCACCATGTTGCTCTGGACATGTGTATATACATGCTCTGGCACACCAGTGGGTAGCACCTTGTCCTTTTGTTTCCTTATTCTATGATTATTCCAAACTGATACCCTGAACACATCAAGTTCCTTTTGTACAACAGGAATATAAACAAACGCTAGCATGTTTCTGTAAATTATAATTGATAGGATTTTAGTTGGTTGGTTGTCCAAAGCAGGTCTTGACAAAGCCTTCCCAGCAACAAAATTCGGAACTGAAAATTTCGTGCAAAAACACTTTCATGAATAGCTGCATTAACTAATAAAGCAAATGCACTATTGTCTGGAAAGTATACCCACCTGTCAGTTTCATTGCTTGGATCATAATGCCCCTCTTCGAGTAAAGATTTTAATTGATCTTTAAAATATCCTTCCATTCTGTGTGACAGCTCTTTCCACCATCTCTCAATCTTATTTTCTGTGGAAGGTCCATACAGAACACAGTTATCTCCCTTTTCAACATCGCCATGTTGCCCGCGTAAATAACTGTGAATAGCACACATTATACCAGTTTCTGTCCCTCTATCCACACGTATTCTTGAGGGTAACACTATAAAAAAAACAGAAAATGTTTTGTAAGAGAATAATTTTTTTGAAAATATCCCTTATAAAGAAAGGAGAATGCTATCCAATGGATCACAAAAAGTAGCAAAAATCTCACATGAAATACTTATTTAGATATAGGCAAATATTATAAAAACCTCTTCTTTCAAATAAATAGTCGAAGTAGAATCTTCCAACAACGCTTGGATTATTATTGGAATTCCATACTCTCAGAAAGTTTATTCTGCTGCTAAAAGTATCTTGTGCACCATAGATGCAGAGTGGGAACGTAGACTTCTGAAAACCGCAAAGCTTATCATGCCCAGCTTATCAGCTCCCTAGATGTAAAAATTGCCACACATATTAATATGCCTTTGACTTTCAAAATGTTAGTGTAAAAAAATATGAAACATTTGTACACTTACAACCGATGCGAATGCTCCCTTTATTCGTCTGCGTTTTGGTTGGCCCACACCACCTCTGTCATGCCTAAACCTTGAGGGTTGACATCAGCCATCACGTCGTACACAACGTTTCTTGGAACATTTAATTCGTGTACTTCGCGAATTTTCTTATGCAAAGCACGATAGCCTAGATATTTTCCAGGCCCATTTAACTCTTTCTCCAAAGCACGTGTGACATCGTCAATATTTGTATCGTAATCAATGTATTTTACATTAAAATAACGCAAGCGACGTGAGAGAGTCCTTAAACTCCACGCATACATAGGATACTTCACTTTACAAAAATTTACAATTTCTTTTTGACGTAAATTCTGCGCTACATACGCTTTAAGGTCATCTTTTAAGTCCATATTGCCTTCCCAATCAGTATTCCTTACCCAAGACGCCATGATGGAATATGATGCATGCCCGAAAGGCTTCATGGTCTATGGCGTCCCTGGGCCACGAAGTTGCTATGGCGTCAATGGGCCAAAGAGATGATATTTTTTTAAATATAGGCATATTGCTATGGCGTGAATGGGCCATGGCCATTTTTTTTTAAATTAAATGTAATTAAGGTAAATGAAATAAAAACATGTAATAAAGAAAATAAAAATTACAAAGTAATAGAAAAAAAAAGAAAAGAAAATTATTAAAAAAATTTAAAAATATAGAAAAAAAATAAAAAAAAATAGATAATTTTTTAAAAATAGTTTAAAATTAGTTCAAACAAATATATTTATTTGTAACAATTCAGAAAAAGTACTATGGCGTTAATGGGCCACCATGATCGAGTCAATTATTTAAACAATAAAACTAACTCTGAGCATTCTTCTTATGTCATGTATGTTCAGTGGCGTCGCCAGCATCGATAAGTGCAGGGTGGATATATTCATACATTCATGTTCACAGACCGTAAAAACGATCAATTTGAAAAGAAATAAATAATGTAAAACACTACATGCATGAATATAACCACTCCACTTATTATGCATGCTGGCTACGCCACTATGTAAGTTTAACATTGTATATTATTTGGATGAAAAACGCAGCTTTTACTTGTTTATAGTTTCACCTTTGCAAAACGGAAATTATTGCTATGCATCTTGTTTTCCCATAGCTGTTGGCTTTTATGCATTTTCGGACACTGTTTATAATACCGAGTAAAACAAAATTAGTTTTGTTACGAATTGTTACATGATACCGTAAAATTAATATTATATATAATTATAGTAGCGTTATATACTTTAATAGTATTGCTCCCAGTTTAATATTTCAAATAATAATGCATGTTTTATACAGTATTTCGTGTTGCGAAAATCATGATTGCAATTACATTCATGTAGATTACGACACCGAGGTGAAGAATTGGAAATTATTGATCATAGAAACATGATACTAACTTATAAGTATATTTTTGGGCAACATATATTACTCTATACAGCTCATGACGTAACAATATACTGTACTATATAGATATATACAAATAACATCCAGGAGTATAGGCCTTCAATGAATGAAATTTTTTTCGTGCGTAAGAAGGACGTGAAGTATTGACATCAAATGTGGTATTGCAAGTGTACCACATTTGGCGGGCAGTATATAGCAAAACACTACAAAAATATGGTACGTGCAGTCCAACAGCTTTATAGGACTAATCACGCTTCCTTTATACTTCATAAATACTTATGCGACCTTGTCGCCAATGCTAATTATGACACAGAGCATGCAGTAACAATCTTAAAGTTGTGAATGTGAATTTATGCGATTTGCACCTCGTATGAACCAACCTGCTTTGTTGTTTATGGCTGAAGTATCCCGGCGACTTTGCCATTGGAGATAGTATATATGATTATGCCATTGAGTTCTATCGCGTTCAAACATTTTTCCTCAAAGCCAAAGTTTTATTTGCGCAAAATCGATTTTTAGACATTTGATTTTTTCGCGAAAAAAACATATACACATTTCCCAAATCTGTCATTTGCGTAAATAAATTCTTCAAATATAATCATACGATCAGTAATCTATAGATTTTGCAATATACTGTTAGTTTTGTGTGCGTTTAAACGGTTATTCGCATCCGTGAAAACGGTTTCTCTGAAGCGTAAAAACCCTTGCTTCAAGCGTTAAATAATTTTATCGAACCGCGTTTAAACGTTTTAACGAAGCGTGAAAATGTTTTACGGCATGTATTAACCGTTTCTAATCCGTTTTTTTCTCCACCTAAACGGAAAAAGCCATAATGTATGTTTTCCCGTGGTGGGACACATATGTCGAGGAGGAATCTTCACAATCTTTTAACTCGTTTCTATAACTTAAACTTAATTTATCAAATTTTGTTTAAACCTTTTTTAGAGAAAAAAGCAGGATATTGTTCAGGAATCGGTTGATATAGTTTGCTCATATTTTAAAACAGGGAGATAGAAACACTAGGAAAGCAATAAAGACTGGAAATTAAAGCCTAGCAAATATTCAAACTTGGGATCGACCTTTCTTCATCTTTCAATGATCATGATGAATGGGTTGATTTGGCAAACACCACCGCCTCTGGAATTTGCGGATGCACGTTCTTTTAAATTTTAAGCAGGTGCCAGCTGGCGATTATCAGTAGATCGAGATCGCGAAAAAGCACACCTTATTGCATTCCGCGATTCCTTGCCGGTCATTAGTGAGCTTAAGCAAATGACGTTTTTGACAACACAAACGGCATGAGTCACGTGAAAAGCCTGGGTCAAGGTTGTGATTGGTGAAAAACAAAATCTTTACTTCCGGTCATAATAGAAATAATGCGGAATTCTAAAGAAAGCGCTGAAAAAACGTACACAAAATTTGTAAATTGGCCGAAATTCTCGTGAATACATGCGGGATGTAAATACCTACCCAAAATGGCGGCAGCAGAAGAATCTGATTGGTCTGGAAAAGTAAACAAAGTATGATCGACCAATCAGATTAGACGAGAAAGGTAAACAAAGAATGGTCGACCAATCAGATTCTTCTGCTGGCCGCCATTTTGGGTAGGTACATACATCCCGCATGTAAATGAAAATTTCGGCCAATATACAAATTTTGTGTACGTTTTTCCAGCGCTTTCTTTTGAATTCAGCATTATTTTTACTATGGAAGTATATCATTTTAACACATATCTCAAGTGGTTTACGGATTTTTATTAACTTCAACTCATTTGTCTGGGCTTCCTATATGCTTGCGATTGTAAGTGCTAAAGTTTGCTGTGTTGAGATATGTGCCCATACACTTTGTTTTGCTGACTTTGAAGAAAGTACTGCTTTGTTAACATTATGGGATTTTGAGGGTTGGGAGTCTTTCTCGGCAGCACTTCCGGAAAGAGTCAACGTCTCCAACGGGGCACCTGAGCTTTCAGGATCATTATTTGTCTGTGATACCTATACATTGCAGGTTTTAAAGCGAATGTTCTTTTGAGGTGTTTGTCGTGGGGAGCTAGAAATATGGTATTTAAGAAACAGCCTTACCTTTTCTTTATGTATCTAGGCCGCCAAGACAAACGGGTTTGCGGGAGCCACTTTATAGGATACTGATTTTCCTGCCTTTCCTCTCGCTTCCGTTTGCGTTTACCTCTGCTGCTCTCCATTTATTCAAATCATTTTATTCGTTTACCTTTTTAATTTTGCAAATTCGTGTATATGATAAAGTATTAACTTTCCCAAAGCAAATAAAGAGCAGATGAGTGTTGTGTTTTGTATGCTATGATATCATGTTTCATAGCCACAACTCGCACGTACGTAATATGATATATTTTATTGCAGCGTACCGACCGTAGGTGGCGCTGCAAAGTGTCGACTGTGCCCGCAACTGGCGCGCAATGGCGCAAGCCTGAATCTTCAGAACTCCAGTCTGAACAAACAACTCATTTCTACTTTTAAGTCTTTCCCGATGCATTCAAATTACTTGCAGGCGTACGAAATTACACATGTGTTAAATTCATTTTATTTCTGTGCCGACAGTTGCCTTGGGGAGGCACAGCACCCCTCCGTACCCCACCGGTAGCTACGCCCCTGGTTTTGGAACAAATGGGAAAGTTTTGTCACGCTGTTCGTAGTGGGGGTTGGAAAGATGAGGTTTGATGGACACCGCAGAAATTGGTGTTGGAAGTCAAATATCTCATCAGTTGCTCACATTTGAATCCTAGTATTCAGAAACTGCTGTCAAAGAATATACTATCAAATAAGTTGAAAACAAGTTCAATTTTTCTTCCAATATCGGTTTTGGAAACTTTTGAAGGCTCTTCGTATGCATCTGCCACCGTAAAATGGCCATTTTGAGACATTTTGAGACATTTTCAGATGATTTGTTTTTGCCGTGTGCAAGCTTCAAATCTTTTGTGCAAGAGATATTTTGTTGAATATTTATAAATCTTTTAGCTTGCCGAATTTAAAGTCTAAGTATTGAGAATTACGGCTAAGTCTACCAATTTCCGCGGTGTCGGTTTGATGAAGCTTTTTGAAATTTCCACTGTTGATGAATGCGATATGTTATCCGACATCAACGGAAAGTCGGAAATCGTCAATGTGATTGTCTCATTTTGTTTTATTTTATGTTACACGATTGGAGA
The DNA here is from genome assembly GCF_004324835.1 of Dendronephthya gigantea. Classification (NCBI taxonomy): domain Eukaryota; kingdom Metazoa; phylum Cnidaria; class Anthozoa; order Malacalcyonacea; family Nephtheidae; genus Dendronephthya; species Dendronephthya gigantea. The sequence continues at coordinate 3,509,238 of NW_021163017.1, read as the reverse complement.
TTATTCAAATTACTCTTTTTAAAAAGAGCTTCTAAATGACAAATTTAATAATTTCAGAGTCATTTGAAAACTGTCTGCTTTTTCTGACAAATGCTGTATACATACGAAAACATGCAATGTGTTATAAACTCTACAACGAATGAATTTGTAAAGAATGTTTCAAGTCTAATCTTGTGTCTTGTTCATACATCTTTCCATTCATTTAAGGGTTCAGTGGGCTAAAAATTACGGATGTTACAAACATCGCTATTGGAGGATCTGACTTGGTAATGTATTCTAACTTGGTAATGTTTTCTAACTTCCCCCCTCCCCCAAATTAACCAAATTGGCAGGGTATCAAAAAAGTATACTTTTCGAGAATTTTTCTTCAGAAAAATCTGATCCGAAGAGAATAACTTATAAACAACCCGTAGTAATTATTTTACCACTCGCTCACACATTTATGGTGTAGATGATAGCTCTTTCAATCGTAGAAATTAAAGTGTTTTTTCAATGGCCACAACGATCATTAATAATAACCGATAATTATCCCAAGTTCTGTCCAAGTTCTGTCTGAAGTTCTAGTCCAAACTGTTTTTTTATTGCGTGTGATCAATAATAATAATAATAATCTGTTTAATAAACTGCTTTGCAGAAAATCTGAATTACACGGTATGAGTAATAATTACCTATAAAATTACAAGTTATTTACAATAATTATTACAATAGCCTATATTCAAAATAATCAGCATGCAAAGTAATCGAAACAATCGAGTCACTAAAAGAGAAATTTAAAATAATTATTATATACAGAATTAGTCATAGTCAACGTTTATATAATGTAATAAAATTCCTAAATCTATCGGTGTTCGCAGAAGGTAGGTTAGTATATGTTGCATATTATACTTTTTATCAATAGCTAAAGTTTGATTGTTTATGACCAATGACAAAGGACGATTTTGTGCACTTGGAATTGACTTCATCTTCGCAATAAATGACTGACTGAGTTTCGACAAGCCAGAAGTACTAAGCCGGAGTGTGACAGAGCCTGATTATAAGACAGCCATGGATAAATTATTCTTAGAGCACGTTTCTGAATATTTTCGATCAATGCAGACATGTTCTCCGTCAAATTTGACCAAACAGGGGCGGCGTATTCAATGGATGATCTTATGAAGGTGCAATACATTTCCACCATGTCCAATTGACGAAGACCAGCTCTCTTATGTAGGCGTAAGGCGTACAGCCTAGAATTGGCTTTCTTAATTACGTTGTCAACATGAACATTCCAGGACAAATCGCTCGATAGAAAGAGGCCAAGTAGTTTAAAGGAAGAGACGGTCTCGACTGAAGACCCAAAGACAAAAATCGGGTTAATAGTTGCAATGTTATATTTTAGGAAAGATATCAACATTTCTTTACACTTCTTAGGATTCAATACCATTCCGCGACTTGGCGCAAAGGTACCAATCTCATCAACAACCAAAGGCAGAAGGCTTGGCGAACAATTAACGGAGGACGATTTCAACAGCAGTAGCATCATCCACAAACTTGATTCGTCCTTGCCAATTTTTCATCAACGGGTTTACTAGAACAGCAAAGAGTATTGGTCCAAGCTTGGTGCCTTGGGGGAGGCCGCCATTAACTGATCTCCAGGAGGACATAACTTATTAATCCTCACACACTGACTGTTCTCTATTAGTAAGAAAAGATTTAACCCAGCGAATGAGCACTGGGTGAACATTTAAGTTGGAAAGTTCACGGATGATCACGTTATGATCAACCAAATCAAACGCTTTACGAAAGTCGGCAAAAACAGTTTAGCAGAGCAATGGCCGACGTCCAGTTCAGCATGAATCAGGTGGAGAAGATACACCAAGGCCTGGGTAGTCGACTTCCCAGACACAGCAAATTGTTTAACGTCGAGTTGGTCACTAATTTCTGAAAGCAGGGACTTGAATGAAAAACTTTCCATCAGCTTAGCTATCTGTGAGAGGTAAGACTTATTGGTCTTAAATCATCTTCAATTGAAGTAGGTGGCGTTGATTTCAGGATCGGTATCACAACAGATCGTTTAAGTTGCTGAGGGAAAATACCCTGTCTCATAGAGGTATTATAAATGTCACACAAAACAGGAGCAAGTTCGATGGCGAATGTCTTCAAAACTTTATTACGAACTGAGTCGGGACCACAGGCCTTTGTAATTTTAACATGCCGAAGAGCTGACAAGACGGATCCGGGCGTAACCAAAAGATGATCCGGAACTATAAGGTTAAGCATTCCATTATCATCCTGGATCGGAGTAAAATGAGAAGAGAGATCAACAAGAAAATTATTGTAATATTCGGCAAGATCATCACACGTAGAGATCGACTGTGACAGCAATTGGTAACACCAGTTAACTTGTGATTTCAAGCCACCCAATGATTTTATTTCTTTCCGGCACCAACGTGACGGATTAGTACTCTTTAGTTTTTCAACAGAGTGAGCGTAATGGTTTGATCTAGCTAGTTTAACAGAGCATTGAACTTTTTGACGCCAGTATTTATATGACTCAGAAGATTTTCCATGACGGTAGAAGGCCACCTGACGTTTCTAAATGCAGCGCTTAATTAGTAACGACATCCATGGTTTATCAGACGAGCGGACTGTAGTTGCTCTCAAGGGGAGAAAGTGATCATCATGGAAGAAAGAATTTCGTCAAATTTATTCAACTTCATCTCGCTGTCAGATGTTTCATAAATTGCTTTCCAATCATAGGAACAAATCCAGCGGCCGAACGGCCTTAAAGAACTATCCCTTAAATCTCTTTTAAAAACTTTCTTATTATCTGGTTTTTTAGAACGATGAAGGTAAGATTTAATAACGATGGCACTATGATCACTTGAACCTATCGGAGGCAGCTGAATTGGTTGGAAGACAAGATGTTTTGCATTCACCAGACACCGGCAATCCAATATAGCGTTATTTCTCGTGGGAACGTTAACTATTTGATTTAAGCCAGTTAACCGTTTTCAACGATTTTTGTCGAAACCAGTACTACATGGATTAAAATCGCCTGAAATCATCACTAAGGCATCTGGGTGTACTCGAAGAAAAGTATCAACGTTAACTTGGATATGATCGTAAAGATCTTTATTGTCCATACTATTAGCTGCAGTTGAATGGTAAATAGCTGCAATTAGTAACACAGAGATCGATCGTGGAAGGTACCATGGTCGAACAAATACCCATAACGACTCAATATCGGAAGCTTCAAATTCGAAAATACAAACTCCGCCACCAGTACCTGTTGCACCGTCATTACGAAATAAAATAAAATTATCAAGCGAAAGAACATAGTCCTGGATAGACTCATTTAACCACGTCTTGGTAATAGAAATAATATCAACATTATTTAATTTAGCAACCAGCTGTAATTCGTCGATTTTCGGGGTTAGAGATCGAACGTTAGAAATTAAAAGGTTAGGAAGGTAAGCATTATTATCCGGCCGGTGTAGTTAATGGTGACGTAATGGGAGCATTCGTCGATACAGGAGGAAAAGAAGGAATATGGTCTGGTCTGTGGCCAAAACGGAAGGGAAGATACTGATGTTTCTGACTATACACCTTCGATGTAGTAAGTTTGTGTAGGAAATCATATCTATCACCCTTGAGGCAATAACCTCTTCTTTTTAAAAAGGGGCAGGGTGTTATGGCTTTACTCTTTATTTTTGGCCTATTCACCACTAGAAATCCAGAAGTTGGCAACCCATTTCGACCAGGGAGGCCCTCTTTAGGATCGACGCGTCCCGGTGCATTAATTTGAAGCTCTTTTTCTGGTGAAAACACCGTTAGGTTGGCGGGCTCCAAGGCGTTCTCTGTTTCTATATTAATCGTCCGTTCGTATTGGGTTTGCTCCTCAAATTCTGAATGATATTAATTATTTTATGACTCGTAATTTTCCGTACAAAAAGGTTTTAGTCCTTCAAATTGTTTTCAAAGTGGTGCTGTTTCTACTGCAAAACAAAATCGCCGGCTCATGCGAGTGATGCGACAGCCTTTTTATTCGAAAGTAACATACCGCCTCCTACGGTCATCCTCATTAGGCACTGCTATTATATGCCACAGGTGTTAATTGCACGGTAGACCAGTTTCATTTTAGTATTTTCACATTTGTTCATTTTTAATTTATGGTCCTAAAAGTCGTAATATTTTTACAGGTGGGGCTATCAACTTTAATTCAATCGTGAAAAGTCATCGCATCAAGTAGGAAGGAAATAACAAAGATTGAAATATTGGTGTGTTAAACCTGAAAAATAACTAATAATGGCGATTGGTCTTCACATTGTTATGCTGCTTCTAGTAGTAAACAGTGCGGTTTCAATTGCTAAAGGTAGGCCAAAGGTGTACCATATTATTATGTCTAGTTGTCAACAGTTTACCTAAATAATAGAAAACATAATTTGAACTTTATTTAGGCAATTGTGTTTGAGTAACAATCACGACATTGCTACAGAGAAAATCCTACAAAACATCCTTCAACCAGCATTTACATAGTTAATATGAATACTTTAAGAAAAGAATACTACTTTGCACACGTTTTTTGTAAATAGGTTTAGTTAGGATCACAAGAGGTTTAAAAGTTTTACAGGGAACCGGTTAACGATTATATTGAAAATGTCAACTGGCGATGATGAAAATGAACTTATAAAGCGATTTGTTTACATTTATAACGCACCAGTTATGTAGGAACTCATATGCATCTCGTGACACGAAATACATTCATTCAGAATCCCAACACAAATTTCAAACAAAACTATCTCCAAAGCCGAATGTAACTACAATTTCTAAATGTAATTCAGTTGAACTGAACATACACCCCTTGTTAAAACTAAAAACTAAAGCCTAATTTATATGACAAGGCGTAGACTGGTGTTGGTCACCTGTTGCCGGAGAACGTGGCAAACTGATATAAACAAATTAGAGATACCCATGAGAAATGAAAAGCTTTAGCCTATATATAAATATTTTTTCTATATGGTTTACTTATAATGGTTTGTTTGTCTTTAAGAACTATGCCGTTCCCTTTCAGCCTTTTTTCAAACCATGCCCTATTCGTTTATATCTTTTAATTTTATGCGATTATCAATTTTTTTCTCTTTCTTACCATCGTTTTTTCTACTCGAATTTTCCTAATTCGCTTTCATAATATTTTACTTGTTTTTAATTGTGGCACTCTATATAGACCATGGAAGCAGTCCTTTAAAATATGTGTATATGTCTGGATAATTCTCTAGCTCGATAACTTCAGCCTTAGCTCCAACACACTTAGCGGCACACAATGGCTGGATCTGTTTAATGAAAATTCCTGAAATTTATCAGAGTGTTATATCATGTTTATTGTGAAAGGTTTGTCAACAAAACCAATGAAAATTCGCGTCAATGAAAATATCCAGGGCGATGGTCGAGCTGCCAGCGTTGAAGCACGAAAAGTTAAAAGATTTTACGAAAAACCAGTTATGCAGGATTCAAGTAAAAGTTTCGAAAGTGGAAAAAATATCATCAATGAGAATATTCACGACGATGGTGCAAATGAGGGAGATTCTTGGCATAAAAATCAACACGTAAAAAGAGACGGGAACAAAAAGCGTAAAGGTCAACGAAAAGTAAAGGAAAGGCCTCTACTCCCAAAGAATGTACGCGAAACTCATGGCTAAAAATCTGAAAGAACATATATAATCTTATATATAATCTTTAATATCCATCTTTACTTAAAAAATACAATGGATTTACAACAAAGAAAGTAGTTAATACCATTAAGATATGTAAAATACCGCTAAATCATTAATCTGCTAAAACTTAGATTTTAGAGTATCTATTAAATGGAATACTCACTCGTCTAATCTAGTTCAGACTTATTATAAAGTGCAATAGCTCTTGGAATGAAAGATTGTTCATGTCTTTTGGTATGCGAAGTAGGTGGTGGGATACCGACATTTCTTCTCAAATCAGGATTATGAGATAATGGCAGAGGGATATACCTATGACAGGGATGGGTGGCATCAGTTATGATCCGCCTCAGTTCTTCCATAGCGATATCGTCTCTTCTTTCCTGCAAGGATTTCAAATTATCTTTCAAATTATCGAGTATTTTTAAACATCTATTTTGAGTGATCTCGATTTCGTCCGCGAGGAATTGCGGCAATCCACCCCAAATTGACACACTATACTCTAAAATAGGTCTTATTTTCGTCAGGTAACAAGTCAGGCCAACTTCTTGCGGTAGTTTAGACGCGCGGGATTATCCTTTAACAGTGGCGCTACTTCAGCGAGACTCGGGAATGAGACAGCAGGAAGATCTTGCAAAGGTTTTGTAAAAATATCTTGTATATAACTCTGCAGTGTTGATTGCTTGTTCCGTAGTGATGTTATTACCTGTGTCTGTGTCAAAACCAGACAATTTAAATATGTTTCTGTACTATCTAGCAGGGTTGGTTTTCCGGCGATCACTGACCTTAGAATTATAATATACTTCTTTCGCATTCTTAATAAGCCTTGCTATTTTATCACATAGTTCTTTGTATCTAACAACGTTTCTGCTACTAAATGCTTTTTGCCTTGCTTTAATCTCTCTTTTTATACCGGGCGTCATCCAAGGTTTGTCGGAAACATGAGTACCTATTGTAATTTCTGGCAACATCGTATTAATTAGCTGAGTTACTACAGTCGTGAATCGATCAACTTTCGCATGGATTTCCTGTAGATTAAAAACAGTGTTCCAATTCTCTTGGTCTAGCTTAACCCCAAGAGAGATAAGTTTGTTACGTTTCATCAAACGCACCTTGCGTGGATAAGGCTTGGTGTTCTTGGATCCATGAGCTTGGTACAATAATATCGCAATAATCTTATTGAAATTGTAGCTTTCCTCTTGCACAGGTTTTAGTTCAATATTCGATGCTAGCTATGTTCCAAATGCGAACGAATTTTTCACGAATGATGATGCACACTAGAATATGTAGTCTAGTTTATTAAAGAAATCCTCAGATCCCTTTTGTTTGCATGCAATCTAACACCAATGATCGTTCTTAACAATTATCGCTGCAATGCCCTACCATGCGGAAAAGAAGGTAAGTATAATCTATCTGGGAAAGACAGAAGCCTCCGACACGAATTATTCCAAGCTATAGTAACCCATCCAAACTAAATTCGCCAGATTTGGCTCAACTTCTGTGATTAGATGGGAATCGGTTTTTTATCTTTAATAATTATATCAGTACATATTTACAAGTTGTTTTTTCTGAACTACGGTGTCTTGCTTATCATCTTATTCTATATTACTGGTATATTTCCAATTAGCCCAATTTCAATGTGCAAAATGAGTGACTGGTATGCCAAATTATCTTTATGTTCCGGCGTCTGTCCCGTTAACAATATTTTGGCGTTCACTTACTGTAAATACAACTAATTTCTAAAGAAATCGGTAGTAATAATTAGTGTAAAGTGTTGACAACTTGTTGTCTTCTCGAAAAAAAATCCTAATTTTAAGGCGCTGATTTCATTCGCATGAATTTTCTCTACGAGCAGAGGTGCCAAAATATATCCTCGTAATTTTCCGTACAAAAAGGTATTCACCCTTCAAATTGTTTTCAAAATCCTGCTGTTTCTTCTGCAAAACAAAATCGAACGTTCATGCGACAGCCTTTTTATTTGAAAGTAACATCGGCGTCTTACCGTCATCCTCATTAGGCATTGCAATGAATACAGCAAATCTTTTATCTGCAAACAGTTACTTAGACCAACTTTACTTACCTTGGAAGACGAAAACGATGATCTATTTGCAGAAATCTAGGTTATAAAATGTCATAAATTATACATAAAAACCTAAATAAAGAGGGGACCGTATCAACAGAATAATTTGTGAACTGTGAAAATATTGCTGTATGTTCTGAGGCGAAACATTGGAACGAGGTCTCTGGTTTATGAGCACATACGACTTTATTCCCTAACCGGCACAATACAACTGAAAAATTTTGAAAGAAAATTTCCGAGGTAGCTATTTAATACATAGTGCAAGAAATTTGTGATTAAAAATTGATTCTCCTGCGCCTGGATTTATGACATCAGGTGCAATTTTTTAATCCGCAGATGAAAGGATCACAATCCGTACCTCTTTAGTCTAGCGGAAATGCACGCTTTTAATAATTGCAAAAAATATAGCAAATCTTTTATCTGGAAACAATTGCCTCAACCATGCAACTTTACCCTACCTTGGAAGAGGACAACGATGTTCATTTGCCGCTTTTCGTCATGAAATCTAGAAAGTTGTAAAATGTTATAAATCATGTCCAACATACCAGAATCAGATGATTCATCGCGAATATCATGACTAAGTGAGTTTAATAATTTCACACCTTGGTAGGTAACAGAAAATTGCTTGATATTTGTTCTGCAAAATGGTATGCCGTATGGAGTATAAATTCGAATTCCGCGTATTATAGCAATGAATTTCATTTACTCGATGGAAAAATGAATTGAAATTAGATGGTAATCTTTGTTTATGATATATAAAAATAAATTTACCTAGGTGAAACAAATACACTTGACGGAAAGTCAACAACTCGAGTTGTTTAAAAATAGGTTCTGTATATACCTCGTGATTTATTATTCTAATAACACGCTTTTTTAATAACACAATGCGATTTAAATTTGACGGATAAGTGAAGCCATGAATATATGGATGAATAAGGGAATTTTAAAGAATAACTAACGATGATTTAGAGACATAGAAACTTGCTCTTTTTTATGACCCCAATCGATTTCGACATTTTTCTATAGCTATATACATGTACGATATATGAGATCTTGATATAATCAAGCTGTCTAAAAAGTTCTTTTATTTTAAAAAATCAGAAAAACAAACAAAGACCTCACTTAAATCTTAATAAATTAGCATATTGAATGCTTCCAGAATATATGTACATGTTAAAAAACGAAATACAAAGCGCGATGTTACAGATAACTTTAAATTCAATACAGCTTGCCTCTTGCCACCCAAACTCACTGGAGCGTTTTAAGGTTATGCATGAGTGGCGATCCGTCTGTTCTTTTAAGTATCTCTATCCCCGGCCTCTTGAGTAAATCAACAGTAAGAATGCAATTTTCTTCGGTCCTTTAACATTTCATCTCTCTTCTACTTTTCTGCTTGCCTGTGATGAGGATATGATTTTCAAAGTTACCTTTGCATCCTTGCAACAATATAGTAGACAAAAGGTTTTTCAATAATTTGGTAAACGTAACACATAGACGAGTCGGTTCACGGCATAGTTAGCATAGAATAGTGCACTAAACATCCCATTAACGTCCGAACTACAAGGGTATCGCTGAAAAGCAGGTTTTGAGAAGCGGCGTAGCCTAGTGAAAAAATATCGCGATAGGCAAGACACAAGCAAGAATCATACACGCGGTAAGAATTATTGTTCTCAAAGACTGTTTTTCTCTCATCAGTCGTGCTTACTTCGGGCGATTTGAAATGTTTTTAAGATACAAATTTTTCGCCTGTTTCCTTAACTTGGCGCATATGTAATATGTTAATCCGTACAAGACACTTGTAAAAGCAACCAGTATTCTTCCAAAGACACTAATAATTACCGAATCCACCTGCGGAAAAGATAGTTACTTTTACAGGGTATGCAAAACCAATAACCCAGATGCAGGCCAACCATAGGGCTGTAGGCTTTCCTTTTATATAAATGCGATGTTGTATGGGATATACAACCATCAGGAAGCGATCAAGTGAAATGGGGGCTGTATTTAAAAAGGATATTCCAATGATAGAAAATATGCAGAGACGACATAGTGATTTAGCCCAGTACAAATCCTAGGCAATACAACTGGAAAATAGCCCGATGGAATAAATCGAAATGTTGGAAAGAGCCAAATTTGCAACGAGATATGACCCAGAGTTCCTGAATAATTTCAGTGGGTCTTTAATAAAAGCAATGACGAGAAACACGTGGGAATTTACACAAAAAGCACAAACAGCATAAGGCAGTGCGCTGATGTAACCCAATTGAAAGGCAATGAAAGAATCACCCGAAAATTCCATTATTTTCATCTATTCCCTGGGAAGTTCGTAAGCGCTCCGACTGCCTAACATTTCACATCTTCCGTTTATTAATAATATATTCTAGGTCTAAATTAAACACCTGCAAAGCGTTTATTTATTGAAACGAAGTATTAAAACAGAGATCTTAATAGGGCCGTGCATATCACCAATTGTGGTTATGTTAACTATCATTAATTGCGGAGATCATGTTGATTGAAATATTTTTAAAATTCAAAGTTCAATCTAAATACCCAATAATCCTCGCTACATGCATACAGCTTAAAAATACCCGCGCCAAATATTCAAACCAGTGAACCCCAGCAGAGCCTTGTTCATATAACACTAGAAGTGTAACTACAGATTGTTTTATATCGTGTCTTCAAATTTGCGAAAATGCCCACGTCTGGCCCACAGCGGCGGATCATTGAGTCCCCCAATGTTATGTGCAAAACCGATGCGCAGAAGCCGCTGTATACTGTCTTTAATAAAAGCCATGGTGACAAACATTGTATTCATACGATAGCACGTTGAAACCAGAGAAAAGATCATCATTCTGAAAATACTATTTCATCTATTTCCTCGGATATTTATAACTCCTTTCTTTGCTTGAATGGGCTTGACACTTGTCACTTCACACACTTGATATATCTTTCGTTTCAAAATAAAACTGTATATGTAAACAGCTGCAAAGCGTTTATTTAATGTAACAAAATGCAATGATTCACAAAATGATGATATTCAATATTGAATGAGTTGCAGCTATTACTCAGCCGAGCTCAAAGTTATTTCAGGCTGGGAAGATGAGGTGCATATAACATTGCTCAAGGTCATAAATAATTTTATTAATATCAGGGTCCAACATTCTGTTCAATGCGAAAGGGTGTATTTTTAAACACATCATTTTTTAGAATGAGTGTAAAATTTTCTGCGCTTCTTCGCTTATGACCGCAGTTTTTAAACAATGCAACCAGTGTGAGCCATTAGCCATGTTAAATTATTTAGTTAACTATCTTTTCCTGCACGAATAAAGCTATGAAATGTTTTCCGATAGTTTGGCAAACGTATGATGTAAATCAACGGATTTATAGCAAAGTTTGAGTAAAACATGGTAAGAAATAGATGCTTGAAAATCTCAATTGTCAGAGAGTACTTTTCTGTACTTTTATCATTAACGCTGTCAAAAAATGCCATGGGCGGTACAATACACACAAACGCGATGCATGCTATCAAAATAATTGTCTTCAAAAACTCTTTTTCTTTCAAGATTCTTATTTCTTGAGCACGACTTCCTGTTGAATTGTTTTGTAGAGCTATATTTCTAGACTGTTGCTTCAACTTGTAGTATGTGGTAGCGTGCATAACAGTGGAAAATATGATGAAAAACGCGTTCAAAATGTAGAGTGGTTTGTCGGTAACGAAGGGAAATCGTAGAGATAGCATTGAAAGAATTAGACTTGCAAGCCAAACAGTTGTCATCCATATGACGATGAATTTTCCCTGAACTAAAGAGCGATGTTTTAATGGGTAGGCCACAAGTAGGAAACGATCAATAGATATTGATGTTATCGATAGAATTGACGTAAACCCAAACCAGAGATGGAAAAAGACAAAAATTGGTTTCGCATACGACAGCGATAGTTCAATGACTAAAATCCACACTCCGAAAAGACAAGTCAGGCAATCAGAAATAGAAAGGGTCATAACGAGATACGTCGCTGAGTTTCTGAAGCACTTTAAAGGGTTTTTAAAGAGCGCGACAAGAAGTAATATATTTGAAATTATTCCCAAGACGAAGACAAAAACGACAGGTAAATAACTGTATGTCAATACGATGCTGACTGTCCCACTTCTCTCCGTCGTTTGGTTCTGTGCCATAAATACTTTGTTAATGCAATAGCCAATGGTGTGTCGTCAACTGGACTGCTAGATATCTTATCAACTAGACCTTCAGTTAACGCGGGAAACCTTCAGGAACAGCAGGAAAGTTGTTATTGCACATAAGATTTTCTTGCTGGCATGCAGTCGTTATTTTATCTTAATTCTACTACGTCTACGCTCTTGCAACAGACCTTTCTTATTCGCCAAGGACAGAAAGCCTGCTGTTACACAAACTTTAATTGGTTCCTCAAGGGTAGGGTCGCAGTTCCTCGCAAGAATGATTTTCATTGGCTGAACTTTACAATACATTTCTGTATCAACCAATAGTATAGCTTCGTTCTTTATAAAGCATAGAAAAGCATTATCCAATTTGACGAAAGCTTCCGAGCACTGCGACATGACTGACCACTCCTCAAAACTACGAGTCAATCAAAGTTCGTGTAACACCAGGTTCTATATCTCCGAGCGGTCATCATTTTGAGAAAGGATTTATTGTGTACATGCATCGTTTAAATTCGACTTAATATATTATTCATTTTTATGAATTTTATACTTTGAGGTGAATATGTCAAATGTCTGCAATTCATATTCAATGAATGTTGGGCGTTTTTAATTAATTATACTAAGATTTGTTTTAATATATTATTTTACCACCTATTTCAAAGTGATAGTTCATAGCTTTGTAGGAATGGTCATCACGCACTAGGGAAGTTGTTGTATGCGCCAAAATGGAGAGTTTTAAGCGGACGGTGGCTCCGCGCCGCGAATCTTAATATCCTTTACTTGAGATTGACGTTCTTTAATTTTTCCGTTTGCTGTTTACGCAATTCACTTTTTCAATCGCTGAAAGTATGTTTTTCGTATTATTGTATTTAATGTCGAATGTCTAGCGTCCTATCCTATTCCCTAAATTATCTTGCAAGTAATAAATATTATAATTTGCAGTTCTTATGAATAAACGTGAGTGCGAACTTTAATATAAGGACATGTCTTTTGTTATTATATTTGCAATCACATTTTCATTAGACTTGAATATTTTTTGACTTTCGAAGTTCTTTGTTCAGCCTTTGCATCATTTCCCCGGCAAATACTTCCTTCTCTGTTAATGACATGGCTTGAAGTACAATTTTACAAAACATTTTCATTGATAAAATAAAAAAGTCAAAATTTACAATAATTTATATTGGCAAAATTGACTTTTTGTATTCATTTCTTACATATTACTCTGATGGCCTGATTATATGGAGTGATTTCAGCCTGGACTGACAGGGACGTAGCTCGAGGGGATGTCAGGGAGGTAATATCCCCCTCCCCCCATTTATCACGGACTCGGCAAATGTCTGTCTGACTCGAAAAAACGTAATCCCCCAGTGCCAGTGTCTTGACAGGAAAAGCGTCCATGTTTTAACAAAGAGACGATTGATGTAGAAATACACCATGGTAGGTACAACGCAAACAAAAGCGATGCAAGCCATTAAAATAATTGTTTTCGGGATTTTTATCTCTAACGACACTTATATTTTGAGCACGACTTTCTGTTGAATTGTTTTGTGGAGCTATATTTCTCGTCGAAAATATGACGAGGATTGTGTTGACAATCTAAAGTGGATTTTCAGTAAGCCAGCAACGCAAAGCATAGAAACAGTATAGAAAGGATTAAGCTTCAAAGCCGTAAAACCATCAATTCTCCCTGAACAAATGAACCGATATTTCATCAAATTATCATCAAATTAAAATGGCATAGGGATAAAAGTTGTTATTGCACATTAGATTTTCTTGCTGTTGCAATTGTGTACATCGTCTCAGTTTAATTAAAAATAGTATTAATAATTTTATGCAGGTGATCAGTCTCTCAACTGGTTATTGCATATTTAATTAATTTTGAGCGTTTTTTAATTGCACTAAAATTATTTTTAATAAATCTTTTTAATACCTTTTCTTGCATCTATCTTTTTAATAAACTTCGCTATTAGGTGCATCAATATTTTACAGTTACAAGATATAAGAAAGTCTAATCCCCGAGGGTATTAATTCCGCTAGGAGATTAAATACACCCGGGTATTTTGACAGAACATTCCGGAATCCAAAGTTGTCCAAATCCAAATTCTATGTCATAGACGGTGTTGTGAAATATATACTTAATAAACTTGCCTAGTAAAGTTAGGCTTTAATCAACAAAAATCTAACATATAATACAAAGAAAGAAACATGCATGGCGGCCAAAGAAGTTCAAAAAGAACAAATGTACATTGTAACTGTAGGCTCAGGAGCCTGACTATCGTTACTTGATATTATACAAATATACGTCATTATGTTTAGGTAAATATTACAACATTCACCCATGCTTTAAAAGTTTAGTCTATCCGGTGGGCGACGCATTTGCTCAGAGCGTCGCAAACTTGGTTGTGTCTCTACTGCGGGAATCAGCAATTGGGATTCCACATTAAAATTTTCCCCCGTTTACACTGGGGCTACTTCTTCTGACGATGGGACTACTTCAGGATCTCTTAACATTGAGACAGGTGGGCTCTGACAAGACAGTCCTTGGCTGACCTGCAGGTGCAAGATGCTTTGGGCTACAGTAGTCTCTCTACCGTCCGGGTAGCGTATATAAGCATATTGAGGATTCGCCTGAAGCAGCTCTACCTCATCAACAAGGGGATCTATCTTGCTGGTACGGACACGGCTGTTCCAGGAGTGGCTAGCCAAGTGGGAATAGAGAAGCCTGAAGATGATCTTCTCGGGGAACCAAAGAATCGTTCATGGGGTGTCTCATTAGTTACTGTGCATAAGAGAGAATGCATGGAATGTGAAACATCAGGAAGGACGTCTTGCCAGTTCTTTATTGGTAGATCCTTGGATTTCAGTGACTTGGTAATAACTTGCCGTACAACACCGTTGTATTTCTCAACTTGACCGTTACCTTCAGGGTGATAACTGGTCGTTCGGCTCATGGCGACGCCTTTTTCTTGCGAGGAAAGCTTGTAACTCGTAGCTCATAAAGGAGGCTCCACGGCCTGAATGGACATACGCAGGCATTCCGAAAAGAGAAAAGAGAGAAGAGTGTAACCAGGCATCTGATTACCGTATTCGTCGAGAAATCAAGAAAGGGGAAAACAAGCGGGAATCTAGAGTATTCATCAATAATATTAAGGAAATATTTGTTCCCATTAATGCTTGGTAATGGGCCTTTAAAATCCATGTTTATTCTCTCAAAGGGTCTGGTGGCTTTGATGCAAGGGACTTTTTGAGACTGGTGGAACTGAGGATCACATTCACAACATACACGACATTCGCTTGTGACTTTCTTGATCTCGTCCAATGCATAAGGCAGGTTCTTAGTTCGGACGAAGTGGTAAAGTCGGGTTACTCCTGGATGACAAAGGGACTCGTGAAGCTTGTAGAGTGAATTCTCACTAGACAAGGCGCATGTGGCTCTGGATTTACCTTAAGAAGGCCTCGACAAACTAACAATCTTAGCTAACTTTATATCACCTACAATCTTCCAACACATTGAAGATAGTACAGATTATGATGCTGTTATGCAAATATTAGAATCTCTTTTTATTAAACCCAAGAATGAGATTTTTGCCCGGCATGTTCTAGCTACGAGACGGCAACAAGTAGGTGAGACCTTGGATGAATATATCCAAGCTTTAAAAAGTGTAACGTATCGTCATAGTGTAACGAGCCGAGCTTACTTCACACACAAACACACAACCGGTCTAAATCCAACTCTCTTATTCATATTTTACATTTGTTATTTATACTCTCGTTCTATAGGGCGTATTAGCTTCCTTTAATTATCTATAATATATTTTCTATTATTAACTGCTATATTTATATAAAATTATTAATCTCGGAAGCACTTACAATGGTGCATCCGCGGCAACTTGCTTTTCCTTATTCCATTAGGTTAGTCTATATTTAAAGATTATTCGATATCCGTTACAATAGTTTTACACCAATCTCCACATAGTCCTTCATTTGTTCAATGTTTTTTAAAACGTCTTAGCCGTAAAAACAGGACTCATGAGTTGAATCAATCGTCGTCCAAAAATTACAGCATTAACTTGAGGTTAAATGATGATGCATCAATCTCTACTGAACATCACATCAGTGCGAAGACAGTATTTTCTTCCCTTCATCAATTTTGACCCACTGTGAAGAATATCATGTTGAAAAACAAGAACACGACCTAAACGAGATAAAAAGGTCTTGATAACGTTCTTTGATGCACGTCGGGTCATAATTTGCTAACACGAATGATTTCGCAAAGTAATCACAACACGAGTATGCATGCAATTCTACTTTTGAGCGATGTAAATTAGTAGAGTTTCGAAATTGTATGCATATAGACCTATTGAAAGCATCTGTGGAGCGTGAATAAGACAGAAGTTTCCAAAATGTACATCTCTCAAAAGAAGTATCACATTGAAGGTGGCAAGAAAAATTGCACCGTGTAACATTTAATGAGTTAAGAAATAGAAAACATTTTTCGTGTTTCTATACAGTTATAGAAATACGCGTGGGAGTTTGGGAGAACGAGAAACAGGAAAACGAGCCCGTAGGGCGAGTTTTTCACGTTATTCCGAGTTCTCCCAAACTCCCACAAGTGTTTCTATCAACTGTATAATATTTCTATCAATGTAATAATATAAGTCGATAAAAATATTTTGTACAAATATTATAATTCCATTCAATTGCAAATTCTCATTACATCGCTTCGCTTGTCAAGTTCGGCGGGAAAATTCCCGTGTTTCTATACAGTTATAGATACACGCTTCTTGACCAATGAGCACGCACGCACTATAAATGTTATATTATAAACACCATTATTGTACCGCTAAACCGATATATCCATTATTGTACTGATAAACCTATACATCCATTATTGTACCGATAAACCTATATATCAATTTTTGTACCGATAAACCTATATATACCCATTATTGTACCGACAAACAAATGAGAATGATATTATGTCTGCACGTAGTGTTGAACTTTGAAGCATACTGTATGTAGTTAAATGTTAAAACGTAAAACATACCAATTTTGGGAACACAATCCACATCATTTCTACCAAATTCGAAATTTTCGAGAAAAGTAGTGGCTCCTCCAGTGAAACCCTGGATGACATATTGCAAATGAATGAATGAATTCATTACACAGATCACATAAACGATAAAATATTTACGAAACAGTGAACGAAAAGCACAACTTAATGTTCCAGCAAACTTCTTTCATTTCGTATAGACAACAAACATTGTACGTATAATCTCTGCAAAGTCTCCATATTGGCTAATTTGGCTTCGGCCTCGAGGGTTTATATGGAGAGAACTGTAACAAACGAAGTTTCTTGGCCGTACCAATGGCTGTTCTCAGAGGGTTAAGTCAAGGTTATGACCATGCATATTTTCCATACAGTATTGATATAATTCTACTTTTGTACTTAATATGAGGACAAAGTTGAAAGATAAGTTTACAGTTGTTGATTACCTCGTTAAGGTAAAGTTGAATAGTCAAGTAACTTGCTTCACCATTATCTCTCACATACGACCCGTCAAAATGTGGTTTAAACTCTTGTCCTGGATCATATCGAAGAAAACGTAATCTGGAAAATAATTAACAAATGTATAACATGTAACCGTTGTCTGTTCAGTTATAACTGTAGTTATAGCTACATGTAGATACACAGTATGACATCATTTGTGATAAGAACAAAAAAGTGCCATCGAGCCGCCGGGCTTTTGCACAATCACGCGTACATGTTTTATAGGATTGAAGAAATGCTATTGGCTAGCTTAAGACACGTGATAAAATCTGAGTGGCTGTCAAAATAAGCATGACTGATCAAATTCGTTAAAATGTTCTGCGACGGCATTCTGTGTGTCTGTCCTGTCATTGTGGCTCGATCTTGACCAATGAAATTTCTTGAATTCTTAACGTTATGATATAAAACTCATTTTACTTCTACTTAGTCTTAGAACCTCGTAGAAAGCAAGCTACCATACACACCACGACAATGATATTCAAACGTTTCATGAGAGGCTTACCGTTCATTCAAACCGAGCGCTTTCCGTCCTCGCCATTTCTCTGGAATCAAATGTTTGATTCTGTCCCATATTTCAGCAGCTTTCTAAACCAAAGGCATTATCCCTGTTTACACTAAGCTGTAGGTCTTACCAATTACTTGTTACCAATATCTTGTTATGTTTCAAAATTACCTCAAATGAGTCTACAATGCATCTGTAGTTATTTCTCACCTCAGGCATGAGCTTTTGTCTAAACATAGAAAAATTTATCAGGTTGATCCTGACTTAAAAAAGGAGTGCCACAATCATGTGCTGCACCCAGCAAACATGGTTGATAATTATTAGTTGCAGTATGTTCATAGCTGTAGCGTAGACAAGTTACCACAGCTTGATATGAAGAATTACATGTGGGTAATTGCAGTACTACATTGTCCAGTCCCGCTTTTATCAAACTGGGAACAAACTGTGAATATAATACAAATACCACCCACTTTGGGAAATGCCTGGTTATAGCAATTCATTGCTAAAGTTTGCCATCTGTTTCACAACCTGTAGCATAAGATCTAGCTTAAAAAATTAATACCCTCCTTATACAACCTAAACACTATACCTTCCCCCACCAATATTAACCAAGGCTTTAACATATCCTTGTTTTTCAGTCATTTTTATCATTTCTTTGCATTCCTGGAATAAAGAATATCCATTTTATTATATTTATTATTTCTGGCTTATCTCTTGGGACTTTTGGGACCATTAAATTTTTGTAGATTCCGAATGTAAGGTGAGCAATGCTTTTTGCTGTATTTATATGTAGATTAAATTATCTGAAGAATTCTGAATATATGAAGAATTCATATATCTGAAGAATTCATTGTTCAGATATTATTCAAATATCTGAAGAATTCAGAATTATTCAAATATCTGAAGAATTCATTGTATGTCCACATCAATAATACTAATTGTAATGTACGACTAGCTATTCCAGTAGCTTCATCTATAACCATCTTCACCCATCTATGAATTTCACTATGGAAATTGATGAAAACCATGCAGCAACATTCTTTACCATTCCTAGATATATCCTTTTCACCTGAAATCCTTAGTGGCTTCCTTAACCACTATGTCCACCGAAAACCCACACATACTGATTGCTACCTCAACTAATATACCATTCCCATTCTATTTCTGATAATGACAGCATCAACAATGAATTACACCATCTCAAGTACTTTCTCATAATGGCTTTCCCAATAAACAAAGTAACCTGGATTTTACCCGACCTAAAACGACTAGAGTCCAGATATTGAAAATGAACCAATCAACACAGTTTGCATCCCTTTCAACGGTCAATCTTCATACACAATTGAGCGAATCCTCAGAAATAACAATATTAAAGTTTTCCATAGCTGTCATCTAAAAATACAGCAACTACTATATTCGCACAAAGATAAAACTTCAGCTAACCAGAAGCTGTTGTAATTATAGCAACCATATCTAGGCAGTCCAACCGTCAGGTGTTTAAATTTTGATGAAATGTGGTCAACTGATAAAAAAAACTTTCAGCAGTTTCCATTATTTGTACACTATAACTACACAATGTGACATTAATGGGTGAGAGAGAGTTTTTTTTCCGTCATATTTCATGAAACCTTAATTGTTGGGCTGCCATGCAGCTGCATGCCTATATAATTCATATAAAATTCAAGCAATTATGTATACAATTGATTTTGCAAAAGCTATTGATTTTGATTAGCTATATGCTCATGAGGTTTACTTACTTGACTGACTGGCACAACTGCTTGTAAAGTGACCACATTTACTTTAACATACGTGCAAAACATTGATGGGCCCCCTATGTTGAGTATACAGTAGTGAGTAGTCCCCCGCTAACTCGAACTCGCTTAACTCGAACTCCTCGCTAACTCGAACTAAATCCAATTCCCCTTGAATTTGATAGTGTTTTTCATAGTAATTTACTCCGCTTAACTCGAACTCGCTTAACTCGAACTCCTCGCTAATTCGAACAAATTTTGTTTCCCCTTGGTCAAATATATCCGGTTAACTCGAACTTTGGTTTCGACTTTCGAATCATAGATCAGCAAACTTTGAAATGTGAGAAGATAGAATTTTGACAACTGGAAACTATCAAAATAACAACAAGTTAATCAGTGTATAATTGTATATAAATGCCTATAAATTTTAAAAGATTTTGTGTGGTGCTACGGTCGTTATTGATCTAACTTTTTTAGTTCCTTTTGTATTCTTTCGATCTTTTTAATTTTAAAACGTCGTCCACTCTCGCTGACCATTCATATTGGGAGGCCTGGTATCCCTTGAAGAATGATTCGATTGGATTTTATATCTTATTGTATTACTTATATAATAAACGTAATCTGACACCAACTCCGGTTAACTCGAACCCCCGGTAACTCGAACAATTTTTCTTTCCCCTTGGGAGTTCGAGTTAGCGAGGGACTACTGTATGTATATTATTCTACAACTGAAAATGTGACAAAAAAATGGCGCAGAGTTCTGTCTTCTGAACGATTAAAATGTACCAAAACGGCAATTGCGAGATCGAATTACCCATTACAAAGCCATTTATTAGTTTATACAGGCAAAAATCTTACCTTATCGGAGAAAACGCCATCCACAATAAATGCCAACTTATCTTTGTTGGAAGTTTCGTTTCTTGGTAAGACTAATGGTACAGCCGTCAAATGTTCGTAGTTCGCCATCATTTTCACGCCAGACGCGTCATTTTCAATTTTCCAAGTCATTTCGACTTTTATACCCTAGTTTTTGAAGGCTAATTATAGAAAGAGTTGTAAACATTTCTGAATGATGTTGCAATGTTATTATGAATGTCATCACGTCATCACATATGAGACAATGTTGCCGGTACTTCGTTTAGTTCGAATGAAAAGGACTTCATAAATCCCATGAGGCATAAATCATATAAACCATAATTTCTACTTTATATCTCACAGTCTCACTTCTCTGGGAAAACCTATGAACGAGGATGGAGTTGGGGCTAAAATCTATCAATTATCCTGGAAAATATTCTGGATATTTTGGCAAAAATTATGCAATCGTCGTACTCAACACCGGCAGCTGCAAACAGGTACTATAAACGTAAGTCAGTCGTAAAACGAAACTAGCTGACCTGAGTATAAAAATTAACCAATCACAGCGGCAAGCCAGATCGTTGACAAAACTGTGAACATCAATCTCGAAACCAGAGCCCGCGATCCATAAGGGGGAGGAGTCGGGGGTGATATGACAAGATATTCAGCTCCGGGTTCGTGGCTCCGGGTTCGCGAACCCGGAGCTGGCTCCGGATTCGAGCGAACCCGGAGCTGGAGTGGCTAGTTTTCATACAAACCGATGTGGCCGCTTCGCTTTTAATGGGAATCGAAAAATTTAAAAAGGCCATTTTTCTTTGTTATATTATCAAGAACATGGCCTAAAATGAGAGTTTTATTTCATTTACTTTGCTCGCAATAGCTCCGTAAAGTTGGCTATTTTTTTTGTAAAGTTGACTGGTCAGCGGCACGGGCGACCGCCAGGCTTTATACAAGTTCGATTTACTAGCTTTACGACGAGTTTTTGTAAAAACTAAAAGATGGCCATTCGAGAGAAAGCTTATGAGAATATCCTTATAGTTCTAACCTTCTTCTAGATTGCGAAACCACGACAGGCAACTTCTGCAAAGTCTAGCCGTCTGATTTCATGCACGCACCCGTGGCATAAATTTAATCCCTTCGCGAAGGCAACTAACCCGGTTTCTGCAAATTTTCGTTTTTCCACATTGGTTTATTGAACTGTAAATGTCATATCATCAATGCTAACAATTATTCGAGTACTCTAAGCAAAAAATATCTCTTCTAACTGTAATATGCTACGGAAACAACACTGTCAAACAAGTGTACACAAACGGCCATTGCATGTTAAGTACGCTTTTCATCGCCGAGATTTTTTCGCTGATTTCTTCGCTGATTTGACTTTGAATAAAATTCTAAAGAATGGCCATTTGAGATTTACATTCATACTCTTCCACCACAAAGATTTGAGGTTCTAGGATTCGTATCCAGTGAGCACAACTCCTGAGAGTGCAAACCGTCAGAATTCTGTCACGACCCGACATCATTAACATTACAACCCGGTGGACACAACCGCCGTGTTTAAAGCAAATTCGCGCTTTAGCGGACAACGCTGGTAAACCATAAACCCCATATTATTATTGTTAGCCATTATTCGAATGCTTTACGCTAAAAATATCTTTACTTCTTGTACTACACGGCGCAAACAGCGTCGCTAAACGATGGTCTTAAAAACGGCTCAAGTTCTCAAACGCCAGAAATATGTCAAGTAAGCTGAACATCACTCGGACTGTTTCGCAAATTTCGTCGCTGTTTTGACTTCATATAAAATTCTAAAAGATGGCCATTTGAGATTTATATTCATACTACACCATGAAAGTTTTATAGGGCTTCGGGATTCATATTCAGCGCCAAAAACTCACGAGAATACAAATTTTGTTGACAACAAACTCTCGGGCGATGATAATTAACATTGTCATTGTTTTGATCTCAGGGAAAACCCATCAGGAAGATCGGGTGATTATTTAATTCTGTACTCGGGTAGTAGACGTTTTTACTTTACCACTTAAGCTTAGACCTTTAAACTGATTATCACTAACCTTTCTTGAACGCGGTTTTCTCTCTGTGATTGCTGTTTTCATGCTCATAACGGGCAAGCGTTCCAAGTTTTTATGTTTAGATAGAAGCACTGGTATGATCGTATTAGAATGAATCTGACCAATACAAATAAATCGGATTTTTTTGATGTTTAAAATCAAATTTAAAAATTATTAAACGCAAAAGCACGCGGTTAAAAACGTCTACTACCTGACTAACCCGAGACTGAGACTGATAATGTAAATGGGATGACTGAGTGTGTGGGGATAACTGAGACTGATGATGTGAAGGGGATATGACTGAAACTGATAATGTAAATGGGGATAACTGAGACTGATAATGTAAAGGGGGATAACTGAGACTGATGATTTAAATGGGATAACTGAGACTGATAGTGTAAAGGGGATAACTGAGACTGATAATGTAAATGGGATGACTTATAGACTGGTAGTGTATAAAAGGGGATGAGATGAATATCTTGTCATGGGGGTGATTGATATTCAGCTCCGGGTTCCTGACTTCCTGGCTCCGGGTTCGCGAATCTGGAGTGGCTAGTTTTCATACAAACCAATGTGGTTAATGGAAATCGAAAAATTTAAAAAGGTCAGTTTTTCAATTGTTGTTATATTGTTAAGAACGTGGCTGAAAATGAGAGTTTTATTTCATTTAGTTTGCCCGCAATAGCTCCGTAAAGTTGGCGATTTTTTTCGCAAAGTTGACTAGTCAGCGGCACGAGCGACCGCCGGGCTTTATAAAAGTTCGACTTACTAGCTTTACGACGAGTTTTTTTTAAAAACTAAAAGATGGCCATTCGAGAGAAAGCTTATGAGAATATCTTTATAGTTCTAACCATAATTTCCATTTAATAAGGCAAATATAGAAATATATTGCGGTGCCCGCGCCAAGTTTGGCACCGCATTATATTCTGCCTGTGAGTTTGTTTGTTCGCATCAATACGTTTCCTTAATCGCCAAGTAAAAATTCCTTGCACATACTTGGAATGCTTGGAATTTTTTCCTAATTATTACTATTAATCTTGTTGTACGTTTGCCAAATTCCTTTTTTAAAGGAACGTTCTTTTTTCAATTTCAATCTCAAACTCTGATAATTGCGTGTATCTCTGCTTTTATGCACCCAAGAAGGACAAAAATACCACCATTCGATTCAGCGTAAGAAATTATACTTACAGATCTTAAATATATTACTAAACAAGAGTATTCGCAGCGATTTATGACGTTTGAAAGACAAACGAATTGAATTGTTGACAAATCGCTCAAATTACTATGCTATACTTTACTAGTAATAGTAAGTTTGGTCTTTGATATCTTTCATATCGTTGGTTTTCTCTTTTAATTTTCGTCCTTAAATAAGTGGATCGGTCTTACATTACGATTTATTTTATAGTACTTTGAGCCAAATATATTCTATTTCGAAGGTTTTAAAGTATAGTTTCAATAAGCGAACTTTATGACAAATCGCTCAAAATTATTAAACAAATTAAAAATGCAGTACGCTTAATCCTTGACTTCTGTATCGTTGCTTTTCTCGTTTCCGGCTCTACACCAGTTTATTCGTCTCACGTTTCTCTTCATTTTGATAGTATTTTTAGATAGTATTTTTAGCCTAAATATTTTATCTCTGAAGATTTTAAAACGGCGCAATTTTGACCTTAATGTACCAACCAACCAGGCAGGCTGCGGCCGACAGGAGAATGTAAGTTGGTGATGTCGTTAGAAATGAGCGGACGTTTTATTTCTAGGCAAGCATTGCGGGCACCGCATTTTAGTACTGTGTCTGGTTGTTCCATTTTTCACTCGTGAAACCATAGGAAGCCCAGACAAATGAGTTGAAGTTAATAAAAGTCCGTAAAACACTTGAGATATGTGTTAAAATTAATTAAAGTATGTTATATGCTACAAAACTACTGTTAGAACCATGTATGTAGCGTGCTCCAGTGGCGCTGCCATTTGACTATGCAACTAGTGACGTAACTTACTATATTATTAGGAAGGATGGAAACTCTCGCCTCAATTTTCAACATGTTCACAAATTAAAACACAAATTATTATTGTAAAACGGCACGTCGACTGCTAAATGCCTACCCTAGGTTTAAGTTGAATAATCAAACTATACTTTCATCACAAAAATAATACTGAATTCAAAAGAAAGCGCTGGAAAAACGTACACAAACTTTGTAAATTTGCCGAAATTTACGTGAATTCATGCGGGATGTAAGTACCTACCCAAAATGGCGGCGGCCAAAAGAATCTGATTGGTCGATCATTCTTTGTTTACCTTTCTCGACCAATCAGATTGGTTTATCATACTTTGTTTACCTTTCTCGACCAATCAGATTTTCTGCCGCCCCATTTTGGGTAGGTACTTACATCCCGCATGAATTCACGAAAATTTCGGCAAATTTACAAAGTTTGTGCACGTTTTTCCAGCGCTTTCTTTTGAATTCAGCATTATTTTTGTGATGAAAGTATAGTTTGATTATTCAACTTAAACCTAGGGTAGGCATTTAGCAGTCGACGTGCCGTTTTACTATAGTGATTTGTGTTTTAATTTGTGAACATGTTGAAAATTGAGGCGAGAGTTTCCATCCTTCCTAATAATATAGTAAGTTACGTCACTAGTTGCATAGTCAAATGGCAGCGCCTCTGGAGCACGCTACATACATGGTTCTAACAGTAGTTTTGTAGCATATTACATACTTTAATTAATTTTAACACATATCTCAAGTGTTTTACGGATTTTTATTAACTTCAACTCATTTGTCTGGGCTTCCTATGGTGAAACTTTAGAAAATGTAATTGCTTGTAGCGGAAGCATTGAAAGAATTTCGTTGTGTGTTTGTCGTTTTATTGAAGTATATTTTAAAAACGCTAAAATATCATCAAAAGCTCACATCATGTTTGGCTGGTGACACTACATTTCGGGCAATATTTTTTCCAGTGGCGTCGCCAGCATCGATAAGTGGGGTGAACACATTCATATATTCATGTTTACAGACCGTTAAAACAATCAATTTGAAACGAAATTAATAATGTAAAACAAGTCTAGGATAGAAAAGCAGGACCGGGTGTATTTAGAATTGCAGTTGGGGTTTTGTAGGTGTTTATAGACGTGTGAGTTTTTGTCAGTGGAGGTGTGTTCTTTGATCCTTGTGGCGAGATGTCTGGTCGTTTCACCAATATAACAGGAATTACATCCTGGCAAGTATATTTGTATACCACAAGGGATTTTAGATCACTGGGGATTGCGTCCTTAAATTTGAAAATGATTTTTGATTTTATAAGAAGTGAACACCAGTTTTAGGTTTATGTCACTGCAGAATCGTTTGGCAATGTTGAGAAGTTTCTGTTCTGTGATTTGAGAGTAGTGTCCTATGTATGGGAGTTTGAGGTAATGAACGTTGGGTTGTTGTTGATCATGCAAATTGCTGTTCAGAGTATTTGTAGTTTGTGAGTTTTGTCTGTTATTGTAAGAGCTAATTGTGCGTTCGATCAGATGTTGCGGGTGTAGCAGTCTCAATACTCCCCCGGTCTCAACATTCCTCTATTACAATGCGCATGCGCACGGCAGAGGTGTTGCGTAACAGACATTCCTCGCGGTCTGAGATCTCCCCTTCTACTTCGCTGCTCGTCTGCGCTACAACTTCTATCGAAAGTCGTTTGAAACACTTGCAATTTTGCGTTTAATGTTAAAAAATGGCGCCACATGAGGAACCTAGAAGTGTTGAACCTCAAAAGTTGACTAGAAAAGATCGTCTCGCTGAGCAAAGCGAGAAATGTGAGCGCATTGTGCACTACCTGCGCCATGGAAAGCATCAAGCTGGTTTGTCGAAGAACCAGCAGCGTGTTGTTCGTGGTCAAGCTAAGAACTATGTTCTGGATGAGACAAGTAAGTATTCATGTAGTATTGAATCTAAAGTTAAGTTATGAGTTATTGGTTATGAGTTATTAGTGTAACTAAAACAGTCAAATGATATCGCCATTCTGATTCACTCACGCTCGTACTGGCGTAGTATCAAGCTCAATAACCTTAGGGGGTTAATCAGTCAATTTTCCTGATAGATTATTATAAAATATCGAATATGGGTGAATGTTTTATGGGGGCTAAGCCTGGGTTGAATGATTGAAAATAGACTTGGAGTTTCAGCTTATAAATATACTTGCTCATTTTGTTTACATTGCATTGTTTATGACTCTCTCTTGAGTTAAAATGGCTGGCTTTTATAGATAGTTGTAAGAGATTAATAGGCTATATTACAATTCATTTCAGATAATGAGCTACATTACACTGGTGGGAAAGTTGGGATCCGAAAGAAGGTTGTCCTTAGCTTGGAAGAAATTTCGGAAATATTGCATCATCACCATAGCAATGCTATGGGAGGACATAGTGGTGTCAATGCTACATTGAACAAAATTTCAAATTTTTATTGTTGGAATGGAATGAAAGAGGATGTCCAAGAATATGTAAGTTTAGATGAGTGTAACAGTTGTTGCAATTCGAGCATTCTAAAAAATTTTTATCAATTCATTTCTTAGGTAGCTAGATAAAAATTTGCTAGTATGTCAGCAAAATATCTGGTATATAGTAACAATATATTAGACTCTATTATCAAAATGTTGAAATGAAGATTTTACTGTTATTTCATATAATTTATTTTTGTTTGATGTTATTTTTGCTTCCACATGGCATTAGTCACTTAAGTACATGGATGTATAGTCATTTAATGGGTTTGTATTTATAGATGACTGTTGTTAATGACAGTTCTTCTGCACCTGATCAAGATGAAGACCAGCTGGACAAGCAAGTATGTGAAAGGATTGCTTCATCAGAAGCCACAAAAAAGCAAGTATGTATTGTATATGGTACAATTTTCAATAAGCTGGAATTCAACCACAATTTTCAATGTACACATTTGTTTACATTAGAAACAAATGCATGCATTGAATTTTGTTTAATCATAAGTGGCAGAATTTTTTTTTATTTTTTTTTTCTGTTGTAGGTTCTTAGCAATGTAGAAGTTGCTCAGGAAAAACAAAAAAAGCAATATGAAAAAAGGAAGGCAAAGGGGAGAGAAAGATTTTTTAACGTTTTCAAAGTACTTCTTTTTTATGCCCCTTGATTAGTTGGAGACACCGTCTTTAAAAAGCAAATGAAGAACGTGTCAAGAAAAGGTGGAAAGATGGAACCTACTTGGATGGGTCCATACAGGTAAATATAGTTTTCAATACTGCAAAAATACAGCCAAGAAAAATAGTGAACAAAATGTCATTGTAACTTGTTTTAATATCTCCAATAACGGTTGCATTCCTAAATTTACCGAAAACTTTCTTTGTTGATTATATACATGTACACTTATCAAAACCTTATTCATATTACTGTTTACAGGGTAACAGAAATTGATCAATTTCAAAGAGCAACGCTAAGTTCCTTGAAAGATGGTGCTGTGCCTTTAAAAAAGAAAGTACCGTATGACCAACTACGACCTTACATGACCAGTGAACTTCATGACATAAACACAGATGACACCATTCCACCAGCTGATGACACCATACCACTGACTGATGACCCCACACCACCAGCCGATAACACCACATCACTGACTGATGGCCCCACATCACCAACCGATAACACCACACCATTGACTGATGGCCCCACATCACCAGCCGATAACACCACACCACAGACTGATGGCCCCACACCACCAGCCGATAACACCACACCACAGACTGATGGCCCCACACCACCAACCGATAACACCACACCACTGACTGATGGCCCCACACCACCAACCGATAACACCACACCATTGACTGATGACACCACTCCACCAACTGGTAACCCCATGCCACCAAAAGAGGACAACATGCCGCTGACCAACAAAGTGTCAAATGGTAAAAGCACCAAATCAAAAAAAGTTCGCAACACCAAATCTAAAAAAGGTCGAAATTGCGACGTTTTGCAATGTGCTGCAAATGCTAATCCTAGAAAGCTGGCTTTAGCAATAATGCAGCAAAATTACTGGCTGACTGATGAACATATCGACCACATACAATGGTTAATATCCAGGCAGTTCCCAGCAGTAACAGGACTTCACTCAGTATTGGCATTTGAAAGCAAATCCCCTAAAGTTGAGAAAGGACTGAAAGGATTTATTCAGATTTTTAATTCAGGAGGAACACATTGGGTGACCGTCACCAACATTGGGTGTGAAGAGAACAAAATTAAAGTTTACGACTCACTTTATCGAGAAATGTCAGCAAATGACAAAATGAAATTGGCAGCCCTGCTCAGCACTACCTTCCCTGAAATGGTCATTGAATGGCCGAGAATGCAGAAACAAGACGGCACATCAGATTGTGGTTTTTTTTTGCTACTGCAGTTGCAGTAACTTTGTGCAATGATCAGAATCCAAGTGAGCAAAGCTATGATCAAAGTGTTATGAGAGAACACTTAGCCATGTGCATCATGTGTGATGAATTGGCTTTGTTTCCATCAACATGGTCAAACATTTTGTTTAACGAGAGATTTGAAGAGTCCGAAGAACTATTCTGCCATTGCAGGATGCCATATGCAGAAGGTCAATTTATGATTGAATGTTCAAAATGTTTGGGATGGTTCCACCGATCATGTGACAATGTCCCAAAAACTGTTCATGAAAATACCTGTTTTCATTGCATGAACTGTAAATAGTTTAGTAAAGTGCAAGTTTGTGAATATTATATATATTTGTAAATATTATATATTTGTAAATAACATATATTTGTAAATATTATATATTTGTAAATAACATATATTTGTAAATATTATATATTTGTAAATTTAAGTAAATTGATGTAAAATTAAATTATTTTAATGATCATTGATGGAAATGCAATATAGTTCTGAAGTGATTTGAAAAAATAGTAATTGCAGATACCCCAGACTGGGGAGCATTCAGACCAGATGCAGTACTCCCCAATCTGAGTGTTATCCCCCTTAATAATGTAAAGGGGGATAACTGAGACTGATGATGTGAAGGGGATGACTGAGACTGATAGTGTAAAGGGGGATAACTGAGACTGATAGTGTAAAGGGGATGACTGAGACTGATGATTGAAGGGGATGACTTAGACTGATATGTAAAGGGGATGACTGAGACTGATAGTGTAAAGGGGGATAACTGAGACTGATAATGTAAATGGGATGACTGAGACTGATAGTGTAAAGGGGATGACTTAGACTGATAATGTAAAGGGGGATAACTGAGACTGATAGTGTAAAGGAGATGACTGAGACTGATAGTGTAAAGGGGATAACTGAGACTGATGATTGAAGGGGATGACTGAGACTGATAGTGTAAAGGGGATAACTGAGACTGATGATTGAAGGGGATGACTGAGACTGATAGTGTAAAGGGGATAACTGAGACTGATGATTGAAGGGGATGACTGAGACTGATAGTGTAAATGGGATGACTGAGACTGATAGTGTAAAGGGGATGACTGAGACTGATAGTGTAAAGGGGATGACTGAGACTGATAGTGTAAAGGGGATAACTGAGACTGATGATTGAAGGGGATGACTGAGACTGATAGTGTAAATGGGATGACTGAGACTGATAGTGTAAAGGGGATGACTGAGACTGATAGTGTAAAGGGGATGACTGAGACTGATAGTGTAAAGGGGATGACTGAGACTGATAGTGTAAAGAGGATAACTGAGACTGATGATGTAAATCGATGACTAAGACCGATAATGTAAATGGGATGACTTATAGACTGGTAGTGTATAAAGGGGATGACTGAGACCAGTATAATAGGTCTTATGGTTGTATTTATATCATAATTGAGATTATATCTAGTGCTTACTAATATTATGACATTGTAATTGTTAATCAAAATGGCAAACTGAATAAATTGCAGCTAAAATGTATGAATGATTATGATGATATAAATGTGATGTACGCTTGTAGCCCGTCCGATTCCGATCATCATCATGACATTCAAATCTATATTCTAGCGACATTTTGTGCTGATTCCATCATACAATACAGAATATTGTCCAACAGTTACATGAAATCACTTACAGAGATCACATTTTAACAGGACTACCTTGTCAAAAGCATTTTTTCTTTGCTTTTCGTCCCATGTACCCAAAGTTTAATATTTTACGCAAATGTCCTCGGAGGATCGTTGAGACTGGGGGAGAACTGAGCCCGCTCTGCTACGTGCTCAGTTGTCCCCCTACACTGCACATGCGCACTTGTTACAAGGGGAGCACTCAGACTGGGGGAGCTCTGAGACCGTGACACCGGAACTGTGGTTTGTTTATGTTTCAGACAACGTCATTCATAAATATGATGTCATAGCATAAAGCAATAAAATCAATAACACCGAAGTTGGCCTCAATAACGATCTAAAAGAACTCACCAACACGCTGCAACGCAACGCGTTCCCGCTGTCACAAACTTCACCGTCTTATACAAGTCAAATGTGTCAGTGTTTGTCAGTGTATCTCCGATGGCATCAGCGTGTGCGTGTGTACACTATATGCGTCATTGCGTCATTCTCTACGTCATTCTCGTGTCCACAGAGCGTTGCTCTTTTGTTCGTTTCCAGGTAATTCGTCATTGGCCACCAGTGCTGGCTACTTGATCATGTTTATCAGTTTATGCACTTCCGGAAACTATTGAGGGCTGTTCTGATTGGTTGATTTGATACTCGACCACTCGACACTGTACACGCTAGCTTTATAAACTCTGCCATCTGTATTCTGGGATAAAGTGAGCTGACAAACTTGCACACTTCGGAGAAAAAGAATTCGTTATTCAGTACTCTTCGGTTTGAATTCATTCGATTGAAAATGTCTGGGATTTCGCTTACGGCCGTAAACCAGTAAGTGCAAAGTTGCAACGTTTCTACTTCATCCAAATTTGATTCTGTTTAGTATTATATGTCTGTTCATACTAACATGCAAAATCCAGTCATGTGAGACTGGATATTATTTGATTGCCAGGCGTTATTGTAACAATTATACATTTTTCCATAATTTGTAGGTATATCGATTCCAACATGGTATGTAACGAGCTAAGTATTGGGTTTTGTTGATTGAAGTTCAGATATAAATTCTATTAGCTAGTGTTTAAGTAGAGGAATATGATTTAGTATCACATATGTATAACAATTACACTTATACCAACAAATTAATCCCAGCAAGCTACTCTTGAGACTATATATAAAGACTGCACCGATTAAACGAACCGTTTTCCTTAAAAATCCGTGTAATTAAAGTTGTGCACACAGAGAAATACATGGAATTTGCCTCCACCCAGTTATTTAATTGAAATAACCCCATGATGTTTATGCATTTCTGAAGCTAGTCAAGGGCAAACCTGTTGCCAACTGGTTTTAAACTGGTTTGATTGTAAGTAATAATGTAATACAATAACAAGTTTATACCAAATTTTGCTGGCTTTGCATTTCAGAAATATGAGACAAATAAGTATTAGGTTGTTAACATGGGTTGCACTTGGTTGAGGTAAAATTTGGGTGTTCATATCCCTAGAAACAGACTGTTCTGCACATCAAAGTTAGCAGATGTGATAGTTAATTGTGTGTCGGGTGTGACTGCATGTACAGTTCTTTTGAAAAGTAATTCAAATTCAAAATATTGATGTGCACAAACATGGAAATACTGCAGCACAATTTTTTTATTTTATAAATATGTAAAGAATATTATAGAACTCAAACGTAACAATCTAATTATACTTTAAAGGCGGTTTATAATTGCTAATTATGAATTCAAATGTTAGCTGTCGTAATTCATTTTATTTGACTACTTGATGTTAAATCACGCACTTCATGTAAAGTAGTTAAATGCAAGCAAATGTTCAGATATTTTAAAACATGGTGAATGTGTGTAAACTACAAACATTACCATTTCCATTTGCTATGCCTCAAAACAAATATATGAATTGCTGTTCATGTATAATCAAATTTGAAGTATACATCCCATTCTTACTAACTAGTTGAACCTGTTTAACAAGTTAACATGCTTATCCATATCCATATCATGTTTGTCATTCATGAGTTTTGTTAATGCTTTAGTAATTGGTGTCCAAAATAAGCAAAGGTGAGATGTATTAATTATTGAATATATCATTCTAAACTTAAACTTTTAGGTGTAATTATCACCATGCAATAATAACATAAATGGAATATGAGAGGTATGGTTTACCCTTGCTGGTAAACAAACAGCAGGGGAGTCCATTCCAGAATTAGCTTAAAGTCATGTGAAAATATTAATATGTGATCTCATATTATTGCAATTCAATCATGCATACATGATGATTGATGGTCATCAATTTAGCAAATGTAAATTTCCTTGTATGTGGTTTTCCGTTTACGTCAATCCTTGTTCTCTATTGTTTGCTCTGTTTAGAAGATGGTTTGAAGTTCTTTAACATTGAATAAGATCGATATAGACTTATAGTTGAGTTTTCGCATCACACAAATTATCATATGATAGCCAGCTAGGTGAAACTTGTTTTCGCGCGTGAGAAAATAAATGGAATTAATGTGTAAATATTGACAAATGAATTGTCAAATCCTAGAACAAACGAAACGTTAGGTCGTAGTCGTAGAAACTGCAAAATATAATCCTATGCATGTGACCCTCTTAAAGTTTCATCCACGGATTCTATGATTTTCCGCGTGTGTACACGCACATGTAAAAAACGCCAACGACATTTGACAGTGAAACTTCTAAAACCAGGACTTTCAAGTGCTTGTTTCCATTGAAGTTATTTAGTTTGAGCCCACCCTGCACGAGCAAATCTTTGGCAAATTTTCTCGGACAAAAGTTTCATATAAACTGCATGGGCAGTCTTTAATCAATCTTTTAGCCGTAATTCATTCTTTATATGTATAACGTCTTTATTCATTATTGTTATCCTTGTCCTTGCAACATGAGTACATGACCATTGCGATTAATAATGCGATACTAATAAATCAGCGATGATATTGTCAATTTTTTATATGGCAAGCGTTTGTTGTGGCTAATTCTGCAATGTGATTGGCTGCTGACAGGTCCGCATTTTCTTGTATCGGTTGCGCACGGCCACGGGCAATACGCAATTCATACCACCTATTAACCGAATTTGAGGTCCGTACTAGAAAAATATCAGACCGAGGTCTTGACAGTACGGACCAAGCGATAGCGAGGTCCGTACATAAAAGACCGAGGTCTGATATTTTCCAATACGGACCGAACGTATTCAGTTAATAAGGGGTTTATTATATGGCATGCAGTATTTGGTTTATTTATTTATACAATTGCGCTGCAGCATTCTTTCCGGCTCTTTCAGTCTTTCGCCAGCCAGTCGCCAAGCAACCACTGAAGTGGCTTGAAAAACAAAGCAA
Organism: Dendronephthya gigantea; assembly: GCF_004324835.1. Classification (NCBI taxonomy): domain Eukaryota; kingdom Metazoa; phylum Cnidaria; class Anthozoa; order Malacalcyonacea; family Nephtheidae; genus Dendronephthya; species Dendronephthya gigantea. The sequence goes on along the minus strand of NW_021163017.1, from coordinate 3,475,142 downwards.
AACTGACGGCAAAAAATGTATACTGTTGCGTTTGCCCGGATGTGATGAAAAAATTAATCATTACAATATATGATTAATTACAATATATGCATGAATTATGCCATATAATGAATAACTTACTAACTTCGGCTGTTCGGTCTATACGGTAAAATTCATGATATTTGATATCATATACATGATATTTTACCGTATAGACCTCACGCTCAGTTAGTAACTAGTTATTCTAAGATGAATAGAATAGATTGCCCTTGTCTACAGTAACTGTATAAACCAACCATGCCCATCCATGGTCGTTTTTCTATCCGATTGTAAATTTTCATTAAAACAGTGAGAATTAGTTAAATATTAGCATACATTAATTATCGTGATTAAATCAGTATTTCTGAACTGCGGCTTCTTTTAATCATTCATGTAAAATTTGCAGGGCACCTTCATAGATGGTTTGGGAACCGCTGTGGCCATTAAGAGTGTCTCTTCAAGCAAGGACGATCGTCCCTTCGTTGTTGAGATGGTCAACTTTGTTGCATCGGTAGGATTTGTTTACCATATTGTTATTTCGTAGCTGTAGTCAATGCTCAAGCCCTGATCATCTTCAATGCAAGTCTCAGGATATTTAGGCTTCGGGGACTTCTTAATTCTTCAATCAATGGCTTAGTTACTTTCAAGACGAAAGTTCAAAATGTACCGTGTATCCAGCCTCTTAATTATCATGCGTGACCACAGGCTAAAAAAATCGCCCGAATTTTTTATTTATACATTATGCCCGCATTTCAACTTTTACCAAATTTTTAACAATAAACTTCATTTTATTTGGTTTAACAACGATTACCAGAAAGAATGTAAGTGACCTTTGGCAAGAAAACTGATTCCATAGGAAAGCGCCGGATGTATTTTCAAGAAAGTGTAACAAAAGTGACCAAATAGAGTACAAATATGTGATATTTATTACAAAATTTGGCTTCAAAAATTCTGGCTATGTCACTCTTTTTCAGTTTCCCCGAATTTTCGGCTGAACTTTGCCTGATTTTTTTTTTTGGGGGGGGGCTCAAAAAAAGCTTACCGGCCAATATATGTTTTGCGACTAAAATATTCGTTTTTTGCACAAGAAACTGTACCACAAAGGTAGTAAGTTTCTGAAAACGTTTTCCTGAAATGGCATGAGATTAAAACTAAACATGCATGCTTGCAGATTCGGTTCGTTCGAGATTCACGCACCGTGAGGGCTGTAAAGCCCGTATCCGGTCGGTTGTTATCGTTTATCATTTCTTTTTCAGAGGATGCGAGATTTGAACATGACAGTTGAATTGAGAGACCTTGGTGACGATCCTCTTTATCCTCCTGATCCTCCTGAACCAGCAGTCAAACTGCCACCTGTAATACTCGCTTCACTTGGCAATGATCCCAACAAAAAAACTGTGAGTAATGTAACGTGCATTAGTCCTTGATCAAACATCGAATATCTCTTGCGCCGAATTAATCGAAAACAATAGATAATAAGCCGAAATACCTGATGCATTAACTAGTGTTTTTAATGTTTTCGGATCCGACGTTTGACCTAAACTTTGCTCACAAACACACGTATTAAAAAATCCTGGAAATACTAAGAGCACACGGTGCATTTTTTTTTTTCAACTTTCTACCTGTAAGAGATGTAAAATAGTAAAAAGTCTTGTCTTCAACTGACATAGCAAAGAGTAGTAACAGTTTCGAAATGAATTTTGTTGAGTTTCTTTTTCTGTAATTAGAAGCAAGTTTAAGAACATTGAGATAATTTCTTTAGCCTAATATAGTGTCATTTTTGGGGAGAACGTTTAGTTCGTTTGAATTGTGTTTAGTTTTGACGGCAGATGTATTCTTATTCTGGCATAAACTTGTAATGCTGTCTGCCATGACGCCAGAATGGCCATATGTCTTGTTTAATATCACTGATATGATTTTCTTTGTGTAGCTATGCATATATGGTCATCTTGATGTTCAACCGGCAGAAAAAGTTCGTATTTTACACCATTGATAACTATGAAAATATTTAATATCGAATCACGTTCGGTAGAACGGCACCGTATATTTATATATTCCAGCTGATCTGAGTAAAAGAATCAACCAGATTATCGACAAAATAACATTTGTACTAGTTGTAGGAAGAACGGGACAAATGACTCCATGCATGATAACTTGTGTCGGGCGCCTCATGACGTCATTAACATTTCATTTCTTCACTTCACACCTGGTACGAGACTCACCGATAATGATTGTTTATGGTTTTTGTAGTCTGATGGCTGGGATACTTGGCCATTCGAAATGAAAACTGTTGCTGATGCTATGTACGGTCGTGGAACCACTGATGACAAGGTACTGTGAATCTCTTCTCGTCTGACATGTGTTGAACTAGTTCAGCCCTTAATTATCCCCTTCCCTCGCTTACAAAATTACCTTCAAAGAATACCTTCAAAAAAATTTTCAAAGAATTCGCGAAGCCGAATCACGCGTACGAATCGTACCGAATTGTACACCCACCCCATCGTCACCCTTCCGCCCATGACGTAAGACTACATTGGTAAAACGTCATATTACATGTGCCAATATAACATTTTCATGCATTTTTGATATATTTTTTTAATTTTTAGGGTCCTGTCTTAGGGTGGTTGAACACCATTGAGGCCTTTCAGAATACTAACACAACAATTCCTCTTAATCTGAAGGTCAGTTTCTATTTAACAAATAGATTACAATGAACCGTTGTCTGTTCAGTTATAAATACACGGTATGACGTCATATGTGATAAGAACAAAAAAAGTGGCCAAGAGCCGCCGGGGCGAGTGGTCACTCTTTTGTTCTAATCACATATGGCGTCATACCGTGTATCTATAACTGAACAGACAACGGTTCATTGTAATCTATTTGTTTTTTATAATAAAACTGAAAAAAATCCAAAATTAAACCGGTAAAAAGAAAATTGCTGTGACGTCATTCCGTGCGTCTGTCCTCTTATAGATCATGGCTCTCGACCAATGAAATTGCTTGAATTCTTTACGTTATTATATAAATATTCACGTTTACTGCGTGTATGGAAAAGGCCCCATGCTTTTGAATTCATGCGGAAAACCAATGCTCAGTTTCTCGTTGCTCGAGGAAGGCGAGACGAAGGGAATAATGTGCTCTACATGCAGGGTGTTGAAAAATATAAATGAAATAAACAGAGCTTTAGGAGGGATATTTGGAATTTATTTTATTCCGTATGCGGTATGAAAGAGCAGTTATTTAGCATCCTTTCTTCAGTTTATAACAACAAGAAATGATCAGGTATATTTAAAACGATATTAGTGATCGAAATCAAACTTGTCTAATTGAAGGCAACACGAAGCAAATTTGAATTTTATACTGCGGAATCAGGTAGACCGTTAAATGTGAATAGTTTTCACGTTAATTTTAACGGTTACGCGATGACGTTTCTAGGGAGACATTGACATTGACACGTTTCTAGGACGTGTATGAACCTAATATGAGCTTTTGATGCGTGTTTGCGCCAATAAGATTGACAATGTCTGTTCAATTCCCATTGTCGGGAAAATGTGGGTTTCGACTGTCAACTTTTTGTACACAATTATTCGGTTATTTCTTAGGCTGCCCAATGACGCAGTAAAAATGCAAAAATATTTAATGGAATTGCATATTATTTACATACTAATGCACTTAATTCCTGTTACTTACAAAGGGTGACTTGCGTGTCTGTTAAAATTCAGGCAATGTACTGTAGGTATTATATAGTATAATATTTTCTATACTATACATGCTAACCTGACCTAAACTTATATTATGAAATGACTGGAAACTCAAATCAGTCAATATTATGTTTTATCGAGTCTGTAATTAGCTAATAACTAATGTTTCCATCATTCAGTACAAAAACAATCATAAAGTTAGTTTAAGCATTGGCCGTTAAATTTTGGCTGCATTATGGTATGGCAGCAATTAAATAATGGTTTAAAATTGAAGCTTCAAACGATGAAAACAGTATAAAATCTTCAGAGACAAAGAAAAAAACTCAAACGTTATTTTATTCTGGGATTACAGTAAACCCTAAACGTTTTATCGTGTGTAGTGATATTTGTCTTATCAAAATTCAAATTACACTCTCAAAAACACCTTTTGAAGTTAAAGCGAAGGTATAATAGCCTTTCACAGTTAGTTTATGCCTTTGCAAAACGGCATACAAAGCAGAAAATTATACAAACAAGGCGCTCGCTAAGCGTTTACTCGAGCTAAAGGAGACTCAGTGCATGTTTTTGTAGTGCTTTAAGCGGAGAAAGTTTATAAATGAAAGCAGATGCGCGCTGTCGTTTAGTTTTTATCGAGACACAGAATTTGCGTTCAGACGTTTAATTTTGATCGCGCAGCATAGGCGTGCAGTCGTTTAGCTTTGATCAAGGTTACAGAATATGTTTTCAGTCGTTTAGTTTTGATCGCGTAAACAAAATATTTGTGCAGTGCCGTTAAGTTTCGATGGAGTACGCTTGGAAAGTACGCTTATAAGGCGTGCAAACAAAAAATACCTGGGTGTGCATCACAAATACATGGGTGCGCATATTAAAACGCACTGTTATTACACTTTTTGTTAATGTAACGTGTCTTATGCCAGAAAACAGTCCTCACCCGCAGCTGATGTTAAGCACAAGAAGCTGGATGTCAAACGAGCCGCTGAACGCCGATAAGATGGTCGAAAATATGCAGTGAACTAAAATAAGACTGGAACGCTTACTCTGTCGCACGTTTGAAGCCATGAAGCCATACTTCGAAATAAAACCATTTGCCATTGGGCTGCCCATAATGGTTCTTCCATGAAGATAAAGTTAGAAAGCTCAATAACTCCTCTTTCTTGCTCTAAAAAATAAATCGTTAAATAAATGAATTACAGCAGTTCAAAGACAAAGTCGTGATTTCGCTTTTTTTAAGGCACTGCATGTTTATTATTCGTGTTATGCTTCCTTGGAACCTGCTCTATAATCCTCTCGGTGGCTTCTACCCATTTAGTATTTTTCTCATTTTTTTAGTTTGTTTTCGAAGGCATGGAAGAAAGTGGAAGCGTAGGTTTGGACAATCTTATTGAATCTGAGAAAGATGGATTTTTTAAGGTTTGGTTTTAAAATCTTGTCGTTCTATGTTTTTATTCAGACAGCACATTCTTCACACTATCAAATATCTCGAAAATTGTTTTCTGTGCAGAAAATATTTTGAAATTACTGAAATTCTTCATCTGTGATCACTTTGTCTTTGACAAAGGCAACTCGCTGCCATTTTGAAAAATCCGCTTCGGTAATGGACCTTTTGCATAATAGACCAACTTTTGAATTAGGCAGCAAAAAGGAAATTTCCGAAAAGTGCAAACTAAATTTAGTAAAATTACCAAGTTTGGCTGCAAAATATTGTAAAGTATGGAAAATATAGCCTTGCGAAGTTGGCAGTTTTGTATGCTTTTTTTATACTACGGCCGGAAGTATGTAACTAAATTAGTTAAACGCTTCCGGACGTAGTAAAAAAGTATACAAAATTAGCTACTTTGCGTGGCTATATTTTCTGTAATACTTGACATTTTGCGGCCAAACTTGGCAATTATACTAATTTCGGTATGCGCTTTTTAGCTGTGGTAATTTATTTCCTTCTTGTTAACTAAATCGTAAGTTGGTCTATTTTGCAAAAGGTCCATTATTGCATAGGCATCTGGTAGACGAATTGATAATTAATTTTGCAACTAACGTAAATTTTTGTTAAAATACTCAAGGGTAGTATAACTGGTCAAGAAACTTTGCCTTGTTATTTCTTTTTGTCCGTAAGAAAGACCTCTACGCATGAACAATGATTTTAGTACGACATGAATGTACCTGGGGCCGGTTGTATCAAGACCGTTTACCTTAAACGGTGGATAAGTCTCTTTTGAATGAGTCAACTTGAATGTTATGTAGTGAATATGTAGTTGTAAACAGTATCTTTGTATTAAGGTAAAAACATTTAGTTTGCTTTTTGAATAAAACGATGGACTTGCTTTCTATTTTGAACTTAACTACCGTTAAAGCTTAACAGGCTTGATACAACCGGCCCCTGGATGACAATATATCAAATCTCCGAAGATTGCTAGAAAGGTTTATTTGAATGTATTTGCAACTATTGGCTAAATTAAAAAAAATACGACTAGGATACTAAACCTCGCATTTTATATTTCATTAAGAGCGTGGACTTCATCACTATCTCAGACAATTATTGGCTTGGTACAAAGAAACCATGTCTTACTTATGGACTAAGGTGCGGATATCTATACTGTGCTAGCTTTGTTGCTGTAAAACACGTATACTTTATTCATGTGATATTCATGCGCTTCGTTTTAGGGGTATCATATATTTTCACGTCACTGTGAATTGTTCTGACAAAGATTTACATTCTGGATCACACGGGGGACCTGTGTAAGTCAACTTTTATAATCTGGTGTCATAGTACGAAAATAGTAAACTGAATAAACATGGGGGCGGTTGTACGAAACCTGTGTAGAAAAGCCAAAAGTAGATCAACATTTTCATATATGAACGTTTGAACATGCGAAGTTCACTGGAAATTTTGGTCAAAACCATATGGAAATATATAGTATGGATGCTATAATTGTATTCTAAATGCCATTTCCATACTACGAATATAGTATGAAAACAGTATGGGTATATTTCCATGGTATGGATTTTGAAAAAAAAAATTCTGTGGTTGTGAAATATATTGTTGTATTCACGTCGAAAAACGTTTCCAGTCTTTTTCGAGCCTATCCATTTATATTTATATTTATATTTGCCATTTTCCAATTTCGGTTTTGTTATATTTATCATTCATATAATTATATTTTGCCGAATCCCCCGAGCGAAGGGTCTATAAATTATATATTATACCGAAAAAACATTGTGAGCTAACTGAGCTTGTAGAATAGCCAAGCATACAGTACAAAGGTTCATGCAGAAAAGTATTTTATAATATAAATCAGTAAAAATACCCAAAGAAGCCGTAAAAAATCACTGTAAAACGTATTTTAACATTAGTCAACTTTTTTGTGCTTTCTGTATGTCTTTCGTCAAGAATACGATTAATTTTCTCGTTAGAATCGTTAATTTTTTATTTCAATCAAACAACAACACTATTCCCGGCATTTTCCTTATACACGGAGGCTCGCGTGGCAGCCACGCGTTTTCCCGCGAATTGATATTACCGGTGAATATGAGTGATAGATATTCACCGGTGAATATCAAAAAATCTGCCGCTGCAACGAATACGGATGACGTAACAGCGATACGGTGAAAAATTTTATGATCTAGAATCAGAATCTAGTTTTCTCATTGGACAATTTGAATTTGAGGTGTAATATAACAGCATAATACGTCAAATGTAGGATTTGTTATATTCACTTCTGCAAAAATATTTATAATATCAATGGTCGATAGTTTGCAGTCCTAAAGTTAGGTGGATTTTTATTTTTTAACTCATTTACGGTAAACATTACGTTTTGACCGTTATAGATATGAGGCAATGTCCGATCTGATTGCTTTGTTTTCAACCTTGATTGACGAAAAAGGAAATATCCTCATTCCAGGCGTGAACGATTCTGTTGCGGAGTTGACACCCGAAGAAGAAGCTCTTTACGAGGGTTTAGATTTCGATATGGTTTGTCTCACATTCTTTGTCAATACAAACGAGACGAAAACAAGTTTCGAACTATTCAGAATAACGAATCCAATGCTTTGATATTCTCTTTTGAGAAGCGCCCTATTCAATGACGATGTTTACTAATTGCGTAGAGCAATAATAGACCCTTGCTAATCGGATATGCAGTATTCTAGAAAAATTCCAATCGAGAAATGACGAAGCGTGAGATTTTGAGGTATTCAAATACGTCTTTATGAAACCATGCAAACAAGCACATGCTATTGTTAGGATGACTGTGTGATTACCAAGATCATGTTATTTCTTCATTTCAATACATCAAAATCATTTCACGCTTCGTAAATTCTCGTGTCACCGGGCTCATGTGCATAAACTGCCATCACACCATGGATTAATGAACATTTAATAAACCTTTATTACTAAAATTGATATGATCTTTCAAACTAAGTTAGAATATACATGTTCAGGATTCTTTTTCTAAAAAAATTGTCCAATACGTGATAGGTTTATTGTATGCATTCAGGCAACCTATCAACAAGAGATTGGTGCCCATGGTTTGACAACTGACAGTGACAAAACTACATTAATGAGAAGATGGAGATACCCCTCGTTATCCATTCATGGTACGTTTCATAGTATTAATTTTGTTGTAGTTGGCAAGATTAGACCTTTTTAATAATAATGACGTAAAACGCGGAAAACCCGATTTCACACAAAATTTTAATTGGCCCGGTAGTTTTGGGGAACCAATCAAACATCGTGTAGGTGGCTGGGGCCGGTTGTACGAAGGCTGGATGGTGCTATCCACCGAATAGTGGTATTCCTAAATTGACGATTCGTTTTAATAAATTTCGTTCCAAAGCTGAAATTTTAATTGTTGCTTTTCAAGCATGTTTAGAACGGTTGAGAAAATCACTATCCGGTGGATAGCGCTATCCAGCCTTCGTACAACCGCCCTGCTGATTTCTATATTCTTGATAATGGACATTTTATCTAACCCAAATGGTTTATCAATGGATCTAAACCTCTCTAATAACCATAGTGTTAACTAAACCGAATCTTTGCACAATATTATGTGTAAACATCCCACTCCGTACCGTAACACTTCCTTGCTTTTCAAATTAGGTTTTGAAGGTGCCTTTTCTGGTCCTGGTGATAAAACCGTTATTCCAGGGGAGGTAATGAAATGGATATTGGAAACGTTACCGTTAATGTCAGCGAAATATTGGTTGTGTAATGAAGCACTCGCTCTTCAACTAACTCTAACCTCAACTAATTTATTATCTTCGATTAAACACAAATCACATCAATATTTATACACGAATATGTGACTATATGTCCTCTAAAATTACATACTTCAAAATGACACTTCTCCACAGTCAAGGAAGTAGACTGCTCGTAGGTTAATAAGTAAGCATATAAAATGTGATTTAGTTGTGCCTTGTTATGCATATAATTACTCCAATATCCGAACACAAACTTAAATGGTTGCTACATTATTGTGCCAAATATTATTAGTGTGGTAAGCTGAAAAAGATGTCTTAGATAACTGATGCCTCCGATAAATGACCATAAATGTAATAATATATTTTTATTTCAACAAGGTGACCGGAAAGTTCTCAATACGTCTTGTGCCCGACCAAGATCCGTCAACGATTGGAGACTATGTAATTGCTCATCTTGAGAAGGTGCATTGTGAACGAGGAAGTCCAAATATACTTAAGTAAGCTTTGATTGTTAATCCAAACATTATGATAAACTTATGTAACGCCATATTAGGCAAACTATTTTACTTAAACACTGCTACTTCTTTCCTGTGATTTCCAGAGTCGCGTTGCTAGGGAAGGCACAGCAACGGGCATCAAATTTCATATTTTTCCCTAATTATCTCCATGATTTCGCGTGATCAACACGAGGGGGCATCAAATTTCATAATTTGCGCTAGGGAAAAATATGAAATTCTTTGTCCCTAGTAATGTACTGCTATTTTTGGCACGCATTCGTAGGTTAAGGTTTACCTATATATATTTGCATGTATGAGATCGTTACTTTTTTTCTAAAAACAAATAATTGTGTTTTTATGCACTCACAAACCGAATGCGGTCTGGACTTCTAAAGGTCTGGACTTCTTTCACTTCCAATTTTTGCTGCGGTTTAATGCGCGATTTTCTCCTTTTGGTAGATGTAAACGAGTTAATTAATTACTGATGTTCAAATAAGACCTCTTGCACATCAGAGCATTCGTAACTAATTACTCATTCACATTTATCAAAAGAGGAAAATCGCGGCAAAAATCGCAAGTTAAACGAGCCTTAAAGATTCTGATATTATTTTAGTGCGAGGCATTCTGAAGGTTTTGCTCGTCCTTGGCGCGGTAATTTTGATAATGTTGTTTTTGAAGCTGGGAAAAAGGCAACCAAAGATGGTATGATAATTCTTCTGTTGTTCCACCGTTAACTACCGTTACATGCAAATTTAAAATTTGATTTAAGAGATTTTCGTACAAATTTTGCATGTTACATGAGCACTTGTACACGTCCTTGGTCGTGTTAAAATTCATATCTTTTGTATCCATTATAGGCATAACGTTTACATTTGTGATCAGAAATTCTATTTCTCTAACAGCTCAACTCTAGACTAGTCTATTTTTTTTTATTTTCATTCAGAAGAACAAAACCAGCACCACAGCTGGATAGGGCATCTTAAAATAAAGCGACTTAGATATATGATTGCAAATTCTTGCAAATAACTTTCTGAGAAATGTAGAAAAAATTTCCTGGAATTGTTAACGTTTCCTGCTATTTTCCTTCAATGTGCTTGAATGATCATGAATTCGCTTTGCACAGGATGAAATCAAATTATTATTTTACTTATGGCATCTAGCCCTAGCCAAATATAAATGCCTAATATAAATACATGAGAGATGCCTTCGGAGGAGGCTATATGGCATCGTTGATTAGATTATTTCTAGATTTCCCCACATTTAGGGATTAGGGTTAAAGTTGGGGGAAGTTGGGTTTAGATTGGGTGGGGTAGACTTGGATGCATGTAGCAGAGGTAAGGAGTATAGAAGTTAGGGTTGGTGTTTAGGGTGCCTTGAAAAAGACCCTGCAATAAACCATTAATTTAAGCCCTGTATACGCAACACTCAATTTATTTAGCACAGCACGGCTAACATTGGTATCCGCGTGCACAGTTTTATTCGTGTTCGTGCTACGAAGCCAAGCGCTGCTGGAATTAGTACGGGTACCCATTTCAAGCCTGCGGTGCCAATAAATTGAGTGTAATGTAAACGATTCGCAAGGGTTCTTGTTAAATTGTTACAATTAGTCTATTTACAATTTAGAATATTTACTCTGTACGAGTAAGAACAAACTAACTTATTTTTATCCCAGTTTACGGCGAGGATCCAGACTTCACTCGCGAAGGTGGCAGTATCCCTGTTGTGTTGACACTGTCTGATACCACGGGCAAAGATTGCGTCCTGGTGCCAATGGGACGATCCGACGACGGCGCTCATTCTCAAAATGAAAAATTGGATATCCCCAATTTCCAAAATGGGGTAACAAAATAACATATTCCAACCAACGTTGTATATAATATTCCATAATTGAGATAGAACACCCAAACTTTAGATCGAAAATAAGCATATCCAAAATGGCGGTTGCTGTAATAATATTTTAATTTGTTTGTATTTCAGATGAAGCTGTTTGCCGCTTACCTGAAGGAGCTGGCGATTCTGACTAGCCGTCCACGTTGAAGACGACAATTTCGAGCATGAGAACTTTTCTATATACTTGGCCAGTAGTTTAGAATATTAGTAATATGTTTCATCGTTTTTGGTACCAATAAACATGTAATCAACTGTCACAATAATATTTGGTTTCGCAAATTTCATGTGTCTTCCGGATTGTTTTGTACGGTTAACCTTATGGAAAGTTTTCCCTCATGCCGAAGCCACAAATATTTATATTGGCAAAACGCAAAAGCGCGAGCTCACTTCACTACAGCTTTTTAAAACAAGCCTACAACGGGGTCGCATCTAGACCACTTAAATAATGGACCATATTAGACGACCACTTGCGACAAATAGGGAATTTCCAAAAAATCCTTGGCAATTATACTAATTTCAGTATGTTTTTTTAGCTCTGGTGATTTTTTCCCTCCGTGTTACCTATTAATCACAATTGGTCTATTATTCATAGGGAAGGGGGTGTATTTATATATTGATATACATATATCATAGGATAGCATGCAAAAGAAACGAGTCCGGGCATAAGACGAATATATGAATAGGCTCCCCCCCAAAAAAAAAATTCTAACTACACCTCTGCCACCCAAATGCAAAAACGAAGTTCCGCTCTGGTTATAGAACAAAATGAAAACAGATACGTAAGGTAACAGCACATTGTTCATGGGATAATTAACCCCGTAATTATTAATTGTATTTCCGATGGAGATAAATGGAAAGTATAGAATTCTGATTTTTAATTATTACTGATTATTATTACTGATTACTAATTATTTTGAAGTTATAAGTTGTATTTACTTTAATTGCATGTTGTCATGTTTACTAAAAGTAGGAGAAAACAAAAGTTTAGTTTTTTTACTGTGCCGTGAGGGTTTGATGTTCTCAAGTTTCTGCATTATTGTTATCCATGTTAGAAAAACCCATTCTTGGATACTCTAACAAATTGGAGATATAAATTAACGCGTCAAGAATAAACAGCACCATAGAGAAAAAGGCAAATACCTAAAAAAAAGAAAAAGACCAATGTTCTTTTTGAATAATCGCATTTTGAACTGATTGGAAAACGAACTTGACATAATATCATTTTTCACCCAGTGAACTCTATGTATACAACAACAACGCAGAGTTCAGTGAATTCCACTCTCGGTTTGATACTTACCACACCAACTGTCAGCTGACCACATCGAGCGTCACTGGGGCTGGCTTTGAGGGACTTGCATCCACCTACTTTTTGTTTGGCGTACGTTTTCTCTGTTTTCGTAAGGAGTGATGCAGAGATCAAAATTAATATGGAACAAAGGGCGCGAAGTGTGACCATCTACACAGAAATATTTAGAAGAAAAAAATTTTTGAAAAAATTGCATTATGTTTTTATTTGATTAATTTCGGAGATCCCTGTACAGGAGATCCACTCTGCAGGTAACGTGGTATCATATTCTGATATTCCTCATCGAGTGTCAAGTTTAACCACAGCGAATCATTTTTAAGCAAATCTTAATCGTTCTCTCTATAACGAATTTGCGCATTCAAAAACGGACTTTTTAAATATTACAAGTTAGCACTAGAAGACGTTTTTGACGTTGATGACCCAAGGACATGGAAATCTATATGTTTGTCTTGTAACAAGTCTCGTAATCTGTCCTGTCAAATATCGTGTTGTTTTTAGATTTGTGTTTGTTGTATAGTATTAGTATAGTTTATGGGGCCGCTGTAATTGGTGAAAACTGTAGTGTGCACCCTGCCAATTTTCCATATTATATATTGTTGTAAATATACTGGTAAATGTTGCATATTACTTGGCAAAGTTAATAAATAAATAAATAAATGAATAAATAAATATTCAAGACATAATCAAAATATAGCTTTCAAATTGAAGATAATAGATGTTGCAAAGAGCGCTGGAAGGTTAAACATTATTTCAGTTAGTTAAATCTAGAAACCTAAAAGTAACCAAAACAATCATTCAACACAAACTCGATTTGATTACATGTCCAAAGAGAACCTGATTGAGGCCCTCAGGGACGTTATTATAATAAACTGCTGGTGGATTTCCTAAGCCAGCGTGTCGTCGAACGAGCTTCAGCGTCGTCTTAATAATCATATCGGACTGCAAAATAACCGAGAAATGAATCGCCATAGAGTAATGATATTTTCTGTAAAAGTTTTCTTAAAAAGCATACAAAAACCTGACATAATATTAAATCATATGATCATGATTTCCGAATCTTTTCCTCTATATTTAAAGCATGCAGGTGCATGGACATCCGTGTGGGAGATAATGATAACCTCGCCTAATTTGCATCTTTTGCGTCAACAAGACCTGTACAAGTGATAAGGTTATTTAATCACTGCTACTGTATGAAAATATTACCATTTTACATGAAATATTAGGCATTCTGATTGGCTTTGCATGAAAGATGTAAACACATATTCCGATTAGTTTTTCTCCCAAACATATAAATTACATCTTTTTGATCGTTCCTGCGCGTTTTACAATACACTATGTTAGGCTGAAATATTGGTTGTTGTTTTCGGACGTTGAGGGTCATTTGAGTACTTTTTGTGTCTAAAAGATTTAATATGATTCCTGTATCGGTCTTTAAATGTTTTTGTGTTCATGTTGTGCGGCTTTGTGGAGACAGGTACCTTCTATACTATGTTCTTCGTCATGCATTGCATGATTTCCTGGGGGGTATGTGCTCTTAATAGTACATATTCCTCCACAATTTTCTGGAATTGTGTGTAAATAGGCTACCTAAATCTGCAGGTTTGCAACTGGACAAACTCTAGAAGTAATGCGTAATTATATCCTTAAATAATGTACCTTAAATCCTACGATGTTAGGATGTCAAAAACTGTTTAAAAGTTTTGCCTCTTTTGGTAAGATTTTCGCAACGATTTGATCACTTCTGAAAAATATTTTCACAGCCACCTTTTCTCCACTTTGCACCAATTCCGCTGTAAAAACGGAAGCCAAACGAAGTAAAACCCTCCGCGTCCAATCTCATCTTTGTTAAAAAATCTCTAAACGAAAAGCTCGCGGTAAATTCAAGTCTTCAAATACTGTGAAATGCCAACATTTTCAACAGCCCGAGCTCTTCGTGTAAAGCAGCCACGACGTGTTTTTATGACGTACAAAATAATACAATTGAATGAGAAAAAACTACATATATTAGTTTCATTTTCGAAATGCAGATTTTCCAAAAATTTTCAAAACCGTACGAGCATAAAAATATTGTGTGTCGGGCGAATAATTTCGGCAAAAATAACCCAATGCGATAGTACAAATTCCCCGAGTATCACTATTCTGCCAAGTATATAGAGCGGAAGCAGTAGTCCCCTAGCGCCGGGAGTAGCGGGAATTCTTTTTGTGCATTTGCGGAAAGATATGCTATACTTCTCATTTCAATACTCATTAGAACTATTCTGTTGTTTGTGTGTAGATGTTCAATGTAAAAAGAGACGTTTTATCCCCGTATCCGTTCCGCATTTTATCCCATATCCTTTCCTCATTTTAACCCTATATCCGTTCTGCATTTTATAACCCCCCCATTCGTTCCGTCGATCGTTCCACATCCGTATCCGCATTTTAACCCAACCCCATACAACTCTCAAACAATTGATCTTTTCACACTCTATGGATACCTTAATGGTTTTTTTCTAGCGGTCGGAAATCATCGGATTTTACGCTTTTCTGAAATCTGATTGGCTACGAGAGCGGTCCGCATGAGACCGTACCGACCGCGCGAAATTTTAATGCGAAATTTTAAGTGATGACAATGAATCATGAAATGAACATGTTATGAGCAATCTTCTTCAAGTTTGGCGTCACTTAAATTCCCTCGGATCACTTCTCAATGGCGGAAGCATTCTCCCTCATCGACGAGCAATATCAAACAGGTAACATCTCGCTAGTAAATTCTCGCTCGGACCCGAGGGATTTATGCATGTAGCGCCAAATAAGGAAGATTGGTCGTGCATGACATGGTCATTTCAAACGCGAGTAAAACGAATATAAAAGCAAAATTCAAGCATAAATTCTGTTTAGTCCGATCACGTTACTTACCGTTTAGTTCGTTCCTTACTGAAAAATATTTTTTCAGAACGAACCACCCATGCAGTTGGTAAATAACTTATATTTATTGAAAGCACTTTACCTGTGCGGCGAATTTCGGATTTTCCTGACGGTTTAAAATTGTAATAATAAACGATATTGTGCTACATAGTAGTCCAATTGCCGCTGCAGTCAAGAAAAATTCATGTCTACCATAAATTCCCATGTCGACCAAACGATGATAAGAAGTTAACCCATCAGCAGCAAGCTTTTTCATTTCATCCATGAAATATCCAACTGATCCAATGGCAATTGAAAGTGCGATCTGGATATTGAGTTATATACATAATGAAATTGCTGAGCATATATTTCGAAAATTAGGCAACTATAATATCTCTACAAACCTATATATTAACTATTAATGCTACATTAACTGCTAATGACTGTATTAAAAATTTTTAGGAAAAATTTTCACATAATAGACATTTGCATAATAGACCAATTTTTGCTTTGGTAACAAAAAATGAATTTCTGACAAGAGCATACTAGACTTAGCCGGTAAAATTGCTTAGAAAAATTGTAGGGTTTGCCTGCGATATATTGTATAATTATATATGAAGTACGTGTAGTTGGCAAATTTTGTATATTTTGTATAGGTTATTAAATTATAGTTACACACTCGCTCGAAATGCAAAAGTATACAAAAGTTGCCTACTTCGCATGGCTATATTTGCCGTATACTATAATTTGCCGTATACGAGACATTTTTCAGTTTGTTCTTTTTTCTGTCATTTTGTTACCTATGGATCATAAGTTGGTCTCTGTATTATGCAAGCGGTCCATTGAACGCGGCTTTGTAAGTTCTTTTAGGAGAACACTGTCAAGAAATTGAGTAATGTATTTTCATATTTTGCCGGTTGCAGAAATACTAATTTTAACTGAAACAGTTGCCCTATCGTTGAAATCCCAGAAATTCCGCAAATAGGGATTTGCCGGATTGGCATCCTTCCCATCCCTTATGCGAGACTTACAGTGAGAGCAAATTTAAAAAATTTAAAAAGCAATTCAGTCATATGTCCAGTCCCAAGCCTGGAATGAGAAATTGGTGAGGGGAAGGAATATTATTGTATGTAGCTAAAGTGGAATTGATCATGGTAAGCAATAGTGATATGTTGTCCTGCTTGTAGCTCCTCATACTATCTCGGTAAATTTAAATAAAGCACGCTTCGGCTTGTGCACTCTTGATTTGCTATAACAACTTTTCTAAATTTTGATATATATATATATATATATATATATGTATATATATATATATATATATATATATATATATATATATATATATATATATATATATATATATATATATATATATATATATAGAAATGTTAGCTTACCATCTGCGCGATTGCCAATGCCATTAAAGAAATCCGCTTCAAATGAAACATCTTAGAACCTAAATAAATCATATACTAAACAATTACTTAATAATTAAGTGTCCAGCGACGGAGGTTGCTGCGTTTTTGGATGGCCTAATCCATGCACGCGGGAATGTTGCAAGAGTTCAGAAAAGCGCGCGAAACACGATTTGAAGGCGAGCGATTTTGCGAGCTTTTTCTAACTCAAGCACCATTCCCAAGTGTTTGGTTCAGGCCAAACACTAAGTAATTGTTTTTAATAAAATAACAACTAAAATTAAGGTAGTGCATGCTCCAAGTGTGATTTCCAAAAGCGAATTTTAAAATTTCCGTGTTAGATGCATATGGCTTGACCAAACACACTGTCTTCGACTAATCAGAACATGCACACCTTATATATACACGTTATTAGTCGTAGTCATATCACTCTGTGTCGCCAGCGACTGTAGGTTTTTGCTTCATGGCGAATTTTCAGTAAAAAAAGACCTACGTCATCTTTTTGTCAAAAAATACGTCATTACTATTAGTCGTTGGATTCCAGATGCCCGCTTACTCTGAGAAGCGTATTTATTGTTAATTTCATTGATTTTGTACATAATTTTTTTTTTTTTTGATGAGCTTAAAGAGGTTTCCCATGAACCAGACTTTATAAACCGAAAGTCATCTTATGTGAGATTGCGAGTAAAATTGAAAGGCTGAAAGCTTGAAATAAAGGACAAAAGTTCAGGGGCCGGTTGTACGAAAGGTGGATAACTTATCCAACGGATAAGTCCTATCCAACGGATAAATATGCTATCCAGTGGATAGTTATCCATTGGATAAAATCGTGTTGCACGAAGC
Organism: Dendronephthya gigantea; assembly: GCF_004324835.1. Taxonomy (NCBI): domain Eukaryota; kingdom Metazoa; phylum Cnidaria; class Anthozoa; order Malacalcyonacea; family Nephtheidae; genus Dendronephthya; species Dendronephthya gigantea. Next base: position 3,457,393 of record NW_021163017.1, on the reverse strand, counting down.
GTGGATAGTGGAGTGGATAGCTATCCAATGGATAAGTTAAAAATTACCCGGAGAAAACAGGATTATCCTGAAATTTCGTACCACAACGTCAGCTGTTGCTAAGCATTTATAACATTGAATCATTCTGAATTGTCGATTAGTTACTGATTAAGTGATTTGCACTTCACATACTAGCGATTTTATTCAACACATTGCAATTTTATTCCTTGACCTTGCGAGGCTTTGCCCTTCGGTTCCATAATAAATTTAGGAACACTATTTTAAAGTTTTGATTGGCTAATCATAGCGAAGAACAAAATTCGTAGCCTTGTTGTCTTTACTTGTCTATTACGTGATTGAAATTGCTTAGATATTAGCAAGTTTCCATGGAATAGGTTTAATTTTCTTTGCATATTCGCTTTTATAAACTGGTTAGAAGTATATAATAAATTTACCGCCTGTTTAATATCATTGTGAGGATGTCCAGAAAAACGCCGCTCGGAACGGAATGTGTAAACAAAATGAAATGCTGCTGCGACAAATATAACAATGGCTGGATTTCACTTCGAAAACAGTTTTAATAGTGAGTACAATCATGTACATTTGTTGAAACACAGTAATAGGAAACTTGCTTTTTTGTCCTTTTTCATCGTAAATGTTTACAGTTTTATCTTGTATCTTCGAGTTTATCCACTGGATAGTGGATTTAAACTACCTCCGGACCTTGGATAACTTTATCCAACGGATAGGGGTTTTTATCCGTTGGATAAATTTATCCAAGCTTCGTGCAACGCAAATTTCACGCTGGATAAAAGTTATCCGTTGGATAGCGACTTATCCGTTGGATAGCGACTTATCCACCTTTCGTACAACCGGCCCCTGGTTTTTTAATTTCACAAAGTTTAACGGCAATAAATCGCTGTAAACCGGCTACCGACTTTCTGGCCGGCTATCGACTTTCCTATTTTATTTGTGTATACAATTATAATTAAAAAAAACATACTGTATAGGCTTTACTTAAATAGCCCTAGCGACTAAACGCTCAACCAAGCGTTTTGTTACTCCGGGTCAGCGACGGAATTGAAATTCGCCTCGGTTTTTTTTTGTTTGTTTTTTTTCGTCGTCGCAAGTGTGTTTTAAGTGTGTTTCAAGTGTGTTCCAGACTGGAACAAATAAACCGTTCTTTAGATAGTGTTCGATTAAGTTTAGATTGAATTGGGGTAGGAATATATTTAATACATGTAGATTCTGGTCCTATTTTAATAATATCGCATGCTAGCTATTTCGCCGTTTAACAAGATGTGTGACACGTCGCAGTTTGCACAGGATTGAAGATTTAATATAACTATTTAAGCGCGAATTCCAAAGGCAAAGCGAACGTATTATGCGGTTTATTTACATTTTTGAACAATTGAACTTCTATACTTTTTAAAGTACCCTGTGCTTCTGATTTCACGATCGAATTACATTTAGGTTGGCAGGGCATCTAAATGAGTATGAACTGTTTTGTTTATGTTCAGAAGCTCTCTATATTGAGGACTGGCACGTGCGCGGCACGCCGGAGTTAACGCCAGAACAGACGCCTTTTTTTTTAAAAAAACGACGCAAAAACCGTGCTAATTGTAACTGAATATAACAATTTTGAAACCTGGTTGCATATTTCCTATTATTTTAGCCGACATGCAATTTTGAAATGTTTCTGTCGCATTGGAGCATGTGGAAACTGAAGATGTCGTCGTACAGGCCGGCTTTCATCAGTCTTGTTTTTCTTCTCTTTTTTTGAACAAAAGCCGACAAAACTTGAATACGAAACTTGAATAAAAGTTAATTCCATAATTTGGTTTGTTTCTTTTCATTCCGTGTTTATGAAATTGGCAAGTTTCAATATATATCATATTCATAAGATTTATTTTAAATCCATGCCATATATTAGTATATAAACTGAATTGTCTAACAACCACCTGCAAACCACTATAAACTGACGCGATCGTATGAATATGTTTTTTCAACTGAATGTAAAAGCGCTTGCCTAATCTTATTTATTGATTTGCAATATCGACCGACGTATCAGTGTCAACTTCAAATCGGTCTCCTCGGAATTGTTAGTTCCCAATTTGAGTTGTCAATTTGAAAACATAAATCCATTGGCAATGGCAGTTGCAGTGCTTCCAACGTCTTATACCTGATTAAATTCATACGATTAAAAAATATATAAAACTATGCAGTAATCATTATGGGACGTTCTGAAATCATTTTCAATCAAAATATAACTCTTTTTGTTCTCTTAAGTTAGGCTATATCTTATATTTTGCAACATATTGATCTCAGGAATAGGAATGAGTTCCGTTATACATTTTTACAAATTGTTGGCCGAGAATCCATTTTAGTATTGTTTAAATTATTGTTTACAGTTTACCAGCACAGGCTTTTTATTGCTTCTATCATCTTAGAGAGTTTTTGGGACGTCGTATTCAAGTTAACTTTCTGTCATGATTTGCACCGAAGTCTGAGAACGGAATTCATAGCGAGAGGATTGGACTGACTTTATACTGCAGTGTTGCAAAACTATATATATTAGCTAAAACTACATATATACTGCCCGGTGCATGCATGGCTGCTTATAAACAAGACAAATTATGCAAATAGCGCTTTGAATTCCTTTAAAAGCGGCTAAAATGGTCAAAAGTGGTCATATTTTAAATTGAAATAGAATACAGTACATTTTTTTGTTCTAGACAGATGTAAATTACGATATGCAGAGTTTTTGAAACCCTCCGTTTACGAGTAATCTGTCTGCACTGCGTTAAATTCAAGAGGTCGCGGTCTGGCCGTTTTTAAGGTTTAAAGGAAAGCGCGCGCGATGTTCACCCACCTCTGATCCGTAATATCCAATGCTTGTCTGTTTTCAATGCACCTTAGAATGCTGCTGTGAGAGGTACTGATTAAGTTACGCGTTGCATCACTTGCATGTGGTTTGTACCAGGTTTGTACTTTACAACGACCTCGCGAGACTTCAGCGGGTTTCCCTCGCGTGAGAGAGCTTTTGTAACGAATGGGTAATCAATGACATAAGTACTTGAAGGAAAACCTAGAATGTGGAAAAGGTACTGTTGTGTGCCAGAAATTGCAAGTATAATAGAAGAAACCCCAAATTGTCGTTCCATAAGATTCCAAAAAAGCAGGATTTAAAATGCAAGTGGTTACGAATATTAAAGACAAAATGTGTGAAAGATTTCGGTTCTAGCCATGCATAGAGTATGTTCCTTGCATAATTAAAAGACATGTTTAAATTTAAAGACATATTGAAATAACATTCCAACTATTTACACCACTCAAGAGAATATTAAATCAAGAAAACCACCTACTCTAAGAACATTTGTTCAAAATGAAGTTGCAATTCAAAACACAATAGAAATTGAGGAAAATGCACAAACTGAAAATGATATTTGCTTCAACCGAAGTTGGCATTTTGGAGCATGAGAAAGTAGTTGTACAATAAAACAAGAAAATTTCAAATCCTCAAGATGAAAACAAAACTACAAACCAAATATAATGAAGATATGGCTAAAATGACACCTCGCTTATTTGAGATGGAAATGTTGATAGGCATTGAATACGACTCGTTTTCAATGCCGCCCATGCATTTACAAAGCCTTTTACCAAAAAGCAAGAAATTTGACCTTTGCTTATATTTGCTTTAACTTAAACATAGTGCACATATTTTTTTTAAACATTTGGTATCCTTGTTTTTTGTGAGAACATGTACAACCAGTATCTTCACTTTCTAAGTGTTTTACAAGTAGTTCATATTATGTAAAAGGTGGAAGTCCAGTCAAACATTTTGTCCATTTTTAGTTGCCTCATATTCTTGAGCAAGCCAGCAAGGTCATTGTTTACGTAAGCTTAGGTGCTGTGTTCAGGTTGCATTATTACTGTATAAACTTTTACTTTTTCCTCTCAAATTCGAATTCAATATTAAAAACAGCAATTACGAGCCTGAACACAATTCTCTTCAGCATAGAAATAAACCAAATGTAGCAAGACAATTTAAAACTTCAAAATAATCGCTCTTAAAACCAGGCTTTTTAATTTTAGCATTTTCCCGCCAAAATAAACCACAGACTCAGGTGTCTAGACTGGCTCCGTGCAACTTAAGTTAAGTTGTGTCCCAAGTTGTCAGTTTTCCGGGGTCTTAAAAAGACGTTACTAGCGGCTTAGGAGTGAAGTAACTAGGGATCTGCCAAGAAACACTAACAAAAAACCTTATTTTGAAATAATATAGAGCCGATCGCGCGTAGAAAAGACAACATACCTATTAAAGCTCGAGTAGCCAGACTTCAGCGAGTAAATTTTCTCTTCGCGTGTTTATATTTCGTCACATTCCAAGCGCATTTTCGCTGTTAACAATACACTAATCGGCGTTAAATTTTCTTTACCAGCAGAAAATAATCTAATCTGTCAAGCGATGTCAAAGAAAGTTTCGACCAATGTCGACAATAGAAGCAAAGCGAGAATATCTTTTCCAAAACGGAACAGTTGCCACACACGGGCATCCATTTCGTTCGAAAGCAACTTACAGCCTCCTACCGTCATACATCACAGCCATGCACTCATGCACGTGACGTCATAATGCAAGTGAATTTTGAAATTTCATTACACCGGGGGGGGGCAATTTACCACCTCCCCGGTTTCACTTCCGATAATTTTCAGTAACGTGCAAAAAATCCTAGATCCGCCCCTGGCACTTTATAGAAAGAACGGCAACTTTAAATTCGTCATTATATAACAAGAAGAGACGCGGGTGAAGTTTACAGTTTATATTGTATTTCCAAAACATTAATGAAACAGGTTTTATGATACTAATTAGCTAAAAAGAATCATGCGTTTATGAACTAAACTTAACTTTGCTATACACACAAAAAGATGCGCTTGTGTCACAATTAGCCCTTCTCACGATTACGAATATGCCGCCATTTCAGTTGGGTTACTTTTCCTCAAAACTGCAAGCGTGAGACCTCATAACGGCCACAGTCCTCATTTTAGACTGGAGTTATTCTCCCAATGGTGTGTTGATTCTTTTTTAAATAACCCTAAATACCACTAAAAATGCTTTTCATGTTATTATAACTTTTGAAACCCCTTTCAAAAATTTGAAAAAAGTACCCCAAAAACGTCATCGTAAGAAAGGCTAATACAACTGCTTTTTTACTATGTTAATTGCCAACTGGCTAGAAAAAATCAACTTTATCAACTAAACTTAACTTTGCAATACACACGACAAGAGACTCTCTATTCATCATCGTTCCCCTCACAAACGTTTACCAGAACACTAGAATTTGAATCACGTCGCAAACGCCTTTTGCGACAAAGTCTGGAAAAACATTTAAGACAAGCCCTGCTGCAAACGAAAAGAAAACGAGCGAATATCGAAATAATTGCAAAGCATACAAGAAGAACAAGAATTGCAGGAAACATCCCTAAAATAAGAACCTCCAGCCATTTGAAAGCTTTGAAAACTGGGACCAAAGGTCCCTCGATGCTTTGACGAGAACTAGAAAACACGGACCTAAACAGGTTGATCTGACCTAAAACTATCAAAGATATTAATGAAACGGATTCTAGGTTGTTCAAGAAAGAATTTTGAAATGGTTTAATTTTGAGATGAAGACAAAGGATGAAAAGGCAAGCAATCGTCATGCAGAATAATCTGATGGATGGCTCGGTCACCACGCAAAAGATTACAACCAAAATAAATCGACGAGCAATCAAAATGCTCTGCCAATACAAAGCTCCTCGCTTGCTCGTTTCATTTGGCTGTGCATATGGACCTAGAAGCAACTCTTTCAAGGCATTCAAATTTTCGCTTTCCTCGGCATGTTCGTCTTCAGATCGACAAACGATGCGGACAAGCCTTTGAAACAAGAACAACAAAGGACAAACAACAGCTAGGAGGAAATTTCTGACGGTTATTTCATCTTTGTAAAGCTTGAATGGAATCCAAGCAAGAGCGAATATGAATGGGACGACAAAGATGGCATTGAAAATGAACGATGCATATTGCCACCATTCGTAGCATACGACGTTTCCGTTGTAAAACCATCTTAGCTTGCCTTCAACGGGCACACAGCGAATTAGCGAAATACTGACAGTGGCCAGGGTGACGTAGCCAAGGAACACTGTTTTGACACTGGCTTGAAGGTAGGGAGAAATGTCAGGTCGAAGAGAACCTCTTTTGCAACGTATGAGGACGTGAAAGGCATAGAGAAGAAAGATTGCAGCGAGCGTCCCGAAGACCGGAGCAACTTTAAAAAGAAGCTTTGTCTTTGGTGTCAGACCTGGAATGGGGCAGACAAAACCACGGTTTGTTACACCTGGTTGGAAGTTGAAAAAGCCAAGGATGGGCATGAGAAATTCAGTTTCAAAGAATTCGGTCAGTGAAGTCGACCAGAGAAGCAGTTGTGATATTTGGTAGAAATAAAAGATGATCTCCAATAAACCCGAAAATTGTCTTTTATCTTGTTTTGTTTGCTCTGATGAAGACAGCGATGGATTGTTTTGTTCAGTGTCGTCCTCAGGAACCAAAGCCGTTTGCCTGTTTGCGAAGCGACTGCCATCTATAAACGTTTTAAACCAAAAAATCTGTCGTAAAGAACATTTTATGATTGGAGGTTTGAAGACGAAGAGAGCTGCCATTAAGAAGACATACACTAGAAATACAATCCAGAACCAATAGTTGTTGCATTTTCGTGTTAAAGTACAGTTCGTTGACCAGAGAGCCTCTGAATAGCCAGATGAACACATTCCACACATAAAACCAGTACGTTTACCTTGACATGCATTGTATTCAGTGCTGTCAGATGGCGGGGACTTGCAGTAGCCAAACGGGCAAGTGATGAAAGCCAACGTAGGTGGATTCGAACTTGTTTTATATCCCCAAAAGTTCGATTTTGATCTAATGTATGGAACACATGCTGCGCCTCGCGGGCATGGAAGGCACTGGAAACGAGAGTCTACATTCAATCCTCTCCCCGTTCCTCTTTGCAAAGAATAGAGATTGTAGTCACATTTCCTGCATGAGAAAGTGAGTGCGCTGTAACCACGACTGTTCAGGCTGAAGTATTTATAATTAGTCATTTCAATGGTGTTAGCCAAAGGACAGATACTAAGGGAAGAGTTATCCAATGAGATTTGCTCTGCTTTCGGTATCAGGATTATTGGTTCGTCGACAGGCTCAGTGATACGATTAAATGTTGTATTATTTATATCCACCTTTCCAGTGCCATAAAGCCTTAGGAATGAAGAGGCTACAAATTCCATCCCATTACTCGTAGTGATCTTCGGAATAGTTTGCCTAAACACACAATGGTTTAAACTCAAATTTGATTGTTCACGATTAACAATTTGGCTGCCTTGGAACCGGGCAAAATTATTTAAAATTGTGCAATTTGTTAACTTTACTTCCCCTCCTGTCACCGCCAAAACGCTGTAAACTAAAGCGACATTTTCTTGGAACAATACGTTGACAATAACAGCCTGAAAAGTCCGGTCAAAACTGTTATCTTTTTGCGGCTTATAACCGAACAAACCGGGAAGAAATGCTATCTCTATTGCGCCTCCTGAACTGACCAAATTCTTGTTCCGGAAAAACGAGGAATCTTCTATTCTTAGCGTGGTATTTCCTCCCAATAAGACTAAAAGTGCTTTGCAGAAATTGTTCTCAAATGTTGTATTCGTAATCAGAGTCTTTGAATTCTTCAAAAGCAGCATCATCACGGCCGTCGTGCAAGGAATAATCCTGTTTGAATCGATGATAGAATTTTTGCATGTCAATGAAGCTTGACCCGTGATCACTATTATTCCTAGAAGACCGAAATTCTCCCGAAATGCACAGGTATCCAGAGTTACATTATTTAATCCAAAGTTTTTTAAGGAAACAAGAATACTACAACCAGCCATATTTAGGTTCCCGAGAAAACGTGTGTTTTTTAAAGTGACATCAACTGGTGTTCCTCTAAGTCCTAAAAACAAGACACCAAAAGCACCATTCCCTAACAGTTTGTTTCGAACAAAGCTAACGTTGTTGGTTTGAAGATGAAATGTTGACGTTTCAGATGAGACATTTGCTTGCACAATACCAAAATCAATGGCGCTATTTTCAAGAAAACTATCATCTTCAAGACGAACAGTAGCAGTATCGTTGATAAAAAAAGCCAAAGCCCCGCCAATATTTCTCAGAAATGAGCTGCCACGAACAATTGCAATAAGATTTTTGGCAAAAATGAACACCGCAGAACTGCCTCCCGTCACGATTCCTGAAAACGATGAATTAATTATACTTAGAAAGACGGAATTCTTCGACTCTGGTTTTTCTGGCTGATCAATATATACCAAGTCACCGTAATCTGAGGTCAAAATGTTCTCAAAATTTGAATTTTGGATGGTTAGCATCGAGAATGATGCGTTGATTATGATTACACCACCCGAACCAATGTTTTTGCCATTACGAAAACAAGAATCACGAATGAGTACGTAACAAGCAGTGACACGCACATCAAATACGCCACCCTCGGGAATGATCGAATTATATCCGTCCAACTGAAAGTTTGAGATGTTGATATGCGCTGAACCTCCATTCACAGAAAGAAAAGCAGCAAATGTTTTGTAAATAAACCCGTGATCCAATTTGATGAACAATTCGTCGGTGAAAAGAGTAAACATGCTGTCATATTCGTCGCTGGGGTTTGTGTGACTATTTTCGTCCATCCTCAGTCGATTGACTGCAAGCTTCGTCTTTCCAAGTTTGTTCATGATTGAAATCATTCCGTATCCCTCAAAGGAGTTTCCCTTAAAACTGCAGTTTCTCATTTCAATGCTGACCGTAGAATTTCCCTCGCGGCAATTTAACAACAGAATTGACGAAGGAGAATTACCATTTTGAAGGAAAGACGTATTAGTTACGTCAATAGAAACCTGAATCCCAGTGTCGACCTCGATTCGTATGCACGCTTTATTCTGTTGGAAGATAACAGAATCCAACGTCAGATCAAATTGCCGCAGGTTTAACACTTCAATACGCATGCTAGTAAATTTCGTCTCCACAAATACGGTGTCCTTTGCAAATGCAGAGGCGTCAAAAAAGCGAAGAGATGTATTCAAAAAGGTTAGACCGGAGAAGTTAACTTGTACACCGTTCACTAGCTTAGTCCCGTTCACCAACCAGGGGTTTCCATGGAGACACGAGATGTAAGCACGTGATCTGATGCTGACGAATGATATGCTTTTATTAATACGAATTCCCGGTTGTCCAGAATCTTGGCTTTCGCATTGGTAAGGGTTTTTAGCCGTTTCTTTGCCATCAAGGTAGATTACTGACCCTTCTGTTAGTTGTAGAATACCATAAGATATACTGCGACAAGGGAATATTGGAGTACCACAACTTGCCGAATCTTTCCCATTGAAATGCGATACATAGATTGAGTGTTGAAACGACACACGACACACTGAAAAAAGAATGCAAGGACTTTAGCACGGAATAGACATTATATCAGAAGCCTCACTCTTTGCATTTTGCTCATGTTTTCGTGTCCGAAATTTTTTAGAAGCGCACGCGTCATTCTACGCAATTCTACGCCATCCTGGTGTGTCGAGGAAATTTGCACCCCCATGAAAACGTTCCTGCACACACCAGGATTGCGTGAGCAAGACACAAATCGAATACTAAGCGCCACTATGCTTGCGTGTGCTCTCGTGTAGAGATCTTTTGCATGACGTTCACGGCAAACGCCAAACCGCTAACAAAGTTTGTGTTTTAACTCTACAAATTGACATTGTCTGCGGCAATTTCACTAAATCACAAACGTTCTTCAAAAAACTTGTGATGTTCAGCAGTAATGTAAGAAAGCAAGAGGCTATTTCCAATGTATTTAGAATAGCAGCTAATTCAGTGCATGAAAGCTTGCTTATATATGCTAGAACTAAAATTTTCACTTCATGGAAGAATGTTAGGTGTGAACAGGAAAGTAAAATTATATTATTCATCATGAAATGTGTAGTCTTGGTTTTATCAGTGTGATAGTGTTATCTGCATAATCCCACCTCCAACCCAGTGAACATGCGCGCTCAATTTTTGACTGCTTATAAAATACACCTTGGTCAAAAAAATCATGTGAAATCTCTAATCTTATGATCAGAGATGTCCTCTGTCAAATCGTATGAAATCTCCGATCATCGGCATGAAGCTCAAATGACAAGGTCGATTACTTAACATTTCGAAGTGACATTAAAAATAAAAAGATATGCTTCTTACCAGGGGCCGGTTGTTCGAAAGGCGTTTAACTTAAACGGCGTTTAACCACTATCCAGCGTATAAATTTATTATCCAGCGTTTAGTTAAACGCGCGATAAAATCGCGTTGCACAAAGCCCGTTTACTAGCGCGTTTAACTAACCGCTAGTTAAGATTACTTTAACCGGCGAAAACCGGTTTTTACCAGTCGTAGTCGTGTCAAAATGGAGGCTAAAAAAGCAAGAAAACCTAGAAAACCAAATTTCTCCACAGCTGAGTGCAATTTAATATTGCAATTAGCCGAGGAAAATATAGAGACTATAAGAGAAAAGTTCTCAAACACATTAACTAACCAAAAAAAACACGCAGTTTGGCGGTCTATTTGTAATAAAGTGAACGCACTAGGCGTCGCTTTGCGCTCGGAGACTGATGTTCGCGAGAAATGGCGAGCAATGTGTGGAGTGGCTCGGAAAGAAATGGGAAAAGAAAGGCAATCGATAGAAAAAACGGGAGGAGGAAGACCGACTGCACCGCCCACTTCAACAAGCCAAAGGATAATTGAGATTTTTGGTGATGAGCCTGGATTTTCGGGTATCCAAGGTGGTATCGAGTCAGGTAAGTGTCAAATTGCTCATGCGCCTTGCCCTTAATTATATATTCTTTCATTCACTACAAATTTCAAGTGACGAACTGCGAAGTTTTATTCGGTTATCGTGCTGTATTTTTCTACGCTTTCGTCCTCTCGACGCAATACTTCGCACGATAAATGATAGTTTTGTTTTCGAAAGAAAAAGTATCAATGTCGCTATGACTTCATCTTTCATTGAGATAAGTACAGCTTTTGTACAGCTTTTAATATTATTATGTACGCTCGTGTTTGAAATGTCTCATGACATACATCATGATACTATTTTTATTGTTTGAAGGTCTTTAAATGTGTAATATAATTTTCTATACTCTAATATAAACATAGTATAAACATAGTAAACCACTATATTTTTTACTTATTTTCAAAACGTTGACCATTTTGTGTTCTGTATTTGTAGGAACCAGTTTTACCCCTGAGCCAGAAAGTTTCACAGTTGATAGTTTTGATAGTGTTGGTGAAGAGCCATTACTTCAAGGTGAGACAGTAGAAGTTGAGGTGGAAGTCACTAGTCTTTCTAGTGAAAGTACCACTCCCAAGTCCTCAGATCATGCTGCTTTTGGGGGGCCGAGGAAAAAGAGAAAGATAACTAACCAAGATGTGCAATCAATGCATATTGATGTGCTCCAGTTGGAGAAAAGAAAGATAGAGTTAGAGGTGGAAAACCTAGAGTTAACAAAAATAAAGCTACAACTGGAGATAGAGGAACTCAAAGCAAGGGTTACTAATTTGCATTAATTTCTTACATTGCTCTCACATCAGGTCATTCAACCACCTCAAAGATAAAAAAACAAACAAACAACTTTTTTATATACATGCCAGTATATTTTCCATAGAAATACCCAACCATTAGCACTCTTTAAATGGATGCACATGTGCGACAACTTAGGTAAAACCTTTCCTACGTACATTTCAAGAGTGGTGATGCCACTATTGCTCTAGTGTGATGCAATACATGCAAATCAAAATCCTCACTTGATCTAAAAATTAAATTTTGATGAATTCACAACAATTTTAACATCATGCATTCATAAATAATCTAAATTATTCTAAATGCATGTACACACTTGTGTATCAGTTATTTAAATTTGTTCTAAGAATATTTACAGAACCATTTTTATGACATGCTCATTGCATGATAATTTAAATTATATTAATTTTTAATTATTGTTGTGCATGTATAAGTTATTTATATAAATAATCAATTATATTAATGAATAAATATTTAAATTTTTATCAAATACAGTTGTGTTAATGTACATATGATTAATTTTGGAATTTTATATGAATAGAATATTATAGGGATACAATTTATGTTTACACTCAATGTACAACAATTTCTAAAATGTTGAACTGCAATAAAGTTTTAAAAGTATGTATTTGCAAGGTGATTCCTCACTGCCTGTCCTGTCTCGACTCCCTCAAAAACTACATTTTCAAATGGCTCTTCTTCTTCAAACTCTGGCAGAGGCTCATTGTTGTCAATGGCTATATTGTGTAGAATACAACATGCAATGGTGATGGTGCAAACTCGGTCTGGTGCCATTCTCACCTCGGAATGTAAAACATGAAACCGACGCTTCAAAATACCAAATGATCTTTCAATGATCGACCTTGTAATCTTTAAGGCCCGATTAAATCGCCTTTGGGATTGTGTTTGTGGATCAAGGTAGGGTGTCATGAGATACGGTAGGCATGCATAGCCACTATCACCTATGAGCACACCATTTTCAAAATTGGTTTCCTCCAGCTCATGGTTAATATGCGAGGTACGAAAGATGTGACTGTCATGGGTGGATCCAGGCCATCTTGCAACAACATTTGTAAATTTTCCTGCAAGAAAAACTATGTTAAACCCCCTTTATTTCTTCCCAATATGGTGTAAAAATTTAGTCTCTAAATGTCTTGTTATTCTCTCTTGCCCTGCCATTACCCTGTTGCCCTTTTCACACCCTTATGACAGACCCCTATGAGGAATTTTAAGGAACTGCCCTCTCATAAACGAAAATTATAAGGAATTCGTTTGAAGAATTTTTTTTGTTTACACTTTACAGTGTTTACATACTGCAGTGATATCAGTCATTGACATTCAATATTAAAAATTTATGACTTACCTTTGTAATCACAAATGCCTTGAACATTGATACTATGGTACCTCTTGCGATTAACAAAATCCCATTCGTTGTGACTAGGAGCAATTATTCGGATGTGCGTCGCGTCAATACAACCGATCACACATGGAAAATTAGCGATCTCGTAAAATCCTTGCTTTGTAGCATCGCGCTCTTCTTGCGAATTAGGAAATCTTATGAATTGATCTATTCTCCGTGACAAAGCTACGGTAACCCGACGAATTATTCTACTCACAGTAGACTTATCTAAACCGGCGACTGTGTCCCCTGTAACTTGCTGGAAACTTCCCGAGGCTAGGAATCTAAGTGTTATCAACACTTGTCGTATGGCGGAAACAGGATGGTTACGGTTTGTTTGAGGTTGTATGTCATCTTCTACGAGACGAGTTATATATCTAATGGTTTCACTACCGAAGCGATAGCGTTGTCGTAACTCATTATCATTATAATACAATAGTACGTCGTCTATTTCACGTCGGAAATTCCTATCAGCGTGTCTATTTACTCTTGGAAGCGCGTAAATATATATGCCTGGTAATCTATACAACGCCATTTTATAAATAATTTTTATAAAATTTAAAAAACACAACAATTTATCCGCCGTATAGCGACTTAAACGGTCTCGAGAGACCGTTTAAGTTTATACAGTGGATAGGCAAAATTTAATCGCTGGATAGCGCTAAACGGGCTACGAACAACGCGATTTTTCAAGCGTTTAAATTTTATACGGTGGATAGCGAGTTAAACGGTGGATAGCGACTTAAACGCCTTTCGAACAACCGGCCCCTGAAAATAATAAAGTTACTCGAAAATTATTTCTCGCAATAATTATACTAAATAAATATGTGCCTTAAAGCATACCGTTGCAATCTATATCGTAGGTGAAGTGTTTTACTTTCTCAAGTAGTCCCTCCGTATACGGATGAGACAAACGACCCTCCCTTGCTTATATATATATGCTTTGACGTCTAACACAATTCACCCTATGAAAGAGTTAAAGTATCACCTTTGTCATCAAACGTGTTAGAAAGTATTTATCCAACAATTTAACACAAACTTTAGTTCACGCCTTTATTACTGGGTGAATGGACTATTGTAATAGCCTCCCTCTCTCCCTGGGAATATACGTGCTGAATTGTCGCATAAAATTCACCGTTGCCAAACAAATCGTATGAAATCTCCAATCATCAGCTTGAAGTTTAAATGATAAGGTCGAAGTGACATGAAAAAATACAAAGGTATGCTTCTTACCAGATGAATATACTAAGATTGCATACAATCCTGCTAACCAGATCAACGCCATCTTCTGATTAAAACAAGCGAAAAAACAATGACGAGCAATCCAAGTTATTGTGATATAACCGACAGCTCAATTGTACAAAGAGCTTCTAATAAGAAAGTGAAGAAAAACAAGCCGGACATCACAAGACATAATAATATTCCTTTTCAAACAGGATGCCCGTTTTGCTCCTATTGTCAATTTTATTTTTTGCTTTTTCTAGTCTTCATTATAAATCCACGCAGTTTTAAACTCACGCACGTGTTTGGGTAAATGCGCGTATCAGTATTTTCTTTAAAATCGACTTTCACTAAAAATTCAATGTCGTGTTCTAACATGTCGACCTTTCTTCGCAACGGACGACAATATTACATCAAAATCGAAATGCCCTTGCCGGATATGATATTTGACTCGCTTAATATATTTCTGTTTTACCGAATTAACTGGAAATTCTGATCAAATACAATATATGTTGTTTCCTCGTATTTCTCCCAGGCTGTAATCTGCATTAACCACACTCATATGACAAATAATTTTGAAAATTAAAAATATGAAATCAATTACGTCAACTGCCTACTATTATTTTGAAAATTATTAGCAGCGAAATGCATCATATTTTTAGTAGTTCAGAGTGATACTTCGGCTCTTTGCCCTTATCTCGTCATTGTAAAGCATATGAATTCTCAATGAATACTTGTGTTGGGTAATTCTTAAACATTTTTTCTATATCATCATTTTGAGGGATTTTACGGCCAGAATCGATAGCAAAGTTGTGGCATTTCAATTTCTTTTCCACTTTACAAAATGTCCATTTTCGCAGAATTTTTTTTTATTTTAGCTTTTTTTAAGCATTGAGTTCTTTTCCTGCAAAAAAATCTCTGTCAGTTTTCTTTCTTTCTTTGTTCTAAAGCAGAAATGAGAAAGAAGTTATAAGAGGTGGTATTACAACAGATTCTGTAACAAAGCTGGCAAATTGATAACGAGAAAATGCTCACCTGGTCGTGAAGAAACAAGTACGATCGTACTATTGGACCAGAAACTGGTGAAGTATAGATTCAATCTTTCTCTCCAGGATGAATTTTCAAATATCTATGAACCTAGGCAATCTTGCGAACGTTTATGTTAAAATTGTCGTTTTTCTACATTTTCTCATCTGCTTTCAATACAAAGACACTTAAAATGTGCCGAGTTGCACATCTATGTCCTAATCTATGCCGCTGTAGCTGGCGAGAAGCTAGCGTTGCGTGCACCGTGCCACTGTCTTTATAGTCGTTTCTTATGTATATGTATGCTGGGATTATCGTTTTCATGACGTTTGAACGTTTTGGTGGGGAAACACTTTTTAATCAATTCATCATGCAGTGTTATTTACCTCTTCCACTTTGACCAACTTTTTCGATTTATAAGTTCCTGAAACAAATGAACAGTATATAGACTCCTTGATTGGGCAACATGTTACTTTCCTAGTTTGGTTTCCTTTGCATGGAGATATTAGAGTTTAACTCGATCATACAATGGTCAGAATTCCCAAGTAGGGCTAAAACACTTGGCTTCTCAAAGGAATGATGTATGTTGGCAAATACAAGGTCGAGTGTCTTCCCAGCTCTTAACTAGTTGTTTTAACTGACATTGCTTACTGATTATTCTCTTTTGAAAACCATTTCATGTTCGGTTGAAGTCCCCGGAGACGATTACGGCAATATTTTAAATTTCAGAAGTTAGGGTGTCATAGCAACAGCGAAAATAGTCGTATAGAATTTATCAATTGCTCATTCTATATAATTGTAGATAACATGGGAAAGTTCATCGGTTTTCCTCAATATCGATCGGGCATTTAGGCTCAAAATATTAGGCAAAAAAGGTTTTGTTTTAATGTTTCTAATCGTACGTATTTTAATCAAATTCGAAGCACTTCTTGTATTTGCAGGGCCACTTTTATTACCAAGCCGGTATACTCTTATCGGTCTTGTATTACAATTGCGAGGAGTCATTCTAACTGTGATTTTTCTCTCCTGGCATTTCGCGGGAAACTACGCTTTGAGTTCTAATAGTTATTGTTTTGTGCTTTTAAACACGGTATTTTGGTTTTGTTTTGGGATGAAATAAAGACTTTGCATTGTTAACTGATTGAGTTGAGTATTTTAAAATATAATTTGAAATTTGAAGGGAATAATTGGAAATTTGAAAGCGTAATTTCAAATGAATATTTAATTTAGTATTAGTGATTCCCTTGTGGGCCACCGTAAAGTGAAACTTGGCTGTTTTTAGTTTACTTTACCTTCCGTTATTTGTTGTGATTTTGGAGCCGTTGCGCTCGCACTGACTTCTCTATCCCCGAGCCAGCGCGGAGAGCCGTGCGAGGGTACTAACTCCGCCCGGATATTAGAAATTACCCCCGGGTATTGTGACAGAACATAGCGGAATCCAAAGTTGTTTTCACAGAGGAGAATATGTACAGAGAACTACTCTTTGTCTTTTCCTTTGAAAAACGAAGAAATTTTTATAAAACGAAATGTATAACCAATAGATTTTCCAGTATACAAATTTCTTACTTCGCTGAACAATCCGTGGATATATGAAATCGGGCCATCTACTTAGGGTTTGTAATCGGTCTCAGTTGACTAAGAAACGCTAATCTAGTTAATGACCATATATAATAAAAAACACCTTCCAATATGTTCTCTTTCAAAATTATTGCTAACGATAGGTAAGAGCTTACTTCCTGGCAAAACCGATGTGATATTTATTGCTAAATAAACCGAAGGTACAGTGTTTCATGCACAATTGATTGGCCTGTTACCACACCGTATGCATGAACTTTTTTACTTTGGTCTAACAAGGCCGGCTATCCGGTTATCCGGCTATCCGGTTATTCGTTACCCGTGTTTTCTACCATGCCGAAATACTTGGCGCAACAGATATCGCGGAAGCTCCATTTTTTAATTGATACGTTGACGATTGTTCCAAAGATGGCATATTGGTATCAATAGGAATGTTTGGCATTGGCGTTTCGGGTGAAGAGATCGAAGCATTTGAAACAGGTGTCTGCACAGGTTTCTTTGACGGCACAAAACCTCCAAATGATATCTATGCTCCAAATCCTTTCGCTGCCAAGGAACAAAGTTTTGACTTTTCCAATACAAGACCCCCACAACCAGGTGGATCCGTGTGTGTAGCGTTAGGGTTTCTGCTGTTCTTCCTCGTTACGATGACCACATCATAGCCTTTCAAGTGTAGCTTAGCTGCCTAGTTAATTTTATTAATAATGATGCGAATATCACAAAGTGAAAAAGGTTAAGAACAGGTGGTACAAGCAGGTAGCGCACTGCCGCTCACTGTTGGTCCGGTCGGGGATGGTTAGTACTTGCCTGGGTGACCATATGGTAATATACGTGTCCAGCCACCATGTCAATAGGGTTTCCGGTTTCCTCCCTCACCAAAATCAAAATTTAGGTGACAAGTGTTAACCTCGATAAATATATACTGAAAGGTTATTAACATAATAATTAATTTTGTTATATAGGTGCTGTGTATTTTAAATGTGTTTGGTTCACTCGTAGTCACATGCATGACTTTAAATAAATGCAATGTTTCCCGCCAGGGAAACAAGTGAAAAATTGTTGCAAATTGTCATAAAGTTTTTTGAAATGAAATTGTCGTGTAACATGTATGTTTTTGTTCCTATATAACAAAACACTTAATGTTTGCTACACCTCGGGAAATAGTGAGTTTGTTTCCCCTCGAGTTTCAATGTTTCCCCCGACTTCGTCTCGGGAAAACAAAACTCACTATTTCCCTCGGCAGCAACATTAATTGTATATTATATTGAGGTCTGGCTAGCTCAGGAAAAAAATTTGCTTCGTTTAAAATGGCGAGGGGTTGCTGCATGCATGTACTTCTATAGTTAGGCACCATATATCAAAATACTCAATTTAATCTCAGTGTTAATAGTCAAACTGAAACGGAGCCATTCTGCTCGCACTGATTATTTATTTACAATAAGTTAGCCATAATAGAAGCCATAGTTAATATAAAATTTTGTAGTTGTAATTCGAGAATACTGCAAATTTTCCGCCTTCGTTCGAGACGGCCCCACCTCCTTACGAGTTGTGTTGTATTCGAGACAAATATTTATTTGGTGTGTTGTATTCGAGACAAATATTTATTTGGTTTGAATGAAGCAATTAATAGGCGCCTGTTCTTCTAGTGGAAATGTTATAAACAACATTCAAATCGCCCCCCGATTACAGCCCGGCCGTTCTATAAAAGAATGAGATGTCTCCAGGCAACCATGCTGAGCTTGTAGCCTTGTATGCAAATTAACATTCAAATCGTAATTGTTATTGCCGACACTTGCTTTTTAACATTAAAATCGAGGAGACCTACTATATATAAATATCTACCTTACGGTTTCGGAATGAAATCAAACTTGTGATTACAAACAGCACCTCTAGTAGGCGAAGTTTGGTTTCACACGATAATTGGACAGAAACGAAATTACTACAACAGATTGAAACAATTGTGTGGGTAACGCGAGGGCAATTGAATGCTTAAGACTGGAGACACAAACCGAGATAAACGCTTAATTCTT
The DNA here is from genome assembly GCF_004324835.1 of Dendronephthya gigantea. Classification (NCBI taxonomy): domain Eukaryota; kingdom Metazoa; phylum Cnidaria; class Anthozoa; order Malacalcyonacea; family Nephtheidae; genus Dendronephthya; species Dendronephthya gigantea. The sequence continues at coordinate 3,438,482 of NW_021163017.1, read as the reverse complement.
TTTAAAATTTGGTGGCTCTAAAAAGAGCCGTTTTGTTTGACGTCTTTGAGGCGTTTGTTTATTTCTTAGCTTTAGTTGCCTTCTTTGCAGCTGGCTTCTTCACGCCTTTCTTTGGGCTTGGTTTCTTCCCCGACTTCTTGCTGGCTGATTTGGCGACCGGTTTCTTTGCCTTGGCTGGGCTCTTGGACTTCTTTGCCGGGGATTTCGCAGGCTTCTTCTTAGGTTTAGGCGACTTCTTGGTGGTCTTGGCTGTCTTTGCTGCTGGTTTCTTCGGCTTCGCAGTCTTGGCGGCAGGCTTCTTTGCAACGGGTTTCTTCGCTGGTTTTTTAGCGGGCTTCTTAGCCGCCGTCTTTACTGCTTCGCTAAGTTTAAATCGTGAACTGCTTTCTGCTGACAAAACAAATATTCCAGCTGCCACACCTTTCTTCAGTTGACCGTTCACCAACTTGGTAGCGTTGTCACCGACTTTATAATTCGTTATGATATACTTCGCGATAGCTTGCCGACTCGCTCCCTTTCGTTCTTTTAGTGCCAGGATCGATGCGATGATCATATCCTTATACGAAGGGTGAGCTGGTGGCGCAGACTTTGTCTTTTGGACAGGCTTTTCAGACATCTTCGACTCGAACTTTAATTCTTTCTGGACTCCTAAATACTCGACCACTTTCGATAAAAGATAAACAGTAGAATAACATTCGAAATTTCCGCGCTGTTTATATCCCTACCAGTCGGACGTCTGCGAAAGCACCACATACAAGATCAACATGGCGGCGAATATCTTCTATTTGTGCTTGTTTTGCCCTGTTTATGATCAATTTTTCCTCACTTATAAACTACGTATCTTCACCTATATTTGCGAAACCAAAGATCCGAACATGTAGACTTTAGGTATGTATTTAGAATTGCCATAATACGATTTTAAGGCAAGCCTTTTGACGTTTAGGATATATTTTTGCCATATAGCTTTGGAGATTTTTTTCTTTAAATGAGTTGTGGAACTTGTTGGGACCTTCCAATACTCTAAAAAAAGCTTTAAGTAATAGCTGAAGTTCTAATATTATATGCCAAGTGGTCTTGAGCTAAATTGGGCCTTTTTTCATGAAGAATTTTTAGTCTGAATTTGTTGAGAAAACACAGCGTAGAACCTGCCATAATTTGATCCGCGACAAGTTTTACTACAAAACCACTTAAAATACAAACGATTGTAATGAGTTATTCCAGCATTTGAGTGGAGAAACCTAAGTTTTTTATGCTAAATAATCGCAGTAAGAAAAAGAAAATATAAAGAAAGAACTGAAAACTGAAAAATTGTATTTGAATATTTACTGTAATTCGACCATTCAGCAATTCTGCTTATCCAATTATGGAGTCCTCCTATTTTATGTTCGGAGCTTTTAAGCATTGTTATCCCTCCAATGAGGCAAAATTGTTTCAGTGCCATGAAAAGGTAAAAAAATCCTAAAAGCAATCTTACATGTATCACTTGAAATTATGTACTTGGTTTGAAAATTATAGCAAGGGGTAATGCGCTGGCAGCTGCATGCATGTATTTCTAGTTATTCATAGTATAGACATTTTATTATAGCCAATCACTGCAGGGAAGTTTTGCTAATATATTTAAACAGGAATCTATACACATTTTACATTTTATATGTCCTTAGCATTCAGATTCAAGTGGGGTTTTCTAACTGAGTTTTAGAAGCTTAAACTTCCAAATAAGTCTTTAAAGCAGTCATACAATGGAACTACCATGTAAGTTATTGATTATTATGTTGTTAGATAAACTTCAGACTAATTGAATTATGAATTTTAACATTTAAATACCTAATTTTTAACTTCTTATAGCTAACTAATTCTAATTAGAACTATAATAATCTTGCAAAAGCTTATAGTTTTGTTTCTGTGTTACAAAAATAAAATTTCAATACTGCATTATGCAGCCCAAGTATCACCCCTAGTGAAATTTGCATTTCAATTATTTAAGTACTTGTGCATTGGTGAAAATGACATTCCCCCATGAAAATGGCGTTCCCCCACTATTTTGAAAAAGGGAACAGCATGCCCCTTGTGAGAATCACAAGTGTTATAAACAAGAATTATAAAAGTATAGAACTCAGAAAAACAGTTCAAAACACTGTTGTGATAATTATATTTTTGTTGGAACTTATGTAAGCAAATTCTTGTAAGTTGTAACTGCCATCTAATAGTTATAATTACGGGAGACAACTCAGACAAGTATTTATGAAGTCAGTAGAGTTGGTAGAAACAAGACGTGTTCAGTATATATTAACCACTGCACCCATATATAGGCCACGCACATTGGACCTTTAATTATAATGTAAGCATTCCCCCACTTCCAAAATTTGCAAAATATCACCACCCCTCACTATATTTCAAACCATTCATACACAATTTCCTCAGCTAGTACTATCTATCTAAGCTTACCTATATCATAAAATTACTCAAGTCTATATATTATTGAGATGGTACATACATTTAAAGCTAATGTTTCCATTATTTCGAATGGTAGCATAGTATTCATAAAGTGTAAACATTGGCTGTTCGGTTTTTGCTGCATTATGTCATAACGCAGGGAGTTTATGGACTTTGGTAGCAATTAAGTACAAATTCAACCTTCAAGCTTAATTTATATAAGTATGGCTAAAACATGGATTTGGACCAAATGATGTCTCTTTTAATTGGCATATGCATCTTTCTGGCATCTTCACCCGCTTATTCTGGACCCCTTATTACTCAGTCTAAAGACCTGTGCTGCAGCACATCATTTGGCAGCATTACTAATATTTGCTTATTAAATAATCCTGCCACCACATTTAATCCTGCCCCTGAAATCCATCCTTCCAAATCTAAACGTCATAAAATGCTTTCAACTTGGTTGCAACAATGCTTTCTTGGACTTGATTGAGAGGCCAGACTTTGACATTACTTACATGCATATACAGAATAAAACACCATCAAACAGTTAATTGAAGTGATCTTTAATACATATATATAACTATATGATGAAGATCTCTCTTGGAAACCAACAATTCCTTGTTGATTATTTCATGAACAATGATTGTGCCATATATGTGGCAGTTTAATAATAATTTATTCTTATTATTTTACAGTACATATTACAGTTTATTTATAGTTAGAAATAAAGTTATTAATCTGTAATTATTGGGACTTAATCCATTTCCTGTATGTAATCATTATCATTATATATTTATATGATTCAATTGGTTACTTATTGTCATATTGGAAGCCATGTCTTAACAGGAATATCTAATTGAATATCATCTCCTGGTAAACATCTATGAAATCAAAACAAAAATAAATTGTTATATATATATATAGACAGTTTTTTAGAAATTTCATCTTACCTTAATTAGCAACTACACAGAGAAGTTTAAACTAAATGCATATACACACAGATTTGTAGATCCAAATTAAAAGAAGTTTTAATGCTAAGAGCATGCAACATATTATAATTTATAACAAAGCCAATATGTTAAAATAAGGTCAGTAAACCTGTTATATTGGCAATATGGAAGAAAAGGGCACACAACCACTACCCCTAGCTAGGCCCTAACTGCAGGGCAGTAGAGGCAGCTGACCCAAGAGTGTGGGGTCCTTTTCAGGATTCAGGCCATAAATTAAGATATCAAATTAAACATAATTACTTTGTTGTCATGCTGCAGGAAATAGTTGGTAACAGTTGATTACTGTCTTGTTTTTCTTTTAAGATAGCACTACGAAAACAAGAGGATAAAACCATGTTCAAAAAGCCACACATACACCTATAGCATGCAGGACATCTGCCTATACAAAGCAAGATTATGCAATATAACAGCTATAAATGGAAACTAATAATTGACTTATGGTAGAAAAAGGGGGAAAAAGGTAAAGTAAAGGGAAACCAGTTTGCAGTAAAACTGATACCAGTCTACCAGGTAAACTAAGGGCCTAGAATTCTTTATCCTACAGGTGGGACCAGTTGTAGGAAAGCTGGATGGCGCTATCCACCGGAAAGTGATTTTTTCAGTTGCTCTGAAATTGGCTGTTGTTTGGTATGACTTTATTTAATGATTGTTAGCTCCAAATCTGTAGTTTTATTGCTTTTCAAGCAATTTTCCACAACTGTTGAAAAATCACACTATGCAAGTGGATAGCGCTATCCAGGCTTAGTACAATCAGCCCCTGGGAATGGATCAATTGTATTAAGCCTATATTGAATTTTGACTTATCCACCGTTTAACCTAAACGGGCTTGATACGACCGGTCCCCGGTTATATGAAAGCAGGATAGCGCTATCCACCGGATAGTGGTTTTATCAATCGCTTCAAAATCGCCCGTTTTCAGTTTGGTATTTATTAAATCTTTATTATTAAATCGTTATGATTAAATCTTAGTATTCTTAAATCGAGGATCCTCTTTAAAATCGTTGGTTCCAAAGCTGGAATTTCATTGTTTTTCAAACATTTTTAGAACGGTTGAAAAAATCATTATCCGGCTTTCGTACAACCGACCCCAGGCCCAGGTCCTCCGTAATTTTTTAATGATTGTGGACACTCTTTTGTGATTCAACAAACCTTAACTTCTTCGATTCAAATTTAAAACAATAATCTATTAATCCAATAAGAATCCAATGGTTATAAAATTTCTTACCTGATGTTGAACTGAAGATGCGAAATATCACTTTTTAACAGTTTCACTTCCTTTTTGTGAATCTCAATTTCCTGTAAAGGGAATGACTTTATATGGTGACGACAAATTTTACCTATTTGGCTATTATGGAATGGAAAGGCGGTGGGTGGAGGGTGGTAGGCTGCAGCTAATAATAAAGAGTTTGATGTGTAATATGGCCTTAGCAGCATTTTACTGGTTATAGGTGTTTTAAAAATACCGGTACATAAAAATTAGTAACGTTACTTTATTGCTTCGTAAGCCAGGCTGTTGTAAACATTCATGCAAATCTAAAAACTATAAAACTTTAACCTTAGACTCGGCCCGATGTTTTTTTCAGTTTTTAAAAATATTTTCTTTTTGCTGAGGCCTTTACCCTGTCATTTTTTCACCTAATAGAAATATTATCATTTCGTTTCAATATATGACCAAACATTTAGAGTTAAGTATTTCAGTTTAATAACTAAAAAAACCTTTTTAGCTGCAGGAAAATGTTGGCACATCACAAATTAGCTAGCTTGTCTCCAGGCGACTCCTATATATAGTTTAAGTATAGACGGGTTTGGGACCATCTACATTTTTGCCACAGGCTGTGAATATTTGTATTTTAAAAGAGAAATTACTGTTAAAACCCCGTTTAGGATGCAATTTTTTGCAACTTGCAATCTAAGGGCTACCGGGCAACTCGGGCTACCGTAGGTACAGCGAGTTGAAAAATGGGCTCGGTTTTTCCTTTTGCTTTGCGAGTTTACCAAAATCGAACGAATCAAAATCGTCCAAGGATCGTTTCTCGCGCGGGTGTCACGAACATGCCATAACACCAAAAATTAGGCGTTACAAGCTCAAGCGAGATAACTGTAGCCCGAGTGAACGCCTGAATGAGCCGGCGTCCTGTTCAACATTTAAATTTGGAAACTGGTGCTTAATAGTAATACACTCCATGCACGGATATTACTCTACCTACATTTTGATATCTCTCTAAAGTAGAACTGCATTGCAAGTTGCAAGAAAAATTGCATCGTGTAACAGACAGGGCTATTAGTTCCTGACCTTCTTCATTATCATATTTTGTAGAGCAACTTCTTTGATATCATCATTCATCGAAAGAATGGCTTCCTGGGAGAGTCGAAATATATTTACAACAATCAGCATCGTAAGACACGCTTGATGAAAAGCCCGAACCGAATAAAAACTCACATCGGTGAATGAATCTCGAACGTTGTTGTTAAGAAGTTCCTCCTTTGCAAGGCTTGTGGCCCGATCCTCGTTGATTGCAATTAACAACTCCTCTAGTTCGTTCTGGATAACAGAAGAATTATATATTTAAGGTAAAATTACCATTTGAGAAGACAACTAAAGTACAGTAATAAGTTCTTTGAAAGTTTGCATGGCGATAATATTAATTCTGTACGTGAATTTGGTTTTGCATAGCTTTCGGATCCGTACTATCATCAGTGCATCCAGGATTTGCAGATGATAGTCCGGGCTTACAGTTACGCATTCAAAGCTCAGCAAAACTAAATTCACGCGGTCAAACGTACAAAATTAAAGTACAGTACCATGCAACTTTTGCCAGGCATTGGACTTTAAAAACAGTGTCAATGACCTTTTCAAATTGGTTGTCTCACATGCGTTTTATTTACAAAGTTAGGACAAGCATGAAAATGGTTATTTGTATCCAACATTTCTGATGCATTGACAAATAAAAATGGTATAAAATGAATGCATTAGAAACCTCGATTAGCGTATAGATTATTTCTAGCCCGAACCTTCAAAGCATGCAAGGTTCAAACCTACATCGGTTCAAACTATACGTTTGAGTGAATTGAGTCAACCCAGGTTCGACCCAAGTTGGTTCTCGTAGTGCAAACATGCCTTTTGAATTAGTCAATGTAACTGAATCAGGTTTTCATAATTGAATCACTAGCGATACGAAGAGTGCCTAAGAAAAATAATAGTTTTAGTCCATTCAAAATTCTCATTATTTTTTTATATACCCTCTGGCTTTGAGATAGTTGCGATCAAATATGCATGTATTATCTCGCCATCTTTGAACCTCACAACGGTTGAAAATGACTATCCGGTGGATAGCGCTGTCAAGGGGTACAGCTTTCGTACAAACAGTGTCTGATCCAGAGCAAGTCGAGCAAATAAGCAAGGTTTGTTCACCCCCTGGGAATCATTGAAAACCCTGGGGTGTCAAATTAATTCCTAAAAACCTGGAAAATTGATTTTCTATATCGAAACTCAAACCCTTGTTCTTTTAGTTTAAATACGATTGAAAAACATTCTTAAAAGGCAGTCATGACATGTAATTCTTGAGTATATTGTGTCAACATTTTGTAAAATAGCTTCGGTAGGATCCGCGTAATATCGATCTTGTCACTAATGTTTGTCATCGGTTGTGGATCGAATAGTCCATAATAACTCCGAATAGTCGTGAGAAAGACGAAGTCCTGATATTTATAAGTTTCAAGGTGTACGAACCATGAATAAGGTAATCAAAATGTAGGACGTTAACTTTCTTCCATCAACTAATCATATTATGACGTCATAAAAAATCGGCAATCGATAATAACCGTCTGTTCTCTTTAATTTATCGATAATCCTAACGTCATACCTGATGCAATACACGAAGTCTTTCTCGCTGTCGTCTTAACTTTGCTATTGCCTGTATCTTTCCAGGATATTCTTTCTCCTACAAATGTATAATATTTGATTTAAAATGATGCCTTCATTTCAACGCTTGTGGATAAATTTAACAGTCGATCCCAATGATTCTGACCGTAGTAAAACTATACCTTATAGTTCAGTAACGTTTTAACTTCGTTATTTTTCGTTGACACAGCCACATCCAAACGTTCTGTTTGTTGTTGGAGTTCTAGTAAAGACATTATTATATTAAGACATTGGGAATTGAGAGAGGATATAGTTTTTGGGCAGAAAACTCTTAATTTCGGTAGCGAAATTTAGTACTAAAAATGTCAAAAAAAAACTGACATAGACCATGCTAATTAAGCTATATTTCCAACACTTTATATTATTTTATACCAAACTTTGGTAGTTTACCCAAGATGCTTGTATGCATGTTTACTTTGCCGCTTACGCAATTCAGGATATGTGCACACGAGTGTCGTTTTCGAGCGTTTTCAAAATCGTTTTTGTCTATTTTTTTGTTTAGACGCTCTGTCAACACGATCCAAAGAAAAATTTGCTCAATATGTTAAATTATCTTCAACTTCTATTGTAAATTGACGATGTTTGAGACCGTTTTGGAATGAAAACGAATGTGAAAACGTTACCGTGTGCACATAGCCTAAAAGACCTAAGGCTAAGGCCGTTTTACGCAGTGTAATTTTTCTTGCAATCTGTAATGCAATTCTAATTTTAATGGGAATTTTTGTGTTTTTGCACTCCCACGAATGTTTTCTTTCAAAAACCCCTCAGGCTCATTAAAAAGTAGAAATGCATCCTATAACAGGCACGGTTTTTGTTTTGTTTACGAAGTGATTTGTAGACTTGAGCCCGTTTACAACGGAACTTCAACCTTTGCATGAAATTGGTACCCGACCCAGTACCCACTTTTATCCATGTCCAGTACCAATACAAAGGCAGAGCATATAGATTAAATTTGGTATGAGTGCTCATTTTTGCCGTGTTGCGTGCCAATAACGTAAGTCTAGTGTGAGTGGGGCTTTGCCAGCCTTTGGTATTCATAAGAGGTGCTCGAGTCTCAGCAAACAAATTAAGTTGGACGATTTGTCCTTTTCAAATCGAAATATTCAGTCTCATATATTGACAAAAAATTGTTTAGATAACAGGCTAATAGAACTGATCGAGAATTTCATCGAACCAAGTTCAGAAACCAATGTGGTCATCGCCACTTTCACTACAGCCTGCATGTGCGTTTGTGTGGTACCTTGCAAAATGTAATGTCAAAGACAAAGACAGGTTAAATTTCAAGCTAGCATATCGTGCACAATGACCCAACAAGGTGAGCACGACACACAGCAGCTTATAATATCAGACAAAAGCATGAGGGAAAGGCTGCATTAATTGGCACCGACCAAGCAACTAATCAAAACTGGTTTGTTTGCTCGTGCATAGGCCTTTAGTTGTCTCAGGCTCGGTGCCAACTGTTAAATATTCTTTTTAAAAGATGTGGTGCCTCTTGAGGAAGCGTTTTCTTTTTATTCCTAATCTTGTAAATAATTTGTAGAGGATCGCGGGTGCTGGAGGTCAGATGGTAAGGATGCGGTCTGTGGTCCGGGTTTGGAAGTTTCATGGGAAGTTTTGGATAAAACATAGTAGGCAGCACATAATTTTCGTAACATTTGCGCACTTGTCATTGTGCTAATACTATAGTTTAATTTGTATACACCGCGAGAATTAGTGCAAGCAAGGTATATATATTTCATATAATATACTCGCTAATCCCGTTAAGCAAAGCTGATTTGCCTGAAGGTAGCGCTAAAATAAGGAACATGCATTGTTTGATTTCCCACTTTAATACGGAAATAGATTTTTTATCTCTTTTATCGATTTAGAAGAACTAACTTTTGTTGTGATATTCAACATTTGAATTTAGGTGAAGTAGCTATATAAACAACATCTAGTCTAAATATATTTCGATTGTTTAAGGTGATTATGACCAATTCCAAAAAAGACTGAAGACCTGTGTATCGATGTATATCGATACTGTATACTCTGAAACTTTATACATTACTCTGTACACCCAAGGTAAGAAAAAAGTGTGTGTTACATTTTATTAATATATAGATCTCGAACCGTCGTGAACATGCATGTCAGACATGCATTTAGTGAGTTACATTCTGACTCACATATATATGCCATCGAACATTCGAACTGCATATTCCGATTTAGGACGGTTCTATGTAACGCTTCTGCAGACGTTTTCTATATTTAAATGATTCACATCATTTCTTATAATCTTTTTAGTTCGGACAAAGTCAGTAAAGGGAATGGTGAAGTCATGGTCCCAGATGGTTAAACAATTGTTCGAAAAGCTGGACAGTATTCAACACACTTTGAACAACATTCTTAAAAAATCTTCGACACAATCTGCTCCTTTGTCATGGGATCACACTTTCACCCCTCCGAACAAAAAAAAACGAAATTGGATGACGAGAACAGTATGGAGCTCAACAAAATATCTCCGAAATCCTCAAGCAGTCAAAAAGCAAGATCATGCATGCATTGTTACGTATGTTGTATTTTCTGCCTTTGAACTGTAGTTCTCGTAAGAAAACTACTATTATAATATTGGATCAGATACAGACATACAGTGTCACATAAATACCTCAACTAATTCATTTATTATTTTGCAGGTGTCAACTATATAGTTCCATGCAAGACCTAAATTCTCCAATCCAAGTTTAAGATGACATAGATGATGAAAAATTTGTAAGAAACCACCACTTACAATGTGTTTACCTGGCTATACCGGATTCGCGTGGTCACGATATCAAAACTATTCCATGTCAGGGGTTTTACCCCTATAGTATGATAGCATGATTGCTTTAACATAACCTGCAAAATGAAAAAGTTCTGGTGATCACAGAAAACCCCTACCGTAAAACAACTAAATTCATGTCTTGACCACGTGAATCCGGTATATAGTGTAAACTAGAACGTTATCGTTTTTTTGGTTCATGGCCGTACTTTATTACCAAATTATTTACTGCATGGCTTGCAGATAAGAAAAGTTGTAAACCCAGCTAGTCTATAAAAGACATTTCTTTTAATGCATCGGAATACAAGCGGAATAAATCTGTTGACGGATGTTCCTGCGAAGTCAAAGAAGCCGAATTTATATGCAACACAGCTGCTTTCGATCCTGTTCACCAAGGAAGAGATTAGAAATGGATGTGTTGAACCAAGAGACGGGAAAGGGAAGGAAAAAGTCCCGAACCAGGAAAAAATAAATTTAATAAAAAGTAAGTTGAATTTTTCAATTATTACTAACTGTTGACAAATTATTGTATCGTTTTTAACACATCATTAATCGTAATGCATATTTACATCAAAGCAGTATACCTGAAAAAGGCAGCGTTAGAAGAGAATGATGCATGATAAGCAGGAAGATCATAAACAGCCAGTCACCGTGCGGTGTCAGATAGCGAACATAATGTTTTAATCATAGACATAGTGGATTTGATGTAAATCGGATATCAGATGAATTGTTAAAGGCCGGATTAAGGATACCACCTAACAGCTATTTTACTTATCTCTTTTTATACATATGCTTCAAATGTACAACAATAATTAATTTACCTTGAACTTCCTCGAGAATTTGTTCCTCATTTTTTCCATACTCCTCAGTATAAACATTATGCTGGTATTTATATTGTTTTTGTAAACTACCAATAGCACCCTAAAATGTGGTAATAATTATGATAGAAACAATGTCACGATTGTGTACAGCACTAATTAATCTAATATGTATACTAAAAGAGAGTTTATACTTTATAGTATAAGAACTAAGGAACTAACTCTCCTGATGAAAAGCAAGAGTAATTGTTTTGTCTATTTTTAGGAAGATGTAATGTTATGCCACATTTGATGTGAAGTTGTTTAAAGACATATTGCCATGTGACTTTTTGGTTTTAATTGGTATATATGCATCAAATAAAGGTGCTTTCAGAAAATTGCATGTGGGATCGTTCATGCTTTAGAGTTTCCTTTTTTTAACACAGAAAAATTGTCATACTACTTCTATCTCTAAACAATTAGGCTTGTCTCTAAATATATTACACTGTTAATTGAATTACCTATATATAACCTGAAGTGAAAACCTAAAATCTTACTCTTCCTAGCAATCTTTGGGACATTCATTGGTCTTGGCCCTGCATGGACCTGGCTATATAATTAAATATAAATATTATAAGCATTGAACTCCACAAGTTGCTTACCCGAAACCTTTCATATTGTTGCAACAGTGACTTTGCTTCTGAATGCTAAGAAAAGAACAAACTATATTAAAATTAACACCTTGATTTTTTTGACAGATTTTGCAATTTACATCCAATAATTCTAGAAATAATTATTCCAAACTGCTAGCTTTACAGTCCAACACTTCTATACAATCACACAACACCCTTTTTAAATTTAACTCACATTTTTTTCTTCTGACTCTGCAATTTCATCTTTGATTTTACTGTTTTCAGCCAGACTTTTTATGAAAAGGCTAAGGATTTATATATATGGTATAATAACATTCGTGAGTCAAATATATGTTTTGAAATATGAGTATATATAGAAGATGAAACAGATAAATTCTTGCACAAAAATCTTTGTCTCAAAAAAATTAGTGAATTTAAACTTTATACAGCCTTGGAATAACTGTAATTAAGTTAATCTATTAATATAATTAAGTGACAAAAAGATACAGCTTTTGGAAAATCTTCCTATATTCACACAGCGACAATTCTTTCATTTTTATCTGCATCTAAAACAAGTAAATCAAAATAAACAGATTACATAACCAGCAACACTATAAATGTACTGAAGAACTAACATTCGATCATCATGCAGGGTGGATCCAAGGCTGTTTCGTATTTAGGGGGAGGTGCAGACCTGTTATGGGTTAAAAGCACCAGCTGTCAGGGATATTAGAATGGTATATTTGTTTGAAAAATTAAAAATGAGATATTTAATAGAATATAGTTAGTTGGAGCCTCAGGAAAGACATACTGTGTAAAACTTACTCTAAAATACACTGGTAGTGCTTATTGTGCACAACCCCCACCCAAATTTACACCTGCACCCCTCACGTAAATCCATCTAAATGTGGGTAAAATTTAAATTCTGACATGAGTAACACTGCTTATCTATAAGAACACATGTATGTTATGATGAAAATGAAACAGAAACATCAACTGGAAAGTTTTGGTGAAAATTTGGATCCAGGCCCTATTGCAAATGGCTGGGGAATAATCAAGCACATCGTAGCATATTTCTGGTTAATGGTTTAAGGTATCATACCTTCAAAGCACTCAAAAGTTTGTGTTTCCTTCTTTCTTCCTCCACATTGATTGGTGGCACAGCGCTGCATTTTTTATTCCAACTATGTTGACATTTTGAACTACAAGCTGTTCGAATGGTCCCAACACTTAGAGGCCTACTTTCAAGCCCAGATTTACAAGATGGTGAACTGCTGGAGGCTCTTGATTGCCCACTACCTGCTGGTCTTCTTGTCCGTTGCCATGGGAGATAGTCTTGCTGCGATTGTATAGCGTTTTTCGCTGTGTTTACGGCATGATTTCGCCGAATTTCCTGGCTCAACTTGTCAGGGGTATTTTCCATTAATGCTCTTCTAGATACACGGGAAAGCCGCTAAAAATACCACAAAATCGTGCAGTGAAAGAACATAAACCAAAGAGAACAATAATGACATGGTTTCCACTTTCAATCTTTCATATCGGGCAAAGTCGTTATATAATCGGAAATAGCCGTATCTCGGACTTCCACTTAATGGCAATGGTTCTTCTGAAAACCACGTATATAGATTTGATTTTTCGTCATGTGGAATGTGGCATCATGGATAATAAAATCACTATCCATGATTAACTATCCATGATCCATCTTTTAACTATCCATGGTGGCACTATTGGGGGAAAGTTAGAGTTGATGTGCTATGTGTATTGTCACTAATGTGTGCTACACATTCATGCAGAAAAAACTTTTCCAAATCAGCGTGAAAATAAATATTTGAAAAATGGAAGCACCTCAAAGGCTCGGTTACCCAGCCTACCAGCATCACTGAGCTATATAATAATTCCTGGAGGACCGGTTCTTGACCAGAAAGTGAAGCAAAAAACATGGCGGATTTCGGCGTTTGCTGACGCCACTTGGTTCCTTTTGCTCATGGTAGATACCACTGACATACCGCGATACAAAGTGAGAAATTGAGTCCATCTCCCTCCTGGATTTTATGAAAATATTTTCAGCTTTCCGTATATATTTTTTTGTTTTTCATATAAAATGGATAAAAGTGTTTCTTTTTCCCTGTTCAACAAATGGAAAGGACACATAGCTTCGTGCTCTGCGTCTGACGTTGTGAATGGCTTAATTCACTTATCGGTAAGGTAAGGCTCTTATTTTATAACATCCAGGTAACTGAGGTAAGCCGTTTTCAACTTTTTTTACTGTAAACAATTTCGTTTTTGGCCTTTCGAGTTGGACTATAGTATAAACTGGGTACCAAAGCTTCTGAGACAGTAAATCCATCAAAACGTGTGGTACAAACAATAAATGCAATGTTATATACCCAAATTTTATCATTTTTTCTTAACTTGTGTGGGGAAAAAATTATATTCCTGGCAGTGTCAATCTTTTGAGTTTGGTCTATGTTGTTTTCATGATAGCAAACATCAATGCTAATAGGTAAACCATTCCCCCAGTGAGTCTACTATAGTCACTCTTCTATTGATCCCACCCAGCATAAATTAACATGATCTGATGGTGCTAATATACAAAATAATAAGATGCTGTAAACAGTGTAAATTAATTCCAACCTCTGATAGTGAGCTCTGTTAAAGCCTAGTTAATATATTATCTTGTTTACCTTGTCAAATCCAAAGTGAAATGATCAATTATCATGGCTTTTAATTTATTTTTTAGCTTCTTGCACCTTGGGAATAAATCTTGATCATATCTCCATTTTTATTTTTTAGGATGAAGTTCATGCATTTTATGACTGTGCATTGTTGTTCCTCATTTCCATGTTATCTGATTTTGTTGTTGGCTGGTGGTTATACCATTTGTCATATTTATTAATTAATGAAATAAATATAAACATGCATTGACTGAGCAGTGTGTCTTCAATCTGCAGCAACTTTTGCTGTGTATTTTCTGTGTATGGTATCAACCTCCAAGAGGACTATATTCATTAGGCTAATCAGTGGAGCCTATGGAAGGTTAAAGGTTTTTCTTTACTATGACCAGGGGTCCAGGGATGCAATTAGAGAATGCTGAAAACAGGTTTATTAGGGTACAAGTTGATGACTTGAATAAAAAGTATATTATGCAAATATGATTCTTGGTTGAAACTATATTCCTGCACTTAGTATTCGTCAGCTGCGCAGCATTTTGCCTGAGCTATGGCCTCTGTTTCTTTGGATTTTGGATTGTGCATAGATATGAAGTCTTGAAGACAGCATCACATACTGAATACTGTCAGATTACATACTTCCTGCGAAATTCATCAGTTTAGGGTTTAGAAAAGTCAAATTGTTGCCTATAAATTCCTAGTTGTCTTGCGAGGATAGTGCCAAAACATTCAAACATTTGTAAACTTTCATATTGGAATGTATAAATAACAAAAATATTATTACGAAAATAAAATAATAAACCTGTCAGTTCGTGTCAGTATTAAAATCTTTAGTTTGTCCACATTTTTCGATATTTAAATATATATTTGCTCCCGCACTGGCAAAAACAGCGTGTACGTATGACTTGTATTCATCTTAAAATAAAACTTTATTAGATGTCAGTGCGAAAAATATCAAAAAAACCAAAAAATATTTCAAAAACAAACAAGATTTCACGGCAAAAAAAATATAAAAACCAGGGGGGAGAATTGTTATTTACAAAAACCAGGGGGGAAAATACTGCTGTAGCGGGCTCATTATTGAGCCTGGTCAGTGGTAAATACCATGGCCAAAAGGAACCAAGTGGCGTCAGCAGAGCTTCTGCGGTTGCGCAGAAGGGCGAAGTCCGCCATGTTTTTTGCTTCACTTTTTGAGAAAAAAACATTAGGCGCCGGTCCTCCAGGAATTATTATATAGCTCAGTGACCAGCATTTAATTTTGGGAGCCATATTGGCAAAGTTTTTTCACAACAATTTGTTCATTTTTGAACGTTTAAACTGCAGTTTTGTCCACGAATAAACGTACAATGTCGGCCTCAAGATTCCTCTTTCGTAATGGTCTATTATCCAGAATCGCTCGTCGTACGTTTGCGACGGAGGTAGCCATATCAGGGGCCCCTAAATTCGAGCCTTACAGTCCAGTGGAAGTGGAAAGAAATGATATCGCAGAGAGTCTTCTTGAAAAGGCCAAGAAACCCTGGACTGAGCTTAGTAAAGATGATAAAATAGCAAGTAAGTCTTAACCTGTAAAATAGAGTTTTACAGTAGTTATTTTTTATTTAGAATGGTTAAGGCTTGGCCCTGGGGTTTAGATATTATTAAAACAATAACTAGAATATTAAGTATTTGGAATGATAAGTTCCAATATGACCAAGGAGCAGCGTGGCTGCGTCTTCAAACAACTTAGCATAAAATGTGGTATAACAACTGCCTAAATAGACAAAACACTTCACGAAGTTTCGACCTGAGGGCCTTTGTTAGTAACCGTCCTGACGAAGGCCCTCGAAATGTCGAGAAGTGTTTTGTCTATTTAGGCATTTGTTATACCACATTTGATGCTAAGTAATTTGGAATGATATTTCAAAAAAATACTAGTAAATAGATATGTAGAAGGCATCATGCAAAATCGTGCCCAATATATAGGTTGTGCGATACATATTTTCCACACTGACATCCCTCTGAATTCTGGTTGGCATATTTGGCCGATCAATTGTCATGTCAGCATGCCCAGAAATTTTGGATTTTTCAGTGCTATCTTAAAATTCTTTTTTGAAATTTGCTATCATTTTGTGGTGCTGTGGAATATGCCATGTGTCCTCTTTGTGCAAGCCCAGGTTGACAATCTTGGCAAGATCTTAACGATGCAAAACCATGGCAAGATCTTACAAAACCATAACAAGATCCTGCAAAACCATGGCAAGATCTTGCAAAACCATGGCAAGATCCTGCAAAACCATGGCAAGAACTTACAAAACCATGGCAAGATCCTGCAAAACCATGGCAAGATCCTGCAAAACCATGGCAAGATCCTGCAAAACCATGGCAAGATCTTGCAAAACCATGGCAAGATCTAGATTGATTAGGGAAAAAACAGATACACTCTGTTGCAGTAAAAAAACTTTATTAACGTTTAGTTAGATTAAGGGCATGCAAAAGCATTAAATCATAGTATTGCTTTGTTTCTGTTCTGTTTTATCATCTGTGGTGTTTATTACATCGCTTCAGGTTTCCTCCATTTTTCTTTCTCCATTTTTCTACCTATGTGAAGTATCCATGATGAGTTTTTTACCCTGTCCTCGCCAAACTTGATATTGCATGAGTACATCTAAATGTTAAAAAATATTTTCTTATAAGTTATAAAACATAGTATGCTGTATGCATATATTTTACCCTGTGTCTAAGGCCTTGCCATGAATTTAGGTAAATTTATTGGACATGCATTGATCAGCAGCATAATATAACTTCTTACCAAACAATTTATTGACTGTTTTGGCAACCAAATGTTGCTTGCTGGACTCTGTCACATAGGATTCTGTCCCGCATCTCAGTTTCAGCCTTCAGTGAAGATGTGGCTCAGCAATTTGATTGCGCACTTTGATGGCCTTGATATTCATCAAGTTAATACGGTTGTGCCACTAGAAGAATATTTGATCATTAAAATCATGATACAAGACCATAATAGATCATTTTTTTAATACTTTACATCTGCTTTATGCCCTATTTTGTTACAATCTGTTATTTTGTTATATTTTGTGATTTCAAGAAAAGTTCTCTAATAACTTGAGAATGCGTGAACATCGCGAATCTTCTTCGCTATGAAAATTTTTGTGAGTTTTCCGTAATTATGTAAACCTACCAATATTCATAATGGATCCAATGAGAAGAAGTGAGTCCTTGTCGGACTCAAATGTCTAAAATAATGAAGGCTTTTTTTGAGTGACAATCCCGTCCAGCCAACGCTAAACTACATCTTGCATTTATAGTCCTATAGTTTCACGATAATGAAAATGTTTTTTTACGAGATAGTGTGGTCCGTTTCCTTCACTGCCGCCGTTAAACCTGTACAATTTTAAATGTAACTAAAACTACAAAACAAAAGTTAAAACCAGTTTATGCTACCAGCATACAAATCCGCAGTAAAGGGTTAATTTTATCGTGTTTGTACTAAACGGCTAAACCACTTACCCGTTGTTACAAGTTATTCCTCCTCTTCTTTTCATACCAAAACTAATTCACTTCAGTGTAGAACCATCCGTATTTTACTTTTCTTTCGAATGGTACTTTATGTGCGTTGGTTTGTAAATCCGTGCTTCTTGCGCCTTTGCGCCAACGGTAGCAACGGCGTGAATATTCAAATTTCAAAATATGTGCCGCCGCAGGCGAGGTATGTTATCAATTTAACTAAAGCGTGCACGAATGCAATTGATACCAGTTGTGATTATTGACGTTCGTGGTACTTAGAATGTGATAATGAAATTAAACTGGCTCGCAAGAAACTTGCTCCATAAGATTTGTCCCATGCAAGATGATGGAAGAATCTTCCATCACCGTAAAATCTTTGCTTGATCACGGTAAAATCTTGACAAGATCACCATGAAATCTTGGAATGATCGCCGTGAAGTTTTGCC
This sequence comes from Dendronephthya gigantea, assembly GCF_004324835.1. Taxonomy (NCBI): domain Eukaryota; kingdom Metazoa; phylum Cnidaria; class Anthozoa; order Malacalcyonacea; family Nephtheidae; genus Dendronephthya; species Dendronephthya gigantea. The sequence continues at coordinate 3,420,275 of NW_021163017.1, read as the reverse complement.
AAGATCATAAGGAAATCTTCGCAAGATCATGCTGGATTATTGGCAAGATCACGGGGATCATACCAAGATCTTAGCAAGATCATACCAAGATCTTAGCAATATCACACCAAGATTTTGTCAAGATCATACCAAGATCTTAGCAAGATCATACCAAAATCCATACCAAGATCTTGGCAAGAACTACCAAGATCTGAGCAAGAACACACCAAGATCTTGGCAAGATCATAGCAAGATCGTAGCAAGATCGTAGCAAGATCATAGCAAGATCATACCAAGATCATACCAAAATCTTAGCAAGATCATAGCAAGATCATACCAAGATCATACCAAGATCGTAGCAAGATCATAGCAAGATCTTAGCAAGATCATACCAAGATCTTAGCAAGATCATACCAAGATCATACCAAGATCTTAGCAAGATCATACCAAGATCATACCAAGATCTTAGCAAGATCATACCAAGATCTTAGCAAGATGATACTAAGATCTTAGCATGATCATACCAAGATCTTAGCAAAATCATACCAAGATCTTAGCAAGATCACACCAAGATCTTAGCAAGATCATACCAAGATCTTAGCAAGATGATACTAAGATCATGTGTAGCAAGATCTTAGCAAGATCATACCAAGATCATACCAAGATCATACCAAGATCTTAGCAAGATCATACCAAGATCTTAGCAAGATGATACTAAGATCTTAGCATGATCATACCAAGATCTTAGCAAAATCATACCAAGATCTTAGCAAGATCACACCAAGATCTTAGCAAGATCATACCAAGATCTTAGCAAGATGATACTAAGATCATGTGTAGCAAGATCTTAGCAAGATCATACCAAGATCTTAGCAAGATCATACCAAGATCTTAGCAAGATCATACCAAGATCTTAGCAAGATCATACCAAGATCTTAGCAAGATCATACCAAGATCTTAGCAAGATCACACTAAGATCAAATGTAGCAAGGCCATACCAAGATCTTGGCAAGATCATACCAAGATCTTCGCAAGATCTTAGCAAAATCAAGGGTTTAATGTTTATAAAAACAATAGTTTGTTTGCCTGAGAAAATTTTTGTTCTAATTACATATTATTTATTTTAATACAATATCTGGATATTCATATCAAAATCTTGCCAAGATTCCTACAGTGTCACTTAAAAATATTATGCAGTTTCTATGCCTGGTTAAGGAAATGATTTTTTGAATATGTGATTTTACCTCCTTTAGACTGTGTGAAATTATCATTAATTTATTTTGTTGTTTTGTAGTATACCGTGCTTCATTTCCTTATACAATTGAATCAATGGCACAACAAGAATCTCACACCAAAGAAATTGTTGGTGCTGTCTCTATATTATTGGCAATCTCCTTGACATTTTTCTTATTTTTAAGAAAATATGGTAGGTTATGTTTCCATGTTCCCGAGAAAGAACATTTTTCTTACATTTTCAATAACATCCAGACATTCAAATTGTCACAATGGATTACTGACACCTCAACCCCAGGCCAAAACCTTTGAAGAGCCACTTTGAAAATTTTGAGGTTTTTTCTTATTCAAGTTTCAGCAGAAGCTCCATCAACTATCAATGAAGAGTGGGAAAAAGCAACGGTAGAAAAACTCAAAAAGAACCGAGCCAATCCAATAACTGGTGTCTCCTCTCAGTGAACTGTTTCATATTTATTTGCAATAAAAATGCATGCAAGTATTGCTTATAGATAAAAAGATGTTCTGTATTTAGCATGTTTGACATTGAATATGCGTAGCAGCGTGGGTTAAATCTTTATCTGTTAAATGAATTAAATATTTCTTTTTTGATACAGTTTAGTTACATTTTTTTACATTTTGCGAAGCAAAAATGTGTTGTCTAATGAAAACCATTCTTTATTTCGTAGTACCGTTACCAATCAGTCCATAAAAAATAATCCCAAAGAATCTACTAGTCTAGGGTAAACGCACTGCATTGATTAAAACAGGATATATACAGGATACAACGACGTGAGAACTGAGAAATAAAGCTTTACGAAAACAAGGGGTTATAGGGTTGTTGGTGAGGTCAATTACAATAAGGCTCATTTATCCTGGTATATTATATGGAACAATAAATCAATAACAGTAATGTTGACAGGGGCGTAGCCAGGGCCTTCCTTCCAAGCGCATTTAAAGGGTCAGGAGAGATCACCAGAATTCTAGGGATTCGAAAATTCTGAAAAATAGGGTTCTCCTATGCTGACTTGGGCAGGAATAATTTATGAGACCATCAAGTTAATAAAAATAAATATTTTCATCTTTTCGTCTTTCCCTATGAGATTTTTTATTCCGATTTCAACGTTTTGGGAAAATGATTTCTTTAGCACGTAGCACTGGCTTTCAGATCACGTTTAAGTCATTGTAATTGTAAAAGTCTAGTTGTGAAAAAAGCATTGAAAATGAAAAAGGTAAATAAGTATAGAGAAAAGAGAATCTCCAATTTAAAAATGCCAAGTTATTAGTTATACTCTATGGTTTTGCCGAATAACGTGCAATTTTACAAATAAAACTAAAAAAATAAAAAAATCATCATAGCGCTGCGCGGCTTTTGTACAACCAGGCACCAGCAAATTGTTTGCCGTTTTGTACAACCAGCAAATTTGCCGCGTAAAAAGTTGCCGAAGCCGAAAGCTAGTAGTAATATTACGCAATACGTCTTCCAACATGGCGAATGTTTTTGGCAGAATTCTTTCAATATTTCAAGGCAGATCATCTGTTCATTCGCTTAATTCTGCTTCAAGGACAAATTATCCAGTTTTTAGGCAGGTAAAACTCAATGACACGCTACTATTTTCACGTAATATATCAGTAATATCACAGTTATTTCCAAGAAATAGGAATGATGCCAACAATATAGAGCTCTATGATTATGAATGAATGCAATCAACACATGACAGTGTTCTGCATTGAATGTGAGGCTGTGAGGCTCATTTCTAAATTTCCATGTAACTTTGCACATAGAAAATGGATAAAAATATTTGTTTTTGATATATTTGGTTCAACATATTGTTGATTTGCTGTTGTGTGAATTCAGTTTTGTGTGTTTATAATATATGTATATAAACAGTTGATAGACTACAGCATTCTTAGTGCAAGGGAGGGGGGATTACCCAAGGCCTTGATTGCTCATATGGACTTGAAACCTTTGGAAAAATCAGGAGGCCCATTTTCCATATCATTGGGGCCGGTTGATATCCATATCATTGTGGGGTTTGTGGTTGGCTCTCACTGGCCTTGGTGCTGGCTGAAAGAGCAAAACCTGTAAAAGTCTAAAGTAACCTAAAGGTGCACAGCCAACAGGATAGTTGTAGTGATGGGGTAAAATTTTTCTTCTGAAAGAATGTGGTGCCAATCATTCAAAATGTACATGCATGCGTGCACTAACATTATAAAAAATTGACATTGTACATGCACCAAAAAATAGACTTTAATATTTCTTGTGGCCCTAATTTAGGTGTTGTATTTACCAAATGTTAAGAGAAGCTCTCGATATCAGTGCACTAAAGTGATAGCACAATCAGAAGATGAAAAAAGAATTGCAAAGAAAATTCAGTCAAAACTTAGCGTGTCCAAAATAGAGGTTGAAGACATATCAGGTATGATCACTATATACAATTTAAAATGTTGTTTTTATCTCTTAGATCTTTACTGGCCTATTTATATCAATGAAAATGTTATTGACAATATTTGTTATCTTTTTTTGCTCTGCTAAACTTAATTTGCTCTGCTATTTGATAACACTATAGAACTTTAGATTAAGAGAGAGGTTTTTTATTTGTTTCTACCTTGGAACTATCTTTCCAGTATCCAAAGCCTCTCTATGTGAGTTGTATAATGGCTTCAAGCCATTTATCAATTTATTAAAACTGGTCAATTAACAAAAAATCGTGAAATATAGGTTATTTGATTTGACTAGAATTTATAGCCAGCTGCATGGTTTTCATCAGAAACATTTTGTGATTTATTTTACAATTAGGTCAATCCACCAGATTAATCAAGTAATTCAAGTTGTTGTACATTTTAGAAAAAATTATTCAACTTCAGTATCTTACCTAAATTACTGAGTTGGTGCTTTAATTTGTTCTTAATAACGGTGCAATATGTATTTTAGTCATATACCAGTAGGGCACTAGATTTCAAATATGTGTAATAAATTCATAGTACAAGGTTTGGAGCAACAGTTTTGTACAAATTGACGGAACGATACAAAACTGAAATATTAGATTTTCATCAGATGATTTTTTCTTACGGCTTATTTGAATACCCAACAAAAACTCCGACTAAAACAGCGTCTCCTTCCTTCACAATGCGCATTGTTAACGCGTGTGTCCCAGGTTGCACGTGTGTCCCCACAATTGCAACAGCAGTCTGTGAACTCTCGCTCCGAAAAGGCATTCTAACACGCTGATTGTAGAGATCGTCTAGCCATGCTTCGACTGCCCTAGCTGCTCCACTGCATCGTGCCGCTATACCAACTATTGCAGATGAGTTCCAACCCACTGGTTGCTGTGGTGCAACCATAAATGACACCGTCACCTCGGAGTTAACTTTGCTCCCAAAAAGACCCCCAAATGCGTCCGTACGGGACACACTTTCTGCCGAATACGAAGTTCTACCTATCTTATACGAGCTAAGATATCTGAATCCAGTGTTTTTTGCGATCGTCAACCACAACGAGTTTCGATATGTATCTGCTCTGAAGTCCGGTGTTAAGGTCGCCCAACATTGTTGAGATGTAATAGGACTGTTTTTTCCTTTGATAAACACTGGTGAAGGTAACGGAGGAATATTCGACCAAGCTGCGTCGAACCAAGAAAGATCGTTCAGCTTAAATGATTTCGCATCTTTTTCAATCTTTGACATTGCCGTTGAAATCACGTGGATTATCATGAGCGCTATTTGCGCATGTCCTAATAACTTACTGTGCAATCCTTCGTGAACATCATAAGTCCTAGGGGTGGCATAAAATTTGCCTTTATGCAAACGACAGCATAAACACCTTAAATTGAACGTTGTAATTCCGTAGCTATCAGATATCAAATCTTGTCCATAGTCTACGAGATTTAAACATTGGGAATTATGCTCGCTGACCAGGAAGAGGTTTACATAAAATACGGCTGGACTATTGGGGCGGCTTAGCAACTGTCTGGTCAACTGCTCGAGTGGTAGATTATGATTGATATTTGACATTCCAATGACTGTGTTCATAACATCGTTAACAGCTGTTTCCAGGATCACCAGATCGATGTTTTCAGCTTCTTTCATGTATATTTCATGGCAGAACTGATAGTACCCGCTTCCCGTGCCACCAATGCCGATGATCTTCAAGTTTAACGGCGATCCAGTGGCTGGCGTGATTACTTTACTCCACCAATTTTTTAAGATGATCGGGAACATGGCTTGGGCGCAGTTGGAGCCGCCATATACAACAACATTGATCGCTTCCCCTCTTAAAGCCTTTGACAGTACCAGCTCAAATCGGAAATTATTTTGGTTTTTAATACATGAAGACATCTTGCCAAGATCCATACGCACCCCATTAAACGTAGAATAGTGATCTTTTAGTAACGAGATTGACAAGGGATCCTCTGATGCGAGTCTTTCGTTAAGCATTTGAACGATTCGAGTAAGTTGAGACGATCCGTTAAATGGATATAATTTTGGCAGATCATTAGCCGTTGTGAGTTTTTCTTGTTTTGAAAATATTGAAGGAACGTAATATAGCAGAATGAACAACTTCAATACCTGTTGCATACACAAAATTTGTGGCATGTTGAAACACAAATATTATCGCTAGTATGAAAACAACCGTATGCAAGACCATAGTTATTAGAATTAAATCTTTAAGACAATTATCGCTTTTAACATTACGGGGCAGGTATAATTCAGCGGGTCAAAAACACTCAAAGCCAAAAGCGACAACCGTAAAAATCGTCACACTAACTGAAGAAAGATCGTCCACAATAAATGACCTGCCTTTTTTTTCATTCTGGCAATGGCCGTTGAAATCACGTGGATTATCAAGAACGCTATTTGCCCATGTCCTATAAATAACTTAACAATGCAATTTTTCGTGAACGTCATAAGTATTAGGACTGGCATAAAATTTGTCTTTATGCAAACGACAGCATAAACATCGTAAATTGAGCGTGGTGATTCCGTAGCTATCATATATCAAATCTTGTCCGTAATCTACAAGATTTATACACATTGGGAATTGTGTTCGCTGACCTGGAATAGGTTTACATAAAATACGGCTGGACTATTTGGGCGTCTTAGCAACTGTCTGGTCAACTGTCTGGGCATTCCAAAGACTCTGTTTATAACATCGTTAAAAGCTGTTTCTAGGATCACCATCGATTTAACAACGGGTCTTCTGATATCAGTCCTTGGTTTAGCATTTGAACGATTCGATTAAGTTGAGACGAATCGTTGGATGGATTTAATTTTGGCAGCTCATTCACTCATTCTGCTTTTGAAAATATTAACGGAACATAATATAGCAGAATGAAGAATTTCAATGTTTATTGCATGGGTAAAAAAGCCAAGCGAAATTTTCAACACAAATATTCTTCCAAGTATATGCAAACGACCGTATAAATATAGGTTACTTCATGGTTGGCGAGTGCGCATAATAAAAATCGTACAAGCAAGCCAAGGAGAAATTCCTTTGTGGAATTATTCATGAGAATAATTAATATACCCAACCAAATTTCGTGAATTATGTCACTTATGCCAACCGTGAGAAAATCGTCACACTATATACCATATATATAGCTGAAAATTATATTGTCTAATTATAACAGGTTAAATCGACAATGCATGTTGCTATTCTAAATGGCTTCACAAGTGTTTTATAGACGACGAAATAGACGACGTGAGATCCATTTAACAAAAAGCATTGTCATTTGGTAATGTTAGTTTAAAAAAAGCGTCCAAAGCGGCAGTGTTTTAGGTTTATTCTGTGTTTTTATAAAGTAGTTTATTCGAAGGATCTTGTCGGTGGAAACCAAGACAAAGGTTTCAATAAATTTTTATACTCTGGACCAGTTTCTTTGGTATCTGTGTACTGTACGCTTTGTGATCCTAACTCAGTTTGCTTCATATAATTAATCACGACCAATCTGAAGGCCAAGCAAAAACTGCAGTTAAAACACAACTTCCTTTTTTTACAATGCGCATTGTCAACGTGTGTCTACCTGGTTGCACGCCGACATCAACCATAGCAACAGCAGTTTGTGCATAATAACCTCGGAGACGAACTCTCACACGCTTGTTATAGCCATCGTCCAACCAAACTTCGACTACTCCTCCAACGTTACCATAACGAGATGCTATACCAACTGAACCTGTTGTGACTGAAGCCTCTGATCTATGTGGCGTAAATGTAAACGCCACGGTCAGTTCTGAATTTACTTTCTTTCCAAGGAAACCACCAAATGAGTCTGTGCGTTCCACTGATTTCGCGGAATACGATATCTTCCCTATTCTAATTGTGTTGGCATATTTGAAACCAATGCTCTTTAAAAGAGTTAGCCGCAAAGAATTGCCGGTGTTTGCATTTTTGTAGTCGTATCTTAAGTTTGACCAACACTGCGGTGAGGTAATCGAACTATTTTCTCTGATATACATTGGGAAGGGTAGCGCAGAAATTTTCGGACGAACTGTGTTGAACAATGAAAGATCACTTAACCCCTTTTCTGTAGCATTTTGAGTCATCTTAACGATACTTTGTGAAATCGTGTTAATAATCATAAAGGCAATCTGCGCATGCCCTAACAGGTTACTATGCCAACCATGTTGAACTTTACGTGTCTTTTCGTACGCGTAAAATTTACCGTCACGAAGTTGGCAAACCAAACATCGTAAGTTGAATGTTGTTATACCGTAGGTGTTGGAAATCAAACGTTGACCGAAATCTACAAGGTTTAGGCACTCGCCACGTTCACTAACCAGAAATAGGTTTACATAAAACACGGCCGGGTGATTTGGGCGGTTTAGAAACTGTCTAGTCAACTGCTCGAGCGGCAAATTACGATTGAGATTCGACGAGTCAAATGCGGTGTCGACAGCATCATTAACGGCCGTTTCAAGAATCACCAGATCAATGGTTTCATTCTGTCGTAGATATACGCCATGACAGTACTGATAGTACCCGCTTCCGGTACCACCAATGCCAATAGTCTTTACGTTCAACGACGATCCGGATATTGGCGTGATTACCGTGTTCCACCAATCCTGGAAGATGACCGGGAACATGCCTTGAACACAATTGGAACCGCCATACACGACAACGTTGATGGATTCGCCTCTCAAAGCTTTTAACAATACCAGCTGGAATCGGGGATTTTCCAAGTTTTCAATGCATGGCCACATCTTCTCGAGATCCATTTGTAAAGCTGCTAACGTGGGATAGTGGTCTTTGACCAACCAAACTGACAGTGGATCCACGGATGTCAATTTTTGGTTCAACATTTCAACGCTACGTGCATATATAAAAGTATCGCCACTCATATCACGTCTCATCGTCGTAGATTTTGTGAAGTTATCATCTGTGTCAGATGATTGTGCCGAGGATTGTAAATAATACAGCATTATAAACAAATGAAATACCTGTTGTTTACCAAGGGACATGCCGGGGTTTTTTAATCAAACAGAGGAGGATGCAAAAGTAATATAATTATAGCAAAGTCGTTTAACAGCAAGATCTTGTTTATTTATATGATATAAGATTGGAAACAACGGTTTAAATCTGATATTGTAGTAATGTAACAGTATGTGAAACAGGTCAAATAGCAGGTTAATGTATTGTTGCCCATTTACTAGCAGGACTAGGAGGAAGCCGGTGGCCAAAGTTTCTATAGAATTTTGCATGTTGATAAATGGCGAAAATTTAGTCAGTCATAGTGTAAACTCTCCGGGGGTTTATATCTGCTCTGTAAAGGTCGCGTCGATCCTGCAATGCCTAAATCTACACCTAAAAAACAATTCACTAATTCACATGTGAAACGAAACACGCTAAAACATAGTTTTTGAGGTACGTTCGGGTGTTTCTCTCAAAATTCTTTCTTTGTCGGTTGCATCTTCCTCATAGTCGCTATTATAATTATCGGGGCCGATTGCACGAAGCAAATTGTAACTCTACGGTCGGTTGTGCGATAGTTTTTTTCACCGGGTAGTTTTTCAATCTCTTAAATTGAGTAATCCAAATCAAATTAGGCCATCAATTCCCTCTAAATTTACCCATTGTTCGGGTATAACTTTGATTAGATTGAGTACCGTCTTTATAAAATTTTTTAGCTGCATAGCTGTAATTTTATAGCTTTTCTGGCACTTTTAGAACGTTTGGATAATACAGCCTTCGTACAACTGCAGGGCTCTGCCCTTTTTTATTACGAACTTTCGGACCGTATTTATCGCGGGCGCACTAACAAACAGAGCATGCGGTGCCAATCTTAGTCTCAGAAAGTAACATGCAGGGTTAGGTTCAACTAATTATTGCTATTGGTTAGTTTGGCAAAGTTCAATTGATTTGCGACGGGATAGACCTATCGTGTATATAGACCAAAACATATAGCTACAATAGATTGCCAAACAAGATATGTTAGTATAACCGTAGATTTGAGGGGAAGATAAAGCTGTAAATCATGTAAACTGAACTTTTATTTTCATCTAGGCGGATGTGGCTCGATGTACAGAATATTTGTTGCAGCTGATGAGTTCAAAGGCAAGCGCACGATACAACAACATAGAATGATAAACGATGTAAGTATTTTCTTTCAGGTTTATAGGAATTTTATCTCCTCTCTGTCCGTTATTTAAAGAGCTTGGAAAACCACGTGTAATTAGTTAATGGCTGAATATCATAAAACTGATTTTTCAATGACAAGGTTAAGATTTAGGACGCTGACGCTACGATGGCAAAAAAATGCTTCAAATTGATAGTCGAAAAGAAAGCTAACTGTATATTATCAACATTTGAAGTACAAGACTTTGCATCAAGATTGAACTAAACCGAACTATAAGTTGCACCTTTCATGCATGGCTTTAATATCCTGTCTCACGTCGAAAGTATGTTTATGCTGCTTAAATGCTATTGTCTTAACCACGAAGTCTCGCTTTGAACATATGTTAACTTTTCACCAAACTTGACGCTTGATAGCAGTAGGGGTTATGGAATGGGAATTTGCATAAGTTGTGAGTGCGGAGACTAATCTGGGGCCAACACTGCTGTAGTGCTTAAGTAGCTTAAGGAGCTAAAGCTCTGTCCATATCTACCGCGATGTTCGGCATGTTTCGTGGGCTACTCTAAACTCCCAGCCACTGCAAGGAAGAGATCGGCTGCGTCCTAAATTGAGGAGTTTTTTTAGAGCGATGTTTCTTAAAGTGAACGCACTCACAACGTGCACAATTAGCCATTTCCCAATCGAGCAGGGTACTGGGACTAGTCGCGAACGTAGCGAAACATTGCAATTGTAATCATTTGTCCTTCCAAACAGTCCATAGATGCTTTGCGGTTAGCGACTAGATCCTGTACCTTGCTCGATTGGGAAATGGCTAATTGGTGGCTAATTGTGCATTCATTCCACCATTTAGGTTTTGCGGTTCGCGACTAGACCCAGTACCCTGCTCGATTGGGAAATGGCTAATTAGTGGCTAATTGTGCATTCATTCCACCATTTGGGTTTTGCGATTCGCGACTAGACCCAGTACCCTGCTCGATTGAGAAATGGCTAATTGTGCATTCATTCCACCAAGTTTTTTCTGGCATTTTTTAGATCTTGCAAGACGAAGTAAAAGACATGCATGGTTTGACGTTACATACCACGTCTTCATTATGACGAAGCCTACAATGGTGAAAATGTTGATTGCTCTTGTATAACTGATGCAAACGAGTAAACATTGGGGAACTGCTTTTATTTTTATCAACAATAAAACCACCTCCTCTTAGTAGTAAACCTTGTTTGCTACCGAGGAATTTTAAGATTAAACTGCAAACAAGGTAATATCTTACCTTATTCTAGTGGCGCGTGCAGAGGTGGCGGAACATATTTCATTTGGAAGGATCAACCTTGTTCCAAGGGCATTTCCCTTTGGCAGTTTTTTCTATATAAAGAAGGGCAAATTCCACAGGCTGATGTTATAGAAAGCACTGTGCTTGAGAAGGAATCAAAAAACGCATTTGGCATCTATATCGTAAAGATGGACATTAAAAGATACTTAAAAATTCATCATTACCAGTACAAAGTGAAATCTATAGAATTTAAAAACAAAGCTATGATGGGATTGTACGTTATTAGGGAAATGGGATCATAATGGACTTCTCTTCATCTTTGGGAAAAATGTGTTATACTTAAGTTTAAAAATCAAATCCAAATTAATTTTGTGCTTAAATGATTTTGTCCTCCATTTTAGTAATTTAAAATAAATCTATTCTATTCCCCCGGTATTCTTATTTTTCGATATGTGATTAATATAAAACGCATATATCAACTTATTTTGTATAAAAATGTTCAATTAATACGTAAATTTAAGTTGAACATTCGTGGATTTAGGATACGGTACTTGAACCACATGCACGGCCTCTTTCGGTTTATAGTAAAACAGTTTAAAGAGGGGTAAAATTACTTTGGGCCACCCGATAATAATTTGGTAGTAATAAGTAATTTGTATTTTTAATACCCGTACAAAAACTCTTAATATGTTCAATATAATAAATTACGATTTTAAAATCCATTTTTCGTGCTATGCCGTCGTGATCAGTCTCTCAAACTTGAATTTTCCTCGAGCAATATCTGGAAGAAGAAACGAAAACACATACAATAATTTGTTTCCCATTTAGATTGAAAACAGGGCTCAATCGCATCCTTAGTTTTCCCGGGTGGTCCAACCCGCACACCCTTGCAATTTCCATATTTAAACCACTGAGTGTGATTTAAACATTTTGAAACATGTGGCACAAATGCTAGGCACAAATGAGCCGTATCAAAACAAGGCCCACTAGGCGGAATTTTTCGACCGAACGAAATTTTTCGCCTGATATTCTTTGGCTTGCAATTGTGAGAATTCGACCGTAGCTGATTCCGGTCACAATTGAAAAGAAAATCGAGCGAAACATTTTGTTCGATCGAAAAATTTCGCCTATATAGTGGAAAACCGGCTTTAGCGAAAAGGATCTTTGATGAAAGTTTTCGTGGACCTGCCTCCCACACAAAGCAGTCATCTCCAGCCCAATGCGAAAGCTTTGGTAACCGGCTGACTGGCTTGCCATCTTGCGCAAGATGTTTGCCAATGTCTCCGCGTATGTGTTTATTTGCTCTATATAGGCTTCTTCTCCTTGAGAGATGTAGAAATTCTAAGTTTCCAGAGGCGGGGAAAAACTTACAAAGCGCAGAGAAAAACCAACAATCTTATTATCACTAACAAGCTGCATGCGTTCAACACAGAGTTTGGTGCACTAGTAATTGAACACAGGATTTATGGTGGGACCTGCATGTTGGTCGTATGTTATGTTACATACCTCTTGTCTTTCGCTGTAACGTATGAGGTATACAACATTTTTCTCTATTTATGCATTTTCTCGAGGGAACTAGAACACTGCCTTTATGACAATACAATGGCGTCGTACAGAAACCAGCGTTGTCCATTTCACTGTCAGTTAAACTGAAACATCGTTTATTGCTTGACCTTGCAAAAGTGTATACAATGTTATATATAACACGAACCAAAATTTACCAAACATGTTTCTTAGCACTTTATGCATGCATTTATCAAGACATCGAAAATGTTCCCAAAGTTTGAGTGTTAGCCTTAATAGTCTTGAATGTTGTAATTAAGTAAGTAATTTGCATCCTGTTTATGTCAATCTGGATTTAAACTGTAATTAAACGGTCTATTGACCTCATTTAAAGAGCTTTTTTGCGAATAATTATCTTTTCTATCGCATTATATGACCGTGTAATGTGAAATATTAGTGCTTAATAAATAATTAATACGCCAAAAATCTCCGACACTTTTTGTGTGGTTTGTTTATAACAAAAGTTTTTCATGAGATTTAAAGAGAATTAAAGTGAAAATCTATTCATGGTCGTCATAATCCTCTTATCTCTATTCCAGATTAACACTGGATTCTGACAGTCGAGTTTTATGTTGATCATTGCTACATTCATTATCTCTAATCTTGCAAGTCGGCTTGTCTTGCCTATTTTCTTCTTCAACTATTAATAACTTTGTGTTCGAACCCGACATTATATACGTTAAATTAGTTTCTTGTTTCTCTTTCAATTTACCATTCCCGCTCTCAAAATTGCAATCTCTTCATTAATATGGTTAGTATAGTGTGTGGCAATATTAATTTTGTTGATTGATTGATTCTTTAATCTTGAGTTTATCTTATGCAAGGGCATTTTCGAGTTCCCTCGATTGTACTATTTCCTGGTTAAAGACATTTCTTAATTCTCTTAACTCTTCCTTGAATTTATTATATTTTGATGCAATTTTTTTTCAAGTGCTGATTCGGCATTCAAATTAACATTCAAATAGGAGCTATGTCACTTAACAGCATACGCGAATTTTCAGCCACAGAGATTTCATCAAATAAACAAGTACTGGAGGCCATATTGGCTTCGAGAGCTTCTTCCTCCTCGGCGTATGAGTCTTAGCGCAAACGAAACTCTGTAGCATAGATTTTAAAGCGCCATGTTTACTGTCTTTAATCAAAGCTATTTTCTTTTTAACGAGTCCATACCATTTGAAGACATAGCCTCCCGCTGTAAATTGCTTAATATCGCCACCAAGCCGAGATCATTTCCATCCAACTTTAGAGACGTCTGTACAAACTGTTTCAATTCATTTAAGTTCCACATCCAGAAGAAATCCTCTCTTCCTAGATATAGAAATCTGTTTCTTTTACTTTAATGAACATCATTTACTTCATAGCTTTGAAAATTCGTAAAATTTGAACAGCTCAGAAGTTCATGTCCGTCAGCCATGATGTCGTAAACATACCGCAGTAAGCCATTTTCAGTTCACGAACGATGGAGACCACACCCACAACGTCGCTGACAATAGACGTTAATTTGTCTATCTTTGCATTAATTCTACTTTCGAAATCGTCCACTGCGGTTTGACCTTTTTCCGAAGCGTCCAACTCTGCTCTGCGAGGTCGTTTCACACTCGCACAGAAAATTTCCGAAGATTGCTCCATGAGAGAGCAAACGGGGGGGGGGGGGGGCGTAAAGTTCTACGGAAAGTTTTACGCAAAGTTCTGCGTTCAACACGCAAAAATATCATTATAAAGAGAAAAGACATACGGCTTTTTGAAATTTACCGCCGTAGCATACATTAACTTCCCGCTCTCTCCGTGGTGACGAGGTTCTCTGACATATCTGAAATAGCCTTCTTCTTTTTTGGGTGTACTGTATGTTTGGCTATTCTACAAGCTCACAATATTTTTTCTGTATAATATATCATCACTTCGGAAAAAATTTCGCCGAATCCCCCTCACTCCAGGTCTATAAATGGTAAATATAGCTCATTGAAATTGTTAATTAGTCATGGGCTGAAGAGAATTGACAAAGAACACTGATTATTTAAATTGAGGAAATTGAGGTTAATTGTCCGTGTAAAGCTAAACGACGCATTGTATGGGAACTTCAGCGTGGCGTTCTCTTTATTCGTTAAATGTTTTCAGTAGGAGTAATTCCGTTAGCATCCTGTTGGTCAATTAATATTGCAATCGTTGTGCGATTTCTCTGACGAAATTTGTGAATATTTTAAAGATATCTCAATCTGTAAGTAAAAATGTTTTCTTTTGTTTTAAGGTTTTTTTCTTTCAAAATCGTATTTGATTTTCGTGTGCCTTGTACTCAAGTTTTTCATTTTTTATTTATAGATCCTTGAAATGATTCCTGAGTGCGAGATCGAAGCTGCCCTTAATATATTCCAGGAAAAATTTGAGCTAACTGGTGAGGACAGTTCTCCATGTAATTTCTGGCCATGGGTGACAGATTAGAGCTACCGAAACCAAGGCGCGAGCACGCATTAAACTGCTGAGTGCGGAAATTTGAAATGGAAGGAAAAATGAAGGCCTGGAAAATCAGGGCGAATGGATAAATCTCGTGAAGAATATACAAACGGTTATACACTGTTTGTGTTCGATCTCACTCCAGACCTGTGCCCTGGTCATGATCACAGTCATGCTTAACCAATTAGAAACGAAAATGTCTCGATGAAATGTCGGTTTGGAACGGCCTCGGAGACGGGTAGCAAAGTATAATAATAACAACAAATACATATTCACCGTGAAAAAAAAAGAAATACATTTTAACTTGTACTTAGCAAGTATGCGTGGGTTGAACCGATAAAAACAAAGACGGGGGAAAATCTAGTCGGTACGTTTGAGAAAATTCTAAAAAGCATCCGGCAAACCTGCAACTTTTTGCTCGGATGAAGGTACAAAATTTACCAACAGGAAATTTTAAACCTTTCTAAAAGAATAGGGCATTTCAAACCAACCTCATAAAGAACTAAATGTTGCATGTTTAGCATGTCTAAATAAAGTCTATGTAATGTATTCGGTTCTTTACAACGCAGAATGAAACGAAAGCATCAGTCGTATAGAAAGATGCAATCGTATACTTATTAGGGAAAATGTGGAAATACTTTACAGCAAACAGCACATTATATAAAGTAGCAAATTACAAAACTAAATTTGAGTACAAAGTTTTATTTCAGACGGAGCTTGAACGCCAGAAACAGTTGGATTAAAACAGATATAGATTTGCGTTTTTAACATTTATTCATCTAACGATTAATTACAGCAATAAATTGCAATACATCAAAATCTCATTTCGTATCGCCAGGTTTCTTATGTACTAGGTCTTTCTTTCGTTTTTTCATCCACAAAAGGCGCTCCAAATAAATATTTTCTAATTCTTTCTGAAGGTTATAGGCATGATGTTCGAGAAAGCTTTACCTTTGCCAGAGTGCTCATCTAAACCAGTGTTTATAAGGCTTACTTGCATTTCTTCGAAAGCTGTATTGCTTCTTTACTTTGCTTTTTCTATAAGCGGCATCCATGGATCCATCTTTCCTTCAGATTCTGAATCAATCGTCGTCGAACTTTCAGGCTCCTGACTGGAAGCGGTCGAGACATCGTCTTGGAGATCTCCACCTTCGCTGTCAGAGTCTGTTTGAGACATGTTTCTTTCTTGCTCTCGTAGTGAACAGTATTCCTGTTCGT
The DNA here is from genome assembly GCF_004324835.1 of Dendronephthya gigantea. NCBI lineage: Eukaryota > Metazoa > Cnidaria > Anthozoa > Malacalcyonacea > Nephtheidae > Dendronephthya > Dendronephthya gigantea. Next base: position 3,403,999 of record NW_021163017.1, on the reverse strand, counting down.
GATTGTAGCCGCGGCTTAAGTGCCTTCCGCAAAATTGGCAGCTCATTCCCTTTGGACGGGCAGTGTAGAAATTCCTGTATATTGAGCAGCAACGCAGTTTTATGAGCAGATGAGCGAATCCTCATGAGCAGTTGTGAGCATGTGCTCATAGCACAGAATACCTAACAGAAGTAGAACTCCTGGGGCCGGTTGTATAAAAACGCAGTTAACTTTAACTATGATTAGCGCTAATCACTGTAGTTAAATCCTTAACTATGATTAGTTAACTACACGACTTAACTGCGTTGCACAAAATGTAGTTAGTCGGATGATTAACTAATCACGTAGTTAACTTGCGTGGAGCTTGCATGGGGTTGTTAAACAGAGAAATAGCATGAAGTATCAGGAAATTATTGACCGCTATTACTGACTTAGAACAAGACTGTGGACTCGTATTTACAAAAATTGACAGTATTTTGATCTAAAATATTGGAAAAAATGCAATAAAACAAGGAAAAAATTCAAAATAATTCAACAAAAAAGGCGCTCTTAATATAAAAAGGTCCCTTGAGTCAAAATACCGGGTGCAGTTGAAAATGGAGATGGCTAATCTTTGCTAGGATCGTAATTTGGCATCGACACGTCTCCCGAAGCAAAAATATACTCCGTTGCTGCCCAAATGAAAAAATAAAAGCATATTGAAAGTTTACAAGCTTCAACGGGGCCTTTTCTGAGTGGATAACAGTTCACAACCTTGGTATGTATTGATTTTAATGCGTTCTCACTCCTCAAAATCTTAAGACGCCATTTTTAACTACGATTTGGAAAGTTAACGATGCCCTTGAGGATAGTTAACTTTAACTACTTTTTAACTGCAGTTAAGGCTAACTACACTTTTATACAACCGGCTTAACTGCGTGGTTAAAGTTAACTACTTTTTAACTACTTTTTAACTGCAGTTAGCGCTAACTACGTTTTTATACAACCGGCCCCTGTACTTTTTTCGTAAGTGTGATTCGTCATGATTCGTCACTTAGCAAGTGCATTTTTTTGAGGTAGTCACCCCCCTGCCATTTTTAGTATTGGCAGGGGGGTGACTGCCTCAAAAAAATGCGCTTGCTAAGTGACGAATCATGACGAATCACACTTACGAAAAAATAGTATAGAGTTCTACTTCTGTTAGGTATTCTGTGCTCATAGGCTCATTGCAATAAATTACCGACATTACTTTCAATCCTAAAACAGCAATGCACTTTAATGAACCGATGAGCAAATCTTCATGAGAAGTTGTGAGCATGTGCTCATCTGTTAATCCCACTAAAATCTAAATTATTACTAATCAAATTATCAAAAATATCTACTTTTGGAATTTTTGCCTGAAACATCTCAATGAGCAGATAAGCATGCATGCCCTCACGGGCATTATAAGCAATCTGCTCATCTGCTTATTGCACAAAATTGTGCGAATCTGAGGGTAAGAGCTACGTGGTTAAATGTCAGAGTTTCGGGCCACAAGGCCACAAAAATGGCCCGTAGGGCATTTTATGCGGCCTTGTTGGCATATCTGGTATTGTGCGAATATGGCCCGCAGGGCCTTAGCGGGCCTTTTTTGTGGCCTTGTGGCGCGAAACTGTGAAGCCTCATCTCATTTCTTCTGAAGAAGAATAAATGAAAAAAAAAAATAAAATAGTCGGTGATCTACTTGTCCAAAGATGGCGAATGGGAGCCACCCATAGGATCCAACCTTGCCGAGCTTATTGATGAGTTGGATGGGGCTTACATTACCACCTTTGTTAAATGTCAGAGTTTCGGGCCAAAAGGCCACAAAAATGGTCTTGATCCAAAAATGATTTTGATCCAGAAGAAGCAATAGAAGCTGCTATTGATAAAAGAAAGTTTCTTGTCAAAAGACTTTTGAACGATTACAAGTTGAAGATGAATAGTAAAAAAAAGAAAGTGATTTAAAAGGTTTACTAATTTAAGGTTTACTCTAGTCTTTGTTGAAGAATCCATGGCAAACGAACAGGAAGCGATACGAAATGAGATTTTGATGTATTGAAATTTATTGCTGTAATTAATCGTTAGATGAATAAATGTTAAAAACGCAAATCTATATCTGTTTTAATCCAACTGTTTCCGGCGTTCAAGCTCCGTCTGAAATAGAACGTTTGTACTCAAATTTAGTTTTGTAATTTGGTACTTTATATAATGTGCTGTTTGCTGTAAAGTAAGTATACGATTGCATCTTTCTACGACTAATGCTTTCGTTTCATTCTGCGTTGCAAAGAACCGAATACATTACATAGACTTTATTTAGACATGCTAATCATTCAGCATTCAGTTCTTCATGAGGTTGGTTTGAAATGCCTTTTACAGGGCCGTAGCTAGACCGCTTAATTGGGGGGGTGTATATTCATATATTCATGTTTATATACCATAGGAACAATAGCATACAAAAGAAATCATTCGGGCATAAGACGAATATATGAATATGCACCCCCCCAATTAAGCTTCTAGCTACGGCCCTGGCCTTTTACTTTGTGAAAGTTTGAAATTTCCTGTTGGTAAAATCACGTTCAACCACACTGAAATGTAATGATTGTAAACAAGAAAAAGCATATTGCCCAGACCTACATCTTATACTTTAAGGTAATAAATATTAGTGCCATTACTTAGATCAATTATATTTACGGTAACAAGAATAGTCGCGAAAAAAATCGCGTTGTTTGCGACAGAAGTTGTTATCAATACATAATAAACTCCTAAAAGAGTGGGAACGATAGTCAGATCTATGTCGGGTTGAATAATAAATTAAGGTTAAGGTCTTAAAAGAGCAAGGCAATAATTACGCCATGAATACATCATAATGACGCCGCAGGGCTTTGCATACTAATTACGTTCAGCAGGCCTTTGCATAATAATTACTTTCAGCAGGCCTTTGCATACTAATTACTTTTAGCAGGCCTTTGCATACTAATTACTTCCGTCCCTGAAGTGGGGGGTATCACTACCATGATGTAACCGTGTTATACTAGGAATTTCCCATGTCTTTCCTGAAAACAGCAATTGTTATTATGCAATGTGCGTGAAAAGCTACAACAGCTCATTTTAGTACCTATTATTGACATGCCGTGGCCAAATGAATTACTGCGCTATAAAATGGCAAAGTACAATATGAGAGTCTAAAACCAAGTGAAATAAAGATGTTCCCACTATATGTGAGCAGTTTACCAAGTGAAATTACACTTGAAGACTTGATTATATATTTTCAATCGTCGACAAAATCAGGCGGAGGTGATGTTGATCATGACGCATGCAAATTGGATGGCGACAAAGGCAAAGCTCTTGTAGTGTTTGAGAAAAGGGATGGTAAGTAGCCTATCATAATATAACTTTAAACCCCTGTCTCGTAGCTTTCATGTATACGTTGGGGACATGGACTTCAAAAGCACACCTGTTTCGCTGAAATTTAAGTTTTTATTCTTTTAAATTTGCGTACAAGAAAAGAAGAATGATGACGTAAAAAGGTAGCTCTCGTGTCATATGATTTTAGGCACTGTATAAAATAAAACAAATTACTTTCACTTTAAAATGTTTTTAGCAGAGTTTGCAAACAGCGACACCCTGCGGAGGATGCGAGGGCGTTGCACAGCAATATTCTCACAATTAACAATTTCCTCTGGAATATGCCTTCCGTATTTCCTTAAAGTTTGTACAATTATTACAAAGCCTAGTCACCTGGTTGCAATAAAAAACGTGGTTTCGTGCATATACGTATTGTTCAATCAACAGGAGAAAGTTAGATGTATACATTAGATCATACTAATATGTGTACAATTGTGGGTGTATTCTTTGAAAGAATTCAACATTAAAATTCCTTTCATTTGTAAAAGCGGAAGTGCTGTGTCACGGTATTTTCACGTGATATTAACTTATTAATAGGGTCACAGAATGTCTATCAGGGGGAACACCGCGGAAAAACGTCTGCGCACGCGCCGAAATATCAAAATATTATGGTAAATCTAAATATCAACTTTTGGAACAAAACATGCCCATTATTTGATAAAATATAAGTTAAGAAAAGGCAAAAATATACAAGACGGCCAGACAGAACATAAATTAAAAGCCTTCTAGCATTTAGAGTATCGAACGAACTGGAATTCACGGTAAATTTTCCTTTTTTTACGGGATGGCTTTAAAATATTTTTCGAAAACAAAAGTTTAAACCTAAAAGTTAAGAAAACCCGCGGAAAGTTAAGCTTTCTAATATATTTAAATTGTAAAATACATCTTAATTTTCAATCATTGAGAACACGCAAACGTCTCGTATCTGGCGACATATTTTTTTTTAATAAAACGTGTCTTAATTAAAAGTTCGGAAACTGTCTTTGCTTATTTGATAAACAAAATGTTTGAGACGAAAAATTTGTCAACAGTCACCTTTTACAGGTGTTTTTGTAGGATGCCACTTCTAGGACTCTCTGGACGTTTTTTTCTCTTAGTTTCTATAATGCAGTGTTTATTTATGCCCTCGAAATATGGATTTGAAGACACGAATGAAATCACTCCCTTTTACCGCCATTTTTAGCCTTCGGAAACGTTCGGAACCGCTTTTTAATTATTTTTAATCTCACTTACAGGCAGAGTTGACGCATGCGCAGACGTTTTTCCGCGGTGTTATCAGGGGGCGGTTGTATCAAGGGAAGCCCGTTCTGCGCATATATTCTGCGCATAACAATTTGTTTACGTTGGTTATATAATCTTTACATGACGTACAAGTCGTTTTTATTTTCTTCTCGCTTGACCGGCTGTTATCTGTGATGAATATGCTTATTTTATCATAGGCGGCCCAGAACTGATCTCGCTGACCACGCGCGACGCTCATGTTGTCTGAACAGTCTTATATTATGACAAGGTTGGCAACTCTTACGCCAAATAAACTAAAAACGCACGACGGTTGACTCACACACCTTCACAAAACCGCAAATATTTCATAAAAATATGGCGAATAAGAAAAAAAGTACAACACATTAAACTTGAATAATTTTACTACATTTATACTAAATTTTTAGCATTCAAATGTATTCCTATGCATGTAAAAAATTGCTCTTTTTAAACGACAGCCAATCAGCTTTCTATTTTTAATTTAAAAATATGACGAAGGTATAGGCAAGGTGTCCCCAGCATAGGTTTTGAAATATATTGCCCAAAAAAACCATGCAAAAAACCCAAAAAACATTCGCGTTTTATACATGCATAGGAATACATTTGAATGCTAAAAATATAGTATAAATGTAGTAAAATTATTCAAGTTTAATGTGTTGTACTTTTTTTTCTTATTCGCCATATTTTTATGAAATATTTGCGGTTTTGTGAAGGTGTTGAGTCAACCGTCGTGCGTTTTTAGCTTATTTGGCGTGAGAGTTGCCTACCTTGTCATAATATAAGACTGTTCAGACAACATGAGCGTCGCGCGAGGTCAGCGAGATTAGCGAGATCAGTTCTGGGCCGCCTATGATTTAATATTATATTTTGAAGAAAATGTTATTATATTTTGAAGAAAATATAAAGCGAAGCTTGTAAATAAAACTGTCGTTATTTAAAACTTTATATATTTGTAATTGTAGGACAAGCGACGACAAAAGCCTCGCCATCTCGTGTCCTCCTTCAACAAATGAATTCTCGCAGCATTCCTTTCAGCATATTATTGCTTTTTTCTAGCAGTCTTATGATAAGATAAGTTATCTTCGTCACTCGCAATCGAGCCTCTTCGCCTGCGACATAAAATAAAATAATTGTGCTCCCGAACTGCCGTTTGTAATACAACGCGCTAATATCGCATATCATTAACATTCCAAAAGTTGCTCCCCCACTGATGGAATGTGTTGCTGCGCGGAATATATGCGCAGAGCGGACTTTACCTCATCTCTAAACAGTGGTTAAGTTTAAAATGGAAAGCAAGTCGATCGTTTTATTCAAGAGGCAAACTAAGCATCTTTTTAACCTTAATACAAAGATACTGTTTACTTTACCATATATTTAGGGCAAAAAATTCAAGTTGACTCATTCAAGAGTGATGTAAGAGTGTTATTTAATTTGTTCACATTTCCTTTCAAGATGGCGTCGAAATATAGGGGAGAGATTCAAAACATGATTCTCATATTCAAGATATTTTTACATTCAGTCTCAAATCTTTCGGAAAGAATATTTAACTTCTATTGAACTAAATTACAAAGAAACTCAACGGTATATTAATATGTTTTGATGGATAAAATTTTTATTTTTGTTGCTCGCTGTGTTTTTGACTTTTGTATATTAAAAGCGTGTCGTTGTCAAATTGATCTCTATATACATGAACTCGTGAATAAAAATCGTACGCACTCGCCAACCATGAAGTAATCTCTATTTAACTGCTTTTTAACTGCAATTAAGGCTAACTACACTTTTGATACGTACAACCGGCTTAACTACGTGATTAAACTACTTTTTAACAAATTTTTAAGTGCAGTTATAAAGTGCCCTAAATACGTTTTTATACAAACGGCCCCTTATAGGTATTAAATCTGTGGTAGGGTGGTGGTCCTCTGACTGAGTGTTAAAGGAATACTAAATTATTTTCCGTGCAGGATTGAGTGATACTGCATACGAGAAACTGTGAGACTTTAGGGCAGTGAGCCTCTTTATGTGCAAACAAACGAGAAGATATTATGGCGGAAACCGAAAATATTCGAAGACTACGAGCGATTCGAGGCGTACATCGAGGTGTTGCCACGAAATTATTGGAAGCCGACGATATTTTATTATCTACAAATTCGAAACATATGCATTCAGCCGTAGTGACCAGCTGAAGCTGAAAACGAAGTTAAGCATATTGTAGCAAGGCATACTTTTCATGCATTGTACGTTTAGAGTCGACAATAAATCGTTTAAAGCGGCTATTCACGACAATTCCAATATCTCGAAAGTCAACAAAATAAACTATCGGTATTCGCGTCTGGAGGGCGCAGCTGCTAGATCAGTTCAAGGATTAACGTTATCCGAAGCAAATGATGACGCCGCTATTGCCATTCTGGGGCCGGTTGTATAAAAACGTTGTTAACTTTAACTATGATTAGCGCTAATCACTGTAGTTAAATCCTTAACTATGATTAGTTAACTACACGACTTAACTCAGTTAACTGCGTTGCACAAAACGTAGTTAGTCGGATGATTAACTAATCACGTAGTTAACTTGCGTGGAGCTTGCGTGGGGTTGTTAAACAGAGAAATAGCATGAAGTATCTCAAAATCATTCACCACTGTTATTACCTCGCGTGCGTAAGCACAGCGAGGTCTTAAATCCAGTAGCGTTATTTTCCTATGGGGTCGAGAAATTTACAACACCTCGCGGGCGTACCCAACGATCGGGCATTGCGGGAAACGATCGGGCAGCGCATGCGCCATGCGATGCATATGCTCGACAGTCGACGGAGCAACGTTCGATAAATCGATGAAGACGATTAAAGACGGGAACTCTTTGACGATTATCGTCAAAATAAGGGGGTGAGGGTATGCTGGTGGAGCCACGCGAGGTTAATGCCTAGCGGGCATCTTGTTGATTTTGAACAAGACTGTGGACTCGTATTTACAAAAATTGACAGTATTTTGATCTAAAATATTAGAAAAAATGCAATAAAACAAGGAAAAAAATTTAAATAATTCAACGAGAACGGCGCTCTTAATATAAAAAGGTCCTTTTGAGTCAAAATACCGGTTGCAATTTCAGATTATGCAAGACCCGTAGGGTTACAGTAGAATTTCATAAATGGAGATGAGATATAACAATGCTTTATCTTTATTACTTCGCTCAAATACAGCATTTTTAACGTTAACTCAACATATCAAAACAAAAACTGGGCTCTAGCCCCTGCAATTTTCAGCGTCCGCCCCTATTCCTCGTCTTTTTGCTGAAGCGGAACCTGAAAAGGAAACATAACAATGTAATTATATGGGGGGTGAGGGAGGGAGCATTGTTATATCTCGTCTCCATTTATTCATGCAAATCATCTTATACTGTAACCCTACGGGTCTTGCATAATCTGAAATTGCATTTCATAAATGTCGCTTCAATATAACAATGCTAGTTCAAAGCAACTTTCTCACCAAGAACAGTCCGTCCAAATGTTGGGTCATGGACTGGTTTGTAATAAAAACGTCCAAAAGTATTGTCGTTCGTCCAATTAGCCATCTTAATAATATCCTCTACTGACAGGCCAGCTCTAGCTGCCGTAGATGAGGCAGCTCCCCGTGTGGAGTGAGCTTTAAATATATTGGAGTCAATCCTGCTAGGCATAAAAAATCTCTTATCCAATGTGCTAGGGTTGCTGCTTGTCCTGGTTTATGCGGTTTTACTAGAGCCAGAAAAAGTCTATTGGTTTGTTCTCGATTTTGTGGCCTTAAACTGATGTGCCGTACGAGTCTCATAAGCCTTAAGACATTCACAAGGGCATAATCGTTTGTCCAAGGGGAAACTAGCATGAAAGGAGACTTTCAGGTTTTTACCCACTCGAACGGATTTTGTCAGTTCTGGCAGAAAAAATTCCACTCCTTCAGGACGGGCTCTTTTAAATCTAAGGTCATGTGCCACTAGTTCTGAAACCCGCTCCGCTGATGTGAGCGCAAACAGAAGTGCTAAATTTGCTGAGAACTGTTTGATTGTCAAGCTCTCGTTATCTCCTAATGATTTAATGTAAGCTAAGACACCCGATACCTCCCAGGAAGAACAATATTTTGGGAGTGGAGGTTTATTTTGAAAAATGCCTTTCATAGTTTGGCAAACCAAGGGGTGTTGTCCTACACTGACTCCATCTATTTTCGGAAGTGTGGCAGAGAGTGCTGAACGATAAACGTTGATGGTGCGATATTCTTTTCCTGTTCCAAAGTGCGTGGTGAGCTAAAAAATTTACTACATGTTGTATAGAGGTCTGAAGTAGATTAATGTGTTCCTTATCACACCAGCTACACCACTGTCTCCAGGCAGAGTCATATGAACTTGATGTTTGTTTTTTCCAAGCTGACAATAATAAGTTTTTAGCTTGGACTGAAATTCCCATTGTTGAATAGGATTGGCTGAGACAAGCCATCCTGCTAATTGTAGGTGAGGTAGAGGATGTTGTTCTTCTCCTTTGGTTAAGAGGTCTGGGTGTGTTGGAAAAAGCCGAGGGTAACCCACACTCATCTCTAGCAACAGGGGGTACAAGGGCTGGGTTTCCCAAACTGGTGTTACTATGCACAACAACTTCACCTCCTGGTCCCTCGTTTGGGCCAGGCAGCGTCCTACCAGATTGAATGGCGGAAAAGCATACCTTTTTATTAGAGACCAATCTAGCGTGAAAGCGTTGGTTGCTTCGGCCTCCGGATCGGGTCTCAAACTTACAAATCGGGGGAGTTGGTTTGTTAGTCGGGTTGCGAAAAGATCTACCTCAAATGGACCCCATAACGTGCTTAAGTGGGAGAATACCACAGGACTTAGTTTCCAATCGGACATGTCCCTGTCTACTCTGGACTCCTCGTCCGCCGTTACATTGTGTATGCCTGGAATGTGTTGGGCGGAAAGATGAATCTGCCTCTGGAGGCACCAGTGCCAAATTTCGAACACAAGGCTTGCCAGGACTGGGGATGGACCCCCCATTTTGTTTATATAAGCTATTGCCGTTGTATTGTCCATTAGAAATTGTTTTTGCAAAAGGATCGTATTGCAGAACCTCCTGCCATCAGCTCGAGGCAATTTATATGATGAAGACGCTCTTGGTGGGACCACAATTCCCCAGTTCGGACCCCGTTGCATGTTGCCCCCCAACCCAGATTTGAGGCATCGTTTCTATCACCAAACTGTCTGGCTGTTTTAAGAGGGACTTGCCGTTCCATGCAGACAGATGATCTCTCCACCAGATTAGCTCCTGTAGAGCTGAGAAGAGTTTCGTAGCTTTGGTTTAGTTTCAAAGCAAGGTTCTTTGCTCTTAAGAGGAATCGATAGTGTAGTGGGGCAGGGAAAACTGCTTGAATTGAAGCGGACAGTTTTCCCAGTAATCGAGAAAGGGCACTCTTTTCTGATAGACCTTATCTTTTCCCCTGGGAGAGACAAGCTCATGCTTTTCGAACTGACTTGAAATCCTAGAAACTCGAGTACGTGAGTGGGTTCGAACACTGATTTTTCTTCGTTTACCACAAAACCCAGACTGCTTAAAAGATTGACAATTGTGCTGGTGTGTTTGTGAGCCAACTCTTTTGACTCGGACATTATTAAAATGTCGTCTAGATATATAATCAATCGTATTCCCATTTTTCTTAGGTGACCCACAACTGGTTTTAATAATTTTGTGAAGGTTCGGGGGGCACTCGCCAGTCCATTGGAACTGCCACACCTTGTTTTTCCACTCGAATCGTAGAAATTTTTGGTGAGGAGGCCAAATTGGAACCGTCAGATAAGCATCCTTAATAGATCTTTTGGCGTGGGTATGCCTTCCATTTTGAAATGCTGGTATTCTATGAACTGGTTCAGCATTTTTAGATTGATGACTGGCCGGTGCCCACCTCCTTTCTTGGGGACTGTGAATAAGGGGTTTACAAACTGATTTGCACGACAACTGTTTTCCTCTGACACTCTGCTTATAGCTTTTTTGTGATGCAGAGCTTGAACCTCGAGGTCGATTAATGCTGCTTCCTCGAGAGTGACATGCATTTTTGAAACATATGTCTGATAGGGAGTTGTGGTGAACTCCAACTTGTGTCCTTTTACTGTTTCTAGGACCCAAAGGTCTTGTGTAATTTTTACCCAGTTGTCGTAAAAATGAGTTATTCTGCCTGCTAAGGGCATATTGGCTTGAAATATTATGTTTTGAGTCGGGAACATACCTGTATTTAGGGAGGTTCCTATTGACCTTGTGGCATTGTTGAGCGGGTGAAGGTTGATGACCCCCGTCCTCTGCCCCTGTATGGTCTGTTTCTGCGGTAGGATTGGCCCCGTCCTCGAGGGTATTGGTAATTGTAGTTGTTTGCACCTCCTCTCTGCCATGGCTTTGGGGAGGAGGTGCTGTTTGGAAAAAACGGCTTTGACTTGGGAGTGAAGCTAGCGGATGTGATGGTTTGTGCAGTCTCGGCTCTTTGTTTCAATCTTTGTTCAAATTGATGACCAAAAAGCTCTTTCCCATTAGTGTCCCAGGTTTCATCGGATAGGGACAGGTATCTCTGACCAATTTTGGAAAGTACTTGAGCTCGTCTCTTATTACGAATATGATCATTAACATTGCCCAATAACTGAAAGGATTTGGTGAGGCAACCCTTTAAGGCCGAAGTGTCTAAATTAGCTGGGTTGTTTATTAGCCTTGCAAGACCATTTCATAGCACATGGTAATTGGTCCGGTTACATCTAGGAGTAAATCTTCGGTTTTTCGTAATGTTTTATCATCAACTTTACATTTCGGAACCAATTCTGCTAGAAGTTTATCCAGGACTGATGTATATACACAGTCAACGTTAGGACGAGGAAAAGACTTTATCAACTGACGTTTGTCAAAACGAGAAAGTGGTTTTGCAAAACACACATTGAGGACGGCGGACAGCTCCTCCGAAGCTTGCCAACGTTGAGCAGTGAGTTCTAGTACGTCGTCTTCGCTCTCAAAGGTTTCATTGACATTATGTCCTTGGGAATTGTCCGGTAAGGCTTCATCTTCGACGTCAATCACACCTGTGGCGTTTGACGTCGTACTATCTAAGCGAGACCTTTTTGTGGGTGGTTCGCTTGACGAATTTACACCATTTGTTGACCCAGTGGCAGGTCTGGGAAGTGGCCGACCTTTTGTTGACCCAGAGGCGGAACTGGGCAGACTATCTCCACTTTTTGACCCGGCAGAGTTCCCGGTGAATGATGTTTGTTCAGTGTTGGTCGATTCGGCATGTGCCGAGAACGACTGTCTTACGCCGTCAAAGAGAGACGGTAATAAACTTTCTTTTATCAAATTAATAAACTGTGAACTTTGCAGTAATGATGCAAACGAATCTGGTACGAGATTGCCTGTATTATCCGCATCCAAAGAGTCTTTTTCTTCTTGAACAGTAAGATCTATGGCTGCTTTGCACGTGGAGCAAAGCAAAAAGACGAGGAATAGGGGCGGACGCTGAAAATTACAGGGGCTAGGGCCCAGTTTTTGTTTTGATATGTTGAGTAAACGTTAAAAATGCTGTATTTGAGCGAAGTAATAAAGATAAAGCATTGTTATATTGAGGCGACATTTATGAAATGCAATTGAAAATGGAGATGGCTAATCTTTGCTAATCGACACGTCTTCCGAAGCAAAAATATACTCCGTTGCTGCCCAAATGACAAAAATACAAGCATATTGAAAGTTTACAAGCTTCGACGGGCCTTTTTTGAGTGGATAACGGTTGACAACCTTGGTATGTGTTGAGTTTAATGTTTTCTCACCCCTCAAAAGCTTAAGACGCCATTTTTAACTACGATTTGGAAAGTAGTGCCCTTGAGGATGATTAACTTTAACTACGTTTTAACTACGATTGACGCTAACTACTTTTTATACAACTGGCTTAACTACGTGATTAATGTTAACGACGTTTTAACTACAAAAAAGTGATTAAAACGTGATTAAGAGTTCTATACAACCGCCCCCAGGGGCCGGTTGTATAAAAACGTAGTTAAAGTTAACTACGGTTAGCGGTTAGGTGGAAAACGCGGGCATGCGGACAAGCGGACACGCGGACATGCGGACAAGCGGACATGCGGACAAGCGGACAAGCGGACAAGCGGACATGCGGACATGCGGACATGCGGACATGCGGACATGCGGACATGCGGACATGCGGACATGCGGACATGCGGACATGCGGACATGCGGACATGCGGACATGCGGACATGCGGACATGCGGACATGCGGACATGCGGACATGCGGACATGCGGACATGCGGACATGCGGACATGCGGACATGCGGACATGCGGACATGCGGACATGCGGACAAGCGGACAAGCGGACAAGCGGACAAGCGGACATGCGGACATGCGGACAAGCGGACACGCAGACAAAAATCCTAAAAAATCATTATACTCACATTCGAATTAGAATATACAATCTCAGTGATTTTCGCAAAAATAAGAAACGTGAAAAACAAGAAACCCTTTCCCTCCCCATTCCTCAATTCCTCAATTAAGCTCGTCGCCCCCAAAAATATAGACAAGTCTAGGAGTAAGCCGTCAAGTCATCATAAAAATTAAATTCGGCTCCTATGATTTTTTTAAATCTTGTATATTTTACGCATATCAAGATGACAGGAAGGTGAGTGAGTGAAGTTTTAAAAAAAATACCAAAGGAAACATGAGAAAAATACATTTATCTTTATGCATGTGATGTCACAAAAATCAGGATCTCAATTTTCTCGCATGTATTCGCTGGAACCACTGCTGTATATAAACATTGCTAAAATACACAAGAATAGGACTTCATTTTGATTGATTTTGCTATAACTGTATTTGCATGTGTTAAGTTATCACGCTGTAATTTGAACGGTATCTTTAAAATGCGTACAGATCATTGCAAAAATTTGATTAATACTGCCTGAGGATTAAGGTTGGCAACTTTATCACGAATATTTAATAATATATTAATACACACATATCAAACTTCGCTTGCATGAAACTAAAAAAGTTCCTCAAAATACTGCAAAGTAACTAAATATAAAAGACTCGGATATATTTTCTAAGTTTCCTTCCTATTGGCTTTTAAAAATTCGAATTTTTAGGATTACTTCGGGATTTTTCCTATGATGACGTATGTCAAGCAAATGGGATCCCGCCTATCAACAAAACAAATCCCGATAAATTAATGTTTTTCAAAACATTTAGAAAATATATCCAAGTCTTTTATATTTAGTTACTTTGCAGTATTTTGAGGAACTTTTTTAGTTTCATGCAAGCGAAGTTTGATATGTGTGTATTAATATATTATTATTAAATATTCGTGATAAAGTTGCCAACCTTAATCCTCAGGCAGTATTAATCAAATTTTTGCAATGATCTGTACGCATTTTAAAGATACCGTTCAAATTACAGCGTGATAACTTAACACATGCAAATACAGTTATAATAAAATCAATCAAAATGAAGTCCTATTCTTGTGTATTTTAGCAATGTTTATATACAGCAGTGGTTCCAGCGAATACATGCGAGAAAATTGAGATCCTGATTTTTGTGACATCACATGCATAAAGATAAATGTATTTTTCTCATGTTTCCTTTGGTATTTTTTTTAAAACTTCACTCACTCACCTTCCTGTCATCTTGATATGCGTAAAATATACAAGTTTTAAAAAAATCGTACGAGCCGAAGTTAATTTTTATGATGACTTGACGACTTACTCCAAGACTGTCTATATTTTTTGGAGCGACGAGCTTAATTGAGGAATTGAGGAATGGGGAAGGAAAGAGTTTCTTGTTTTTCACGTTTCTTATTTTTGCGGAAATCGCTGAGATTGTATATTCTAATTCGAATGTGAGTATAATGATTTTTTAGGATTTTGTCCGCATGTCCGCTTGTCCGCATGTCCATTTGTCCGCATGTATGCATGTCCGCTTGTCCGCATGTCCGCATGCCCGCGTTTTCCACCTAACCCAGTCAATGAGTCTCAAAGCCGCCATTTTTACTATGTTTTGAAAAGTTAACGATGCCCTTGAGGATAGTTAACTTTAACTAGATTTTAACTACAGTTAACGCTACTACAGTTATACAACTGGCTTAACTACGTGATTAAAGTTAACTACGTTTTAACTACAGTTGGGTGGTTAAAATGTAGTTAAAACGTAGTTGAGAGTTTTATACAACCGGCCCCTGGAGGAGATATTCGGTCGACCGCAGCAAATAATCGCCGCTCGTATGGATGAGCTTCTTTAGCTTCTTAAAGTGCAACCTTGTTCAAATGAACGATCATCGTCTGTTAGGTTTGTTTACGTGCATGTACGTGGATTGGAGGCACTAGTCGTTTCTCCAGAACAATACGATAGTCTGTTGATACCGATATTGATGTGAAAGCTCCCAATTAGTTTACGGTTGGAGGTTGCAGGAATGTCGACGAATAAAATTTGGAATATCGACGAGCTTTTACAAACCAATCAAAGGGAAATCGAAGCCAGAGAAGCGAGCGGCCAAATAAAGTTCAACGAGTCGAGAACACCCCACGCAGTTGAACGAAACAGAAAACCACACTCTACGGCTTTGGGCTCAGGCGTTGTTTTGAAAACAAAACCAAGGCGATTTAACGAAAATTCGATGCGCGTATTGCAATGAACAGCACTACTCAGCGTTTTGCGAGAAAGTAACTCGTGTGCATGATCGAAAGGAAATTTTACGGAGAGACAAGCGTTGTTTTATTTGCTAACGCACTGGTCACGTGTCAACCAGAAAATGTGGACAGCGACACTGTCCCCGAAGTGGCAACCAGAAACCAGCAGACCAAATGAAGAAAGACGCTGACCCCCTAAAACAAGCAGAAGCTCGGAGCTGAACCTCGAATAAATAAGACTTTCCGAGTATTTAACGTTCTGCGATCTATTTGCGTTCTGCTATTTTTCTTAGAATTAACGAAATACAACACTTTTAGGTTCACGTCCGACCCAAATGTCTCTAAAGTCTACCATGAAAATAAAGTTAGCTTTATTACTTTTTGAGTTATCTTTTCCCAAAATAAAGGAAATGAGAATTTCGAAAAACGTTTTGCATGCCTTATTCAAAAATTATAGAGAACAAACCAATAGAACAAAAAAAACACAATAGAATGAGCGAATGGACCCCTTTTGTTTGCTCGGGGTAAACCCTAACAAATAAGACTTTTCGTTTAATACTCGCTTTCTTTATATATTTTTTTGAGAAAAAAATCAGGATCGATTAGGGAGACATTGAAGTTCCCATCCCTTGAAATTTTAAAAACAGAATAAATTGTGATTTTTGTGTATAAGACCACTTTAAATCAGCGCTTCACACACAATAAGATATGCTCAATATCAGATTTGCTGATATTAATTATAGGCCTATAGTTTATATCGTTATAAATAACTACTATATATCAAAATTTGTGAACACTCCTTTAACGCAACCCTGCCGCAATCTGAACTACTACAAATCTCTTTTGCGAACCCTTAGCTCCGCCCTTACTGAATATCGTGTTAATTGAATATAAACTCCATATTTAGCAATTAAATCTATGCTAAATATATGCGCATAAATAATCATTGCATCAGGTTGAGCGTGATAATGAGAATTATCAAAGCAGAGGTTGCCGCTGACGGATAATTATTATTCAAAATGAGAAATCATTTTATACTCCAGTGATCACCTACAATAGGCATGTATAAAACTTTAACAAATATTGTAAAACTGTGAGTCATGTGATGACTGGGTTTAATTAAATATGTGTTTTTGACTTTGCAGACTTGGATAATGTTTTACAAAGAGTTCATGAAATTAATGGATACACGATTAAAATATCTGCTGAAGATAGTCCCATAAAACCAGTTCCCAAGAGACGAACTAAAAAGACTCAAGATGCCATGCACAAAGACGATACAAAAGACTTTCAGGTAAGTGGTGAAGTTCGCTGGAAAGTTATGGGAAAGAAATCCAACAGTGGCGTAGGAAACACAATAAATAGGACAATATTTATTTTATGAATATGTTTTGCATACTGATCAATTTCTTTTGAAATCGATTGTCTTTACAGTCTGTTAGGGGCGTCCATCACTACTAATTTTTTTTCTCCCTCTTCGGATAACGTCATTATGCTTTATTCTTTGTACTTTACTTTTTCCCATGAATGTGCAGTAACCTCGAAGAAAAACGACAAAAAAGGTTTTGCATGTGTATTCATTAATGATATAGAGAACAACGGAATAGAAGAACGAAAAAATACGCCAATAACACTTGTTTGTTCAGGATAAACCCTAATTAATAAAACTTCTCGTTTGTTTATATATTTTTTCAGAGAAATATTATCTAGGATCAATTAGGGGGACTTTCAATAGTGTATCCCTCGAATTTTTAAAAACAGGATATACCGTAATATTGCTGTTGTTGACCGCCTTAACAAGTGATATGAATATGTCCCCCCTGGAATCGCATTTCGCACGCCACCAATGCCGAATACATGTGACAGTTTGAACTGGTTATATGGAAAGGAATATTATTACAAAGAAAACACTTATCAAACGACGTGAATGATCCATAAAAAATACGTGTTGCTACTTTTTCCAGTTTCTTAGTTGTCAGAAAGTTTGTGGGAATATAGAATTTTCTTTCCCAGGGACACTGTATGTTTTTTATTTATTTACTGGCTGCATGTGCGCAGGTTTCACCTAAGCCTCCGGCTGAAGAACCCGAAAGAACAGCGGAATCCAACACTGGCGTAGCCAGCATCGATAATTGGGGGGTCCATATTAATATATTCATGTAAACAGACTGTAAAGACAATTGATTTGAAAAGAAATTAATCCTGCGTATCACGAATATATGAATA
This sequence comes from Dendronephthya gigantea, assembly GCF_004324835.1. NCBI lineage: Eukaryota > Metazoa > Cnidaria > Anthozoa > Malacalcyonacea > Nephtheidae > Dendronephthya > Dendronephthya gigantea. The sequence goes on along the minus strand of NW_021163017.1, from coordinate 3,386,467 downwards.
TGGACCCCCCCAATTATCGTTCTGGCTGCGCCGCTGGAATCCAAAGTTGTTCAAATTCTAGTGTCATTGACGGTGACGGTGATTATGTGACGGACAGTATGTGTTGATTTTAATGTTTTCTCGCTCCTCAAAAGCTCAAGACGCCATTTTTAACTACGATTTTGAAAGTTAACGATGCCCTTGAGGATGATTAACTTTAAATACGTTTTAACTACGATTAACGCTATAACTACTTTTTTATACAACTGGCTTAACTACGTGATTAAAGTTAACGACGTTTTAACTACAAATTGATTGAAAAGTGATTAAGAGTTTTATACAACCGGCCCCTGGTTAGGTCATGAAATATTTTCTTCGTTTAAAATAACGAGGGTTTGCTGCATGCATGTATTTCTAGTATAATAGTGAAGAAAAAATAAAAACTGGCATCAGACATTTTCCCAGATATTTATTCTGCAAACAATTCACTACAGAGTCAACAAGACGTTGAAATGGCTCATCTGGGTAAAGTTCGAACAGTGATAGTTAATGGCCTTTGGAAAGAGACATCAAATGAAGCCTTGACAATGTTCTTTGAAAGTGGCAGAAGATCCGGTGGAGGAAAAATAGAAAAGCTGGAGAGAAATGAACCGGACGTTGCTCATATCACCTTTGTCAGTCACGAAGGTTAAGTTTATTCTGCTACAAGATTCCTAATAAAACGTTATAAAATAATTATTTATTTGTTAAATTCACTACAACACTCAAAAGTAAGTTTCAAGATGTTGTAAGATCCAGGTCCCAATTATGTGGGTCGCCCATTATGTGGTGACTTCTTACAATAGTGAAAGATGGCAATGGGGAATGATTTTTTCGCACTTTTAATCTTCACCTTAGGCAGATGAAGCTGATTACTTTGTCTGATCAATCCTCCACAAATATCACGATTAAAAACAAAATAGTTCGTTAAAAACTAAGCCACTGTTTCAGTCAAACACTTTTAAAAGAATCCAAATACATAATATTCCCTGCTCTTATACACGGTAGTCCACCCAAAGTAGACCTCACACTGTAATGGAGGGATAAACAACAGATTTGTAATCGCTGGTAATCGCACCATTGCATTTATTACAACAAGTCTATTAAAGTTTTAAAAATGCATTATTTCTTCGATAAGCATGTTTTTGTACTTGTGTCTTTTAGTTGCAGCACAAGTATTAAAGCAGAATAAACTGGAACTGGATGGGTATCTTTTGCAACTCAAAGAAAAGGAACCGGAATTAATCCTTCCTCTGGACAGAAATAAGTTGTACGTGGAAAATATAAACCCAACCACTAGTGAAGAAAGTTTGTCTAATTACATGGAAATAAAAGCAAACCAGGAAGTGTCTGAAATTCATTTTGGTCATAACAGAAATGCTTTGATAACATTTCCTGAAGATCTAGGTACTATTGAGAAATTAAATTAATCGCAGTTAATGAAATGCACGGGTTTAGCCTGAAGTAAATATAGAGGTAGCTATTTCTGTAGTTGCAAACGCTCGATCCGCACCAGCGTCTCCTCAAAAAGGCGTGAATTCAATTACAGCTGAAGGACCTATATATATAGCTGTAAATTTTTCTCAACTGTTCTTGGTTTCTTTTTTTTTAATTTGAAATGTGCATGATTTCCACTGGTGGCATGCACTTTCGTCTACCACCAAAATTTTATGTATTAGATTTGTTTTCATTTTTTTATCCATTTACTAAATATTATGTTAAGAGAAAAAGTTGTCTTTGTTAAGATGCACACACCTACAAATATTAATTAGCACACATGGCGTTTCGTGGCCTTCTAACGTAAGGTTTTACATTTACAGATATGAAGAGAGTGTTGGACCGTACGAAGAAGCTAGAAGGGGCTGTTTTGAAAATTTCCAATCCTCCGGTATGTAACAGCGTTTTAGTAATAGGACTCTCCGATAAGACTTCCAAACAGACGATCGAGATGTACTTTGAAAATGAACGAAATGGTGGAGGAAGGATATATGGAGATATCATATACCAAAGAGACAAAGGAAAAGCAGTTGTTTCATTCTGTGATCCTCGAGGTAAAGTAACATAATATATTCCTCTTTTACCTTACCTAGGCGTACATCGACTTACTAACAAAGCTGACAAAACCTATGTAATTCTACTCAAAGTGGGAAAGAATGCAAAAAAAAGCATTTTCTATAAATAATTTTAATTGCAAAAATCGTTTCTGTCAAATAGCCTAAAATTAATATACTTATAATTAGCGTCCAAAATTGAACTTTAGCCAGAAAAAAATTAATGTGATACAACTATATAATACCATGTTGTGCTCGCCCCATCCTGATCTGAAATATATCCTTTTTTCAGTCGTGGGTACTTTAATGGCGCGAGAGCACAAACTAAACAATTCCGTTTTAACCTTACGTCAACACTATCCATTTATGGAAATAATAACAGAAACAACCACAAAGATGATAAAAATAAACAAAAGTGTATTGAATCATGTTTTCAAGAGTTGTGAGAAGGAATTGCTTGATCGGTTTGGGGCTGAAGTGCTCACAAATTTGAAGGAAAATGAAGAAGAGTTCACATTTCTAACCGAAACCGCAACTGCAATCGAAGAATACATGGCTGAATTCGCGATTGAAAAATTAAAAATTGGCGAAAAGTTATTAGAAGGTTACAAAGAAGAGTTGAAAGATATGGTAACGACTATGGCGAACAAAGTCAGTGTCACTGTCGTAACAGATGACAAACAACAGCAAATAGAGTTTGTTGGGAGGAAAGCTGACGTAATTGACGTTCACAGTAAATATCAGGACGCAATAGCTGAAATGGAAAAGGGGTTAAATCTTGTTACCAAAGAGATCCACAATGTGCCTAAAACCAAATTTGATTTACTCTCACTTCACGGTGCCATCGAAATGTTAGAGGAAGATTTTCATGTAATCGTAGCGTTCGAGCCACGGAAGAACACAATTACATTGAAAGGAACTGGAAAGAATGTTTCTGCAGCTAACATTGAGCTGTTACAAAAATGTACCCAAATCACTGAAGATAATATCGATCTCCATAAGAATGAAAAACATTTTCTACAAAATGGAGGACTTGATTTGTTGAATAGTGGTATGAAAGAAATAAAGTTGAAAGGTATGGTTTCCCTCAGTCACGCAAGAAGTAGCAAAGCTAAGGTCCTTGTTTTTGATAGCACTAAAATTGAAGATGTTGATTCGTACATAAGGAACAATATGTTTAGGAAACAGTATACGCTTGACAAAGACAGCCGCACTCTCCTTATTAGTAACAAATGGGCAGAGTTTAATGCAAGTGTTACGAGTAATTCCTCAGTTATGATATTCGCTGACGAAAAGTCAACTGAAATTTTATTAATTGGCAAGAAATCCGAGGTAGAAAAATCTTTTGACCGATTAGAAGAATTCATGAAGCGCAATACCATTGTGAAAGAAAGTGTTGATTTTGAAGAGGGATATTTAGGATACTTAACAGAGTACTGTGAGAAACACATTAGAGCAATTGAAAAAGATTTGGAAGAGCATTCGGTAAGGGTGAACTTCGCAGAAGATGCTGAAGCAGTGATAATAAATGGTACAAAAGAAGGTGTGAAACAAGCTAAGAGGCAGTTGCATGATTTTGTGTCGACTATAGCAAAAGATACAATCTGTTTTGACAAAGCAAGAAGTCAAAAATATCTGAAGTCTGATGAGGGAAAAATATTAATCGAGGGAATAGAATCGAAAAATAAATGCTTGATCCGACTGACAGAAGATAGTGGAGGAATATCTACGGTAATCGCGTCTAGATCTACGCCACAACCAGGCAAGTCAACTTCAAAATTGCTGTGTAGTTATCAAACACGAGAAAAAATCTCACTTAAAGTGTACAAGGACGATATTACTGTTCATCCCTGTGACGTCATCGTAAATGCAGCTAATGGCGATTTAAAACACGTTGGTGGAGTGGCTAAAAGTATTTTGGATGCTGGAGGATGGGAAATACAAAAAGAGTGCGAAGAATATGTCAAAGAAAATGGAAAGCTTTTCGACGGTGAATGTTTCAGTGGAAGTCCAGGAAAATTGCCTTGTAAGGTTCTGGTCCATGCTGTCGGTCCTCGTTGGGATGCTAGCAATCGTGAAAAAATATGCAAATTGTTAAGTTTCACCTGCACGAGAGCACTTGAGGAAGCGATAAAGTATCGATCGATTGCTCTTCCTGCAATCGGAAGTGGTGTTTATGGTATTCCTAAAGACGTCTGCGCTGAAATTATGATCGAGGCCGCCGAGAAATTCAGTAGGGATCACGAGGATTCCAGCCTGAAGGAGATTCACTTTGTCAATAACGATGACGCGAGTGGACATGTTTTTGTCAAGAAATTTCGTGAGAAATTTGGTGGACGACCCTCATTTATGAGTAATGAACCGAAGAGTAGCAAAGGCAGATTTCGTCGTACAAAACCTCGTTTTCAGATCACGACCGATGAAAGCGCAAGAAAGCCAGAGGTTTCACGTAGACGAAAGACCGATGATTTTATTTTTACGAAACAGAATATGAAAATTTCAGTAGTTGTTGGTGACTTGTCAACATACAAGGTAATGGAAACATTATTATAATCAGAACAAAGATATCATAAAAAAGTATTCTTGGCAAAAATAGGTCATGATAATGGCGTTAATACACGAGTGAAAATATCTTGTAACACGTCTGGAAACAAACTTTTAACTGATATGCATAATGCATTTCAAGCTGTCGATTTTGTTCACTGTACTGCATTTGAAGCTGTCGATAGGTATAGGGCGACTCCCCAAAAAATAGCAGAAAAACTTGTTGAATCATCAGACTTGCAAGGCTTTATCAGAGCTGTATCAGACATGTTAGAACAATCTTGTAACTGATAATGCATGCCGTTGGACTTGCCACAGGTTGTTAACAGCTTGTCCCAAACTTGTTACAACAATTTTGAGCAAGCAGTGCGAACAAATCTTGTTGAAAGCTTGTGAACAAACTTGCAGCAACTTGTTTGTTTACAGATTTGTTACAACTTGTGCGTTTTTGCGTGTGTGGTGTAGAAGATATTTGCAGAAAGGACTGATCAGCCCAATCAGTATTTTTAGGTTTATTGTGTCTGTTTGAAAAATTACATACGTTTTATGGTAAAACTAAGCGCAATGGTGTTTTAATGCAATTTATATTCATTTCGTTTTTGCACAGGCCGACGTACTGGTGAACACAACAGCAGAGAATCTTAGGCTTGATTCTAATCCTTGTGGTAGAGCTCTGAGCAACCAGGCGGGTCCAACACTGCAAGCCGAATGTAGCAGGATTGGAAGTTTAAAGGTCGGTCAGGTGGCCGTCACAACAGGAGGGAATTTGCTTTGTGATGAGGTGTATCATGTTGTGTGTGTCCAGTGGAGCGGAGGACAAGGAGAACAGGTATGCTACCCACTTTAAGACAAAACATTAAAAATTAACTACAGCGAAACACGCAATCGGATTGGTCGATAGCTATGCAGGTGGGGCAATCCTGCAACTCTTATAAAACAATAGGAACTCTATAAAACAGTAGAATATTAAATTGTGTTTCCTTTATTTTTATTTCTTTTAGTATTTAGAAAGTTACATTTTTGAACAAAATATTTACTTTTTACGGAGTTTCTATTGTTTTATATTTTATCAAAATACCCAGCGATTCTCATAATTTTTAATTCTTGTGTTCTGCATTATTTTATGAAACAATTGCGGCTTATAACTTTACTAGTTTCTGAAAATCTCGCGACATCCTTCGCGCATGGATCACTCGATCATGTATGGAAAACAATTTGGTCCTTTATGCATTTATATGTCCTTTGTACTCGCTATAGGTTTTAAGGACGATAATAAGAAATTGTTTGAAAAAATGTAACTCCAGTGCAAAGAAGTCCATCGCTTTCCCTGCCATTGGAACAGGAGTATTAGGTTTTCCACATGATGTCGCCGCTAAATTATTTTTTGAAGAAACAAAGAGATTCGTGTTGAAAGTTTCAAACTGCAGCATAAAGGAAGTTAGTTTTGTCGTTTACAGTCAAGACGCTAATTCGATCCAAGCGTTTCAGAGTGAATTACAGAAGCAACCAGAATGGGGTGTGTCCGTTGACAGTGCGCCTGGTAAGTCGCAAAATAGATGGAGAGAAAAACCTAGCTCTTTAAACGAATCAGAAGAGAGTGTTTTGTGCTTTGAAGTTGGCAATGGTAAAAAAGTAGAAATAGTTAAAGGTGACATAACGAAGGAAACAACTGACGTCATTGCCCACTTAACTAACCCCGGACTGGTTTTGCATAGTGGGGTGGCAAACGCTCTATGCAGGGCAGGAGGAGGAGACATAGAGAGGGAATGCGAAGAAAAGGTCAGTTCAACTAGACTTTCCGTAACAAGTACCGTTCTAACAACTGCAGGACGATTGGGTGCAAAATATATTGCCCACATGGTTGCTTCTAGTGATCCAAGTTCAAATGAAGTTGAAAAGTGCATAACTAATTGTTTGAAAGAAGTTGCAGATGAAGAGTGTGAAAGTATTTCATTTCCTGCTGTTGGGACTGGCTCCTTGAGACGGAACCCTGAAAAAGCTGCTAAATCAATTTATTCATCCATCGTACGGTTTCTGCAATATAGTTCTGGGTCAATCAACAACGTCCGTATTGTTCTGAAGGATGACGAACTGGTAAGAGCATTTCAAGAGTCAATAAGTACTCTCAATGAAGGAGAGGAACCTGGGATGTTTAAAAAGTTCGTAAATTTGTTTTGGAAAACGGAATCACCGACTTTGAACATAAAAGAGAAAAATACACCCGTAGTCACCACAAAACTCGTCTTAGTCATCTATGCAAAGGATAAAGCCAGCGTTAAGACGGTGAAAGATAAAGTTTTAAGTGTTATCGAGTCTCAGAAGAAGAAAGATAAATTAGAGGACGACAACATTGGAAAGTTGTCTAAGCAGCAACTTATGGCGATAGAGCGCTTGTGCAAAATGAACGATGTTGAAGTTACCATTGAAAAAGACTTGGACCGCATTGTCGTCTTTGGACATAGTGAAGATAATGCAAAAACATTTGCAGAAATTCTTCAAATCTTGAAAAAAATCGGAGAAGTTGAATTGGAAAAGGAGAGGGCTCTATTGCGTGCTGACTTGGCTGAGATAGTTTCCCAAGGTGTGCAGTGGTTTTACGAAGATCCACGAAATGGCAACCAGGAAGATTATGATAAGGATACAAACGCAATTATTGAAAAAGCCTACAGCAAGAAAGAAAAATCTGTAATCTTCAGTTATTCAAATGAAAGATGTGAGATTGTATTTGATACGATGGAGGAGACAAATTTGGACACAAAGCAGAAGATAAATGTTACCAGGAAAGATCTTAAAGGTAATTCTAATATACAGTAATCTATTTATTTCTGCGCGCAAATATAAAATGTGTAACTTATAGACAGTGATGGGGATATAGTGTCGTTAACGGTGACCAATTTTAGTGTGACTACAATTTAAACCCTGTTTTTTTCGCTCCCGCATACAGCCAATGTAATTTGGTGTCATTTTGAGAGATCGAAAACAATATTATTAGATTGAAACATTGATTGCCAACTGTTGTTAGGAATGACTTAATTTTAGTTGACGGCAGGTGTAATATATTGCAGTATTTTATACTAGTATGGAGCACTTTTAGAGCTATTGATCGATAGAAGCACTTTTTTACAGCTGTATAGTAATTCATTCTTACTTTGATAATGATAAACAATGATAACATTTTAGGCCTCAACCCAACGTTTTTTGTGATTATACACATTATACTACAGGCATTTTTGTGATTATAAACCTAATAATCTTTGAACTGAAAAGACCAATTTTTGTGTTTTATGAGCGACCTTTTTAACGGGAGAGGTTTTGCAGGCTTGCAGCATACAGCTACACTTTTCACTTGTTTCTTTATAAGTGTCTCTTATATAATCATGTTATTGCAACTGCAGAATCTGTGTCCGTTCCGGACTACTGGGATCCTCAGCCACGAGATAAGAGTGGTAAAGAAGTGGCCGTACATCTTGTCACTCTTAATCCTAACAATCCAAGCCAACGAAAGGAGCACAAAGATATCTCCGATCATTTTTATCAAACAGCAGGAAATCAACGAATTCAACATATCCAGCGAGTCCAGAACCCATCATTGTTCAAACAGTACCTCATAAAAAAACAGAGTTTGGATGAGAAAATTGGAAGTAATGAGAAATTCTTGTTCCATGGAACGAGAGGTGACAAAGTAAGCGAAATTAACAAGACAGGTCTTAATAGGAGTTATGCTGGAAATACTCATGGTAAGGGATGTGTAGGACGGTTATCTATATTATTTATTTATTTAATTTGTTTAAAATAATTTTTGAATCGTGTTAAAAGACACGGTAGTGAACCAAGCAAAAATTACATAAGTACCTGCTATCATAGCGAAAGAACGACAACTCCGAAGGCAAATATTTCTATTGCAGCAAAGAGTTTGGGATGGGTGAAGGTTCTTTATTGGATTTTTATAGTGAAAAGAATCGAAAGATGCATAACTGAGTCAGCCCTTATTTCATCCAAGTAATCGGTCCGCCCAATTAATTACATGACAACAATGTGCTTATAAAACTCTGATACTTGCACTTTAGGGGCAGTTTATGGTAGAGGTGTTTACTTCGCAAGAGACGCTTCGATGTCTGTCGGTTATGCTCAAACATTGGCTTCGACGGGACAAAGATATATGTACTATACACGAGTAGCAGTTGGTCAGTACGCCATGGGTAATCAAAGCATGGTGGTACCGCCACGGAAAGGAGGCAATGACTCTTACGATTCTGTCGTCAACAACGTAGCAAATCCGACAATCTTCGTTTTGTTTTATGACAATCAGTATTATCCAGAATATTTGATCACCTTTACTTAAAGCAGTGTTTTCTAGTGAATTTCTTAATTCAGAATCTTTAAAGATGATGTAAAGTGCTTTCAGCGGATATCTTTTTCTCATAAAAACAACCTAAGCAACATTTTAGGCTTCACGCCATATGACGGGTGGAATATTAGGAAAACCTTTAAATTTCTTTGTGATTTTCATTTAATTCGAATTTTAAAGTTGAAGGAGCAACTTTTGTGACGTTACTCAGTTCGTTTTGAGCAGAAAACATCATCTTTGATTCACGTTTGTCAAAGGTATAAGGAAATCAGAAAAAGTATAGGCCTGATCTCATTTGTGTGGCAAACGATACATTTAACCTTCACAACACTTGCATATATTCATTCACATATATTGTCTTGGTAGTCACGGCCTTGCCAGCTAAACATTACATATATGCACGTCTATAACTGACGAAAAGAAACTTTACAAACGCCATTCAGGGACAGTGATTTGCAGACCGCAGGTAAACTGAAACGATAATTTGGGTGCAAGACTTTCTAGATTTTACTTTTTAGAAGAGAAAATAATTTAAAATGTATGAAGAATAACGAATATAACTATATAGCTTGCCACTGTTATAGGCCGAAAGCTGTTTTGTTATGTGCTATTTTCAAACGTTTATTATCTTTTTGCTAAAGTCTTGCAATTTGGAGAAAGAGAGCTCTTCAACAGCTCCTGTTTGTACCCCTTTAAAGTTCTGCTGTTTATTAGACCATGAAATTCATGGATCTAAACTTGATCTATCTTGGAAACAAAGCCTAAGCAGCTGTGAATTTTGGAAACCTGAGCCACAGGTAGTTTATCGAGCAAGCATGAAATCGTGGATTGTACTTGGTATATTGCATGAGTATAATGGCTGATGTGCTTAGCTAAAAAATCATGAAACTGTTTGAACAACTGTGAACATCTTTTGCTATATATTCCTTTACAACAATTTAATTATTATTATTGCTGTACGTTACCTTCTCTCGAGCAAGAAATATTTTAAAAGTATTTTTCCGTCCCTACTCGACCAGATATAATTGTATTTTGGAATTCCCTGGAGGTGTAGAAAGAAAAATTTCACAATCGTTTTTAATTATAAATTGCTCTTATAAGTGTAAATCAGGGCGCTTATATACCCGCCCTGGTATAAATCAACTTTGAAAAGAGTGTTTGCGGTAGGCTACTTTTTGTTGCATTTAATTTTTTTTTGCAACATTTGCCACACATGGCACCTTATCTATCCCTTTTTATTCCCTTTTATATTTTAGACAAAACAGACAAAATAGGCAAATTTAAAGCTCTCCGACCCGTGCTTCAAGGTTTTTTCTCCGGGTTCCTTAGTTTTCCTCCCTCGTTAAAAACTAACCCCAGGGATGCCAACAATTCAGTAGCTACTAATCATTATATATGTTTGGTTTGTACGCGCTGATGTGATCATACATACATGTTTAATTAAAGGTAATGTTACACGAAACAACTTTCAACAGCAACTCGCAACGCAACAATGTTTTGAAAAAGGTTAACGCGTCAAATATTATATATATATGAGCTAGCTCAGTGTAACACAGGAATTGTTTTGGAAACAAGCTGAAAGTTTATGAACTGTTTTATTCCACATGACATTATTGTTTAGATTTTTGCTTATTTTTGCGTAAATATGCTGAAAAAAGTTTTAGAAAGACAACAACTAGTCAAGCATTCATCAAATTATACTGCATGTGTAAGCTCACATTTATTTCGCCGCAGACAGCAATACTACAACAAGAAATAACACTACAGATTTTCTAAAGTTACTGTCCATGGCATCGAATAGCGGCGTTTGCTTAATCTTGCTAAAGATCGGTTAGTTAAAAACGGCGAAATGGATTATCGTTCAAAGTTGCGAGCCTGACTCTATCTTCTCCGTCGCCTCTCTCCTTGTTATATTGGTCAATCGCTTTGTTCACTCGACTTGGGTAGTTTGCGATAACACCATCCAAATGGATTTTAAGATACTTCACTGCCGTCGACTGGTAGTCTAAGGTCCATGCGTACACCTTGCTGAAGAAATTCCCGCTATCTCTGTATTCAACTTCTTTTTTAAGTTCGTCCATTTTCAAATCTGCAACCTATTCAGGAAAATAAAAGAAAATATTTGATCACAAGGCCTGGTTTGCACTATTAAAGATTCTGTTCCTTAAATATAGTACTTTGTATTTCCGCACAGATTTGCCTAGTTATTACGCATATATGTATGCAATTAACTAACAAAGTTAGTGACTCCACTACTGAGCCAGGCATGACCAGGTTGAACTCCAACTTCTTTTAGTCCTTGTTCTAGCTCCTGCGGTTCTTTCTGGTTATCCCAGCTAATTTCCCAGCCAACGTTCGCCAGAATCTCCGGGTTGTTCTGAAGGCTCGTTATCACAGAGCGGATAAATTCTTTGAGCGATAAGTTTGGCACGCTGACAATCACTTTCATCTTGGTTGGATTGTTTAGATACAGTGGCTTGAGAATAATTTCGGCAAATCTCGTCCCGGCATTTGCTAACTTGTTTTCGGCTAAACGTGTTAGCTGCAAAACAATCATAAAATCTTTATTTGCTTTGATAAAATAAGTTATGCTCCACGGATGTCCCGAAACAAGTGCTTCGGATTGATTCATAACAACTTCTAAAGAAATGAAACTAACTAATCTGCATGATAACTTTTATATGATAAAGCTAGGATTCTAAATTCTTCAAAGCTGATAGATGATATTCCCAAGTGCTCTGATATTCTGGTATGTAGATGACGCGTGGTTTGACCCATGCACGTACGACGCGGACAGCATCAACACTTAAATAAATAAACTACACCAGATCTCAGGTACTTAGGGACTTTATCTTTGAAAGGAAAGAGTGAAGAAAACCTTCTAGTGGAACGAAAAACAAATCCAACATAGGTGCTGTTATAGGATAGGCGGTTTTGGATCGAACGTATTATCGAGAAATTTTCGGACCAGATCTTCGCGTACATTTATTCAACCGTATAATTATATAATATTTATATTTCGAATACGCTTCCCGCCAGGCACGTCTCTGGGCATCGGTTAATCTTTCTTATGTCCGATGATTTTATTTTTCAAGAGGAGAAACTTTCCCAAATCGTTCGGGAAAAACTGTCTACTGAAGTATGGCATCTCATTGTTAACTTATTAAAACGTAGAATTAACAATTGGAAAGTGTAATCAATTCTATAGTTTCTAAGCGTACCTTACAATCGAACATAACCAAGACAAGATTGGAGTTGAATCTCGAACTAGAAGGCACTGTTCTGTCTCTAAGGGCATTGATGAAGTTTTCAACGTAAGCCCAGCGTTCACAATATCGCCCGGCATCGCAAGGTGTTCCATGGTAAGTGTACTCAGGTCTACCATCTTCAAAGAAGGTCACATCAGCTTCGAGGGCGTTTGCCCCGTACCTAAATGGTGTCAGAAAATGCGTAATAATGAAAGGTTACTAAATAATAGACGAATAATACAAATACTTAGCAATACTCTTTTCAAAGTTAGTTAGTTAGTGCATACATGCGTGGTCATTCTCATGCATCCTTCATTTTTTTAAATTTTTGGAATATTTAAAATGAAGTTTACATTGGAAGAAATCTATGTGAGTTTAGCCGTTTCAGACAAGCTAGTGCTGAAATAACGAATCTCTTTGAAGAATATATAGCTTCATTCGATTACAATTAGGTATCGTTTCTGTGAGAATGTGGAATCTTCGCAGTCCCTAATAAATTTTTTGTCTAATTTTTCTTTATCTTACAAAATTTAAATTTGAGTCTTTTTGAGGGTAAAAATTTATAGTTTTCGAGATGACTTGAACTTTTCTTTCAAATCAAAATCATACCACAAGCTAGCACAATCTTGGCTTCTACAAACATTCCATTTTGTACTGTAGGCGATTCGATATTGTTTTGTGATCTAAGCTGAGTTATAATAGTTTTAAGAAATTTCATCACCGCTCACTGCGCTTCAAATTCAAGCCGGTAGACAACTCGGTTGCATATATAACTATTCGAAGCCAACGGGCAAGGTATTCATACTACACTCTTCCTAGATCCGACTACATTTTGTGTTTCCCTTCGTTTTCCTGCTCATGTACTCATTTGCAAATTTTGTATCTATCACTGCATATATACTGAAAGTAAACATTGCATGCTGTGCGTTAGTTCCTTACCCTAACCACGGGTCAATCTGTGTGACTGCGTTAACCATATGGGCTATGTTGTATATAGGCCGATCACATACCACCACGTCAAGAGTAAGTGAGACCACCAGTACAAAGAATGAATACTGTGACATTTTCTGCTACTAAAGGTACGCTCAGGCAAATTAGCTTGTTTTCACTATAGTCTTCTTTAACTGAATTTGGAGCTTGTGTTATCAGTCGCATGTCTTATATAGCTATCTCTCAGTCTGCCTTTCTCGTTTATGTAACCTAATATCAGTCAAATAAATATATGACATTTCCGTTTTACGTGTGATCGCTTGAACTGCGCGCGCATTAGGGACGGGAAAAACATTAAGATGATATTATGGAAATTGTCTTCATATCATGATCATAGACTCTCAATGAATAATCAATGCCTGCTTTCCTCTTCAGTCTCTTCCACGTCTTTCATATGCACGTACAGGCCCAGAAAGTTTCATATAGGGCCCGACTTTTTACTATTTAACATCCGCGCCAATAAAATGCATCATAAAATGTAAACTTATTTCTTTCTATTTATTCAGCTTAATTTTTCAAACATATCATTTATATGGATTTAGACACTTACACGCGTAATGCCTATTTTCCATTTGGTCGTAATTGTTGTAATGGAATGTTGCCGTACTTGGCAACAGACTGTTTTGCATACACCAAAACAAAGCTAGAGTATTATAACAAGAGTATCACACATCGGTTACATCACATTGTTTACAAAACTTCATAATAAGACGCTGTGACCAAGTGGCCCTCAATATATGGAATTTCCGTTTACATGATGATCGCAAATGGAAATTGAATCTGGTTTACATACAAGAGGTTTAAGGGTCTTCATTCCAGTGGAATTATACACACTTCAAATTCAAGCCAGAAACAGTTGATGCTCTAGCTTGCACCGGAAGCGCAAAAGCGTAGGTCCGATTCCTGCCGGAGGACTTATGGTTGACTAATTTTGCCATCGACTGTTCCTGGCTTGAATTTGAAGTGTGTATAATTCCACTCGAAATTAAGACCCTCAAACCTCTAGAATTCACCTGCATCGAGTGAAGTTCCAAAAATCATAATTGATTTACATACAGCCAAACAAAGCTGAAGTAATGACAATACTGTTGTAAGTACTTGTCAAAGTTATAGTTGTGGGTATTCTATGATCATCTAAACGGAAATTCCATACGCTAAACGCCACTTGGCCACAACGTCTAATTATGAAGTTTTGTAAGCACTTCTAAAAAATTCCTAAATTAATTGACAAAGTTATAGTTGTGGGTATTTTATATAATTTCATAGGGGCTGCTTTCCACTTCCTCTAGATTTTTATTATTTGACATCTAGATCAATGAATGGATACTAAAACTCTAGTTTAATAAATGGATACTAGAACGGGCGGAAAACTTCTTTCTTTCCATTTACTCCTAGTTTTTTTGAAGATAACATATATATATATATATATATATACATATATATATATATATATATATATATATATTTATATATATATATATATATATATCTGTGGGTTTAGACTTGTCGTAAGCAATGTGATGTATATATAACCAATGTCGATTCAATTCAATCAATTTTATTCATCACTAGTTCGTGAAAATTTTACAAGCGCGTTTATAGTTCTATTTAAAACTATTAGGGGGTAGTGATTGAAATTCAGATGGTATGCTTTCCCATAACTGAGAAAAAAACAACCTGACCCCAACTAGTTTTTGCCACTTGTTGCCCACGAAGCGCAATGATAACTTTCATATGATTTCGTGACGATAATACTGCAGAAATTAGGGATTATAGAAGTTATAAAATAAACGATTTGAAAGTCTTAAACCAGAATGATATGCTAATAGTGAAGGAAAAGTTTATTCTTACAAATTTCTAAACACAGAAATTGATTTGTTTTAGCTAAATCTATACTTATATTATAGTTAAACATTTTATGACAACCAGCTCAAAAGCTCTTAGTCCAACCTGATAATCTTAAATATTTGTATTTTTTAATATATTTCCACTTATCTTGTAAAATTTTCTCGAAATAGTGATCAATAAAATTGAATTGAATTGAGTTTACATCGGTTACACTTGCATCACATTCCTTACGACAATTACGACAAATTGAAACTACGCCTTTAATAAGCGTTCTTTGTGCGTAGCTGTAGGTACATGCACGTACAAGTCTAAATCCACACATATCTTATCTTCGAAAAAACTAAAAGAGCAAATGGAAAGAAACAAGTTTTCCGCCCGTTTTAGGATGCATTTTTTGATCTAGATGTCAAATAATAAAAATCTAGAAGCACAAGTAGAAAGCAGTCTTTATTAAAGTATATAGAATACCCATGCATAACTATAACTTTGTCAATTAATTCAGCAATGTTTTAGAAGTACTTACCAAACTTAATAATTAGACGTTGTGGCCAAGTGGCGTTTAATTTATGGTATTTCCGTTTACATGATCATCATAACGGAAATTAAGATTGAATTTCATACAGCTAAGCAAAGCGAAAGTAATGACAAGACTATCTCACTTGGATAATTTTTTAAAACTGCAAGTTGGATCGTTTGTTAATCGAATAAGTAACAAATTAAGTCTCTGATCCTGATATATTTCTAAACTTTATTACGTATTTCTGATATATTTCTAAACTTTCTTACGTATTTCGTACGTACAGGGGTTACACCTTGCATGGGACTTCGCGTCCCGTTTGTGCATACTCCTTTTGAGTCAGAAACTTACTCGTTATACATAATATTAATTATATATGTAATGTACTCAATAAATATTAAAAGAAGAAGCCATGCAGTATCTGATTTCCACTCTTATTACACCAGATATATGCATCTAAAGGTAATTATTGCAGATCTAAGATTAGAGACCTTTTCCTTTCCTCTGTCACACTTATGTTCTCTGTTATTGTACATTTATATGCGTAATAGTTGTATTCTGTTGTGCAAGTAATTAAATGAAGACATATCATTTCTGATTGACGAGAAAATAGCGTTTATATATAGTTCTGTTTAAAACTATTAGGGGGTAGTAATTTAAGGTCAGATGGTATGCTTTCCCACTGACTGAAATGAGAAAAAAAAGAACCTAAATGTATATTTACCATAGTTTTTTCTAATCTTAGCTCTGTGATAATTGCCTTTAAATGAGTAAGATTGCACCTCTTTAAGAGTGGACATCAGATACTAGCTTAAGAAAGTCTAGAAATATATCAGAAGGATCAGAGACTTAATTTGTTACTTATTTGATTAACAATCGACCCAACTTCCAGTTTTAAATTATCCAAGTGAGATAGTCTTGTCATTACATTAGCTTTGCTTGCATTGCTGTATGCAAATCAGTCTTAATATTTTTTGTTTATGATGATCATGTAAACGGAAATTCTATGTATTAAACGCCACTTGGCCACAACGTCTTATTATGAAGTTTTGTAAGTACTTTCAAAAAATTGCTGAATTAATTGACAAAGTTATAGTTGTGGGTATTCTATATACTTTAATAAAGGTGCTTTTCACTTGTGTTTCCAGATTTTTATTATTTGACATCTAGAGTAATCAATATATATATATATATAAGGAACGCGATTGAAACGCGTTCTGGAACGCGTTTAGAACGTGTTCTGGAACGCGTTCGGAACGCGTTTTTGATTAGGCTATTTCTGAGCAGTACTGTAAATAAACTAAATACTGTATGCCACATAATAAATCCCTTATTAACCGAATACGTTCGGTCCATACTAGAAAAATATCAGACCTCGGTCCTCGCTATCGCTCGGTCCGTACTGTCAAGACCTCGGTCTGTTTCTAGTACGCGGACCTCAAATTCGGTTAATAAGTGGTATGTATTTTATACTACTATAGAGATTGCACGTTTAGAGCTAGACAGTAGCACTTTTACAGCTGTATAGTAATTCATTCTTACTTTAATAATGATAAAAAATTATGACACTCAAGGCCTCACCTACAACCCAACGTTTTTTGTGATTATACACATTATACCACAGGCATTTTTGTGATCATAAACCTAATAAACTGAAAAGACCAATTTTTGTGTTTTATGAGCGACCTTTTTAACGGGAGAGGTTTCGCAGGCTTGCAGCGTACAGCTACACTTTTCGCTTGTTTCTTAATAAGTGTCTCTTATATAATTATGTTATTGCAACTGCAGAATCTGTGCCTGTTCCGGACTACTGGTATCCTCAGCCACGAGATAAGAGTGGTAAAGAAGTGGCCGTACATCTTGTAACTCTTAATCCTAACAATCCAAGCCAACAAAAGAAGCACAAAAATATCTCCGATCATTTTTATCAAACAGCAGGAAATCAACGAATTCAACATATCCAGCGAGTTCAGAACCCATCGTTGTTCAAGCACTACCTCATGAAAAAACAAAGTTTGGATGAGAAAATTGGCAGTAATAAGAAATTCTTGTTCCATGGAACGAGAGGTGACAAAGTAAGCGAAATTAACAAGACAGGTCCTAATAGGAGTTACGCTGGAAATGCTTATGGTAAGGGATGTGTAGGACGGTTATCTATTTAAGAAATAGAAAACATTTTCCGTGTTTCTATACAGCTATAGAAACACGCGTGGGAGTTTGGGAGAACGAGAAATAATCAGTGGGAAAACGAGCCCGTAGGGCGAGTTTTTTCACGTTATTTCGAGTTCTCCCAAACTCCCACAAGTGTTTCTATAACTGTATAGAAACACAGGAAAAACGTTTTCTATTTCTTTTATAATATAACTCTATAAAAAGATTTTGTACAAATATTATAATTCGATTCAATTACAAATTCTCATTACATCGCTTCGCTTGCCAAGTTCGGCGGAAAAATTCCCGTGTTTCTATACAGTTATGGAAACACGCTTCTCGACCAATCAGCAAGCGCGTACTATAAATGTTATATTATAAATTTATTTATTCATTTAATTGTTTAAAATTAAGATTTCGAAGCAGGGGTCCTGATTGCGGCAAGGAGTTTGGGATGGGTGAAGGTTCTTTATTGGATTTTTATAGTGAAAAGAATCGAAAGATGCATAACTGAGTCAGCCCTTGTCTCAACAAAATAATCGGTACACCCTGTTAATTACGTCACAACAATGTGCTTATAAAATTCTGATACTTGCACTTTAGGGGCAGTTTATGGTAGAGGTGTTTACTTCGCAAGAGACGCTTTGATGTCTGTCAGTTATGCTCAAACATTGGCTTCGACGGGACAAAGATACATGTACTACACACGAGTAGCAGTTGGCCAGTACGCCGTGGGTAACCAAAGTATGGTGGTACCACCACGGAAAGGAGGCAATGATTCTTACGATTCTGTCGTCAACAACGTAGCAAATCCAACAATCTTCGTTTTGTTTTATGACAATCAGTATTATCCAGAATATTTGATCACTTTTGTTTAAAGCAGTGTCTTCTTATATTTAGTAAATTTCTTAAAGATGATGTAAAGTGCTTTCTGCGGATATCTTTTTCTCATAACAACCTAAGCAACATTTTAGGCTTCACGCCATATGACGGGTGGAATATTAGGAAAACCTTTTTTCGTGATTTTCATTTAATTCGAATTTTAAAATTGGAGGAGCAACTTTTGGGACGTTACCCAGTTCGTTTGGAGCAGAAAACATCATCTTTGATTCCCGTTTGTCAAGGGTATAAGTTTGAAATGAGAAAGATTATAGGCCTGATGTCTCATTTGTGACAAACAATACTTTTGAACTTCACAGTAAGTGTATATACTCATTCACGGGACGGCCTCCTTAGCTCAGCAGGCTTGTGGCGTTTTTTATCACCCCACCTTCTCTGTGCTCTGCTGTAATACGAACGTTGTAACAATTAGCTATAATTGGTTACTTTTGGTTTAATTAAATCATGTGCTCTAGCACATTGCCATTATTTTGCCCAAAAAGTTTCATTTATTTTTCAGTTTATTTCGGAAAACAGAGCTCACAAGTCTCGGAAGCCGCCGGCACCTCCTATAGGGCATGTAGTTGAAACGGAAGCGATAAAAACAGGTTTATTTGCATTTTCTAATAAAAATATAAAATTCGAATTTTCTGTCTTCAGCAACGGTTACGGAGAAGTAGAAGAAAAACGCCTATAAGTTAAATTCTCAGACCCCTACTTTTCTCCGGGATTTTTTTTCTTCTCTCGCTAAAAACTAACCTCGGGGATACCAACAATTCAGTACTAATCATTATATATGTTTGGTTTGTATGCCCTGATGTGATCATATATACATGCAAATTAAATATATATACGATAACTTGAAAATTTTTCTGCATGCTTCTAATTGCATGGTCTCATAATAAAGGTAATTTTACACGAAACAGCTTTCAACAGCAATTTGCAACGTAACAATGTTTTGAAAAAGGTTTACGCCTCAAATATGATATATATATATGAGCTAGTTTGTAACACAGGAATTGTTTTGGAAACAAATTGAAAGTGTATGAACTGTTTTTATTGTTTAGATTTTTGCTTATTGTTGCGTTGCGAGTTAATGTTGGTATATAGCTAGCTAGTTCTTTCGTGTAACATTATCTTAATTTATGGAACCATGCAATTAGAAACATGCAGAAAAAAACATGCAGAGAGACAACAAACTATCAACCATTCATCATATTACCGCATGTGTAAGCTAGCTCAAATTTATTTCGTTGCAGACTGCAATACTACAAACAAGTTATATCACTACAGGTTTTCTAAAGTTACCGTCGTGACGTTCATGCATGACGTCAAATAACGGCGGTTTGCTTAAGCTTGCTATAAAGATCGGTTAATTAAAAACGTTGAAATGGATTGTCGTTCAAAGTCGCGAGTCTGACTTTATCTACTCCGTATATGTAGCCTCTCTCCTTGTTATATTGCTCAATCGCTTTGTTCACTCGACTTGGGTAGTTTGCGATAACACCATCCAAATGGATTTCAAGATACTTCATTGCCGTCGACTGCTTGTCCAAGGTCCATGCGTACACCTTGCTGAAGAAATTCCCGCTATCTCTGTATTCAACTTCTTTTTTAAGTTCGTCCAATTTCAAACCTGCAGCCTATTTAGGAAAATAAAAAAAGATATTTGGTCACAATGCCTGGTTTGCACTATTAAAGCTTCTGTGAACAATTAATTATTTGACTAACTATTTGACTGAAAAAGTAGCATGTGACCTTTGTTGCCAGCTTTGACAGTGCAAATCGACCTTTACAGAGTACAAATCGACCTTATAAAGGTTATTTGTATTTCCCGAACCTTAATACACATGCATGCATATTCTAAGCTGAGGCCAAAGCTACATCGTGAATATAGATACAATTATAAGGGCAGAAGTATACAGGTTTATTTTAGGCTATATATATGCATGCGCCTTTCAAATATAGTAACTACTTTGTATTCTCCGCACGGATTTGCCTAGTTATTACGCATATAATTATGTATGCAATTGACTGACAAAGTTAGTGATTCCACTACTGAGCCAGGCATGACCAGGTTGAACTCCAACTTCTTTTAGTCCTTGTTCTAGCTCCTGCGGTTCTTTCTCGTTATCCCAGCTAATTTCCCAGCCAACGTTCGCGAGAATCTCCGGGTTGTTCTGAAGGCTCGTTATCACAGAGCGGATAAATTCTTTTTGCGATAAGTTTTGCACGCTGACAATCACTTTCATCTTGGTTCGATTGTTTCGATACAATCGCTTGAGAATAATATTTGCAAATTTCCACCCGGCAATTGGTAACATGTTTTGGGCTAAATCGTTTAGCTGCAAAACAATCATAAAATCTTTATTTGTTTTGATAAAATACGTTATGCTCCGGGAATGTTTCGAAACAAGCGCTTCGGATTGATTCATAACAACTTCTAAGGAAGTGAAACTAATAATCTGCATGCTAACTTTTATATGATAAGGCAAGGATAACATAAGCTGTTTTGAATTATTCATAAAAAAATAACTATAATATAAAAAAGAAGTTAAATACACGCAATGCTTTCCTATTATTTATACTAGTGGTTTAAAGGGTCTTAATTTCGAGTGGTATTATACACACTTCAAATTCAAGCCAGGAACAGATGATGGAAATATGAGTCAACAATAGGTCCTCCGACAGGAATCGAACTTACGCTTTTGCGATGCTGGTGCAATCCTCTTGTCACTGAGCTACAGAGGTAGCTGACAAGATTAATGTGTATATAGTGGTTAATGTGTATAGATAAATGGTAATGCCGGGAATAGGGGAGGGTAAATCAATAATGATTTTTGGCACTTTACTCGATGCAGGAATATTCTAGTGGTTTAAAGAGTCTTAATTTCGAGTGGTATTATACATATTAAGACCCTTTAAACCACTAGAATCTTCCTGCATCGAGTGAAGTGCCAAAAATCATTATTGATTTACCCTCCCCTATTCCCGGCATTACCATTTATGTATACACAGTAACCATGCTTGCTCTTGTCAGCTACCTCTGTAGCTCAGTGGCAAGAGCATTGCACCAGCATCGCAAAAGCGTAGGTTCGATTCCTGCCGGAGGACCTATAGTTGACTCATTTTTCCATCAACTGTTCCGGGCCCGAATTTGAAGTGTAATACTATAATACCACTCGAAATTAAGGCCCTTTAAACCACTAGAATATTCCTGCATCGAGTAAAGTTCTAAAATCATTATTATTTATACGTTTAACAATTGTAAAAGTGAAGAAAAATGCACCTTGCCTTGTTATTGGCATACCCTTTTTTTATGCCCGAAGATTTTATTTGTCATGAGTAGAAACTTTCCCAAATCGGTCAGGAAGAACTGTCTGCTGAAGTATCTCATTGCAAACTTATTAAAACGTACAATAAACAGTTGCAAAGTGTCATCAATTCTATATATAGTTTCTAAGCGTACCTTACAATCGAACATAACCAAGACAAGATTGCGGTTGAATCTCGGACCATAAGGCCTTGTTCTGGCTCTAAGGGCCGTGATGAAATTTCCAATGTAAGCCCAGCGTAAACAATCTCGCCCCGCATCGCAAGGTATTCCATGGTAAGTGTACTCAGGTGTACCATATTCAGAGAAGGCCACATCAGCTTCGAGCGCGTTTGCTCCGTACCTAGGGTACATGCATGGTGTCAGAAAGTGCGTCATAATGCAATTAAAGGTTATTAAATTAGGCGAATAACAAAAATACTTAGCAATACTCTCTTTCCAAATTTATAGTGCATGCATGCGTTGTCATTTTCTCATGCATCCTTCAATTTTTAAATCTTTGGAATATTTTAATGGAAGTTTACATTCGGAGATTTGAGTTTAACCGTTTTTAGATAAGTGCTTAAATAATGAATCTATTTAAAGAATATATAGCTTCATTCGATTACAATTAGTATCGTTCTGTGAGATTGGGAATTTTCGTAGTCCCTAATATTTTTTTGTCTAATTTTGTTTATCTTACAAAATTTAAAATGAGCCTTTTTAAGGGAAAAAATATAGCTTTCGAGATGACTTGAACTTTTTTTCAAATCAAAATCATACCACAAGCTAACACAATTTGCCTCTAGAAACATTCCATTTTGTACTGTAGGCGGTTCGATATTGTTTTGTGATATAAGCTGACATACAATAGTTTTAAGAAATTATATCACCGTTCACTGCGCTTCGCATATATATAATTAAAATTCGAAGCCAACGGGCAAGATATTCATACTATACTCTTTCTAGATCCGACCATTTGTATTTCCTCGTTTTCCTGCTCATGTTACTCATATGCATGGCTAGTAGATGGTCAACACATTTTTAATTACAATTAATTTTTATTTATCGCTGCAACTGAAAGTAAACATTGCATGCTGTGCGTTAGTTCCTACCCTAACCACGGGTCAATCTGTGTGACTGCGTTAACCATATGGGTTATGTGTATAAGGCCGATCACATACCACCAGGACAAGAGTAAGTGAACCACCAGTACAAAGAATGAATACTGCGACATTTTTCTGTCACAAAAGGTACGCTCAGGCAAATCAGCTTGTTTTCACTAGAGTTCTCTTTAACAATAAGCTAACACAATCTTGCCTTCTAGAAACATTCCATTTTGTACAGTATGCGGTTGATATTGTTTTGTGATATAAGCTGACAAACAATAGTTTTAAGAAATTTTATCACCGTTCACTGCGCTTTGCCATATATAATTATATAATTATTCGAAGCCAACGCGCAAGAAATTTATACTATACTCTTTTTAGATCCGACCTCATTTTCTATTTCGCTTCCTTTTTCAGCTCATGTTACTCATATTCATGGCTAATAGATGGTAATCACATTTTTAATCACAATTAATTTTTTATCTATCGCTGCATAATGAAAGTAAACATTGCATGTTTGCGTTAGTTCCTTACCTACACGGGTCAATCTGTTTGACTGCGTTAACCATATGGGCTATGTTGTATATAGGCCGATCACATACCACCAGGTCAAGAGTAAGTGAGACCACCAGTACAAAGAATGAATACTGCGACATTTTCTGCTACTAAAGGTACGCTCAGGCAAATCAGCTTGTTTTCACTAGAGTTCTCTTTAACAATATGCACGCAATGATCTGCGTCAAGTATGCGGGAGCTAGTATTGTAGTGAATTAAAATATGTACATATATATATTATTATTATATACCACTTGTAAAAGTTTGGTGTTCGTAGCGTTTCATTGGTCGAGAGCGAATCAGGCGAGAGTAAAGAAATTTTGATGTCGCCAGCGCGACCCCCTGCAGAGTGAGATAACGTGTTATCTCATGGAAATAACAACTTTTATCCATTTAAAATTATGTCTTTTATGAATAGACATTTCGTTGTTTACCTTGTAGTTTGGTTTTTCTTTGACTCAGTGGTATATAATAAAAAACCTATTTATTGAGAACTCAGAAAACATGTTTTGTGGATCCTCGACCATCGATATTTCACTCGGCTTTGCCTCGTAAAATATCGACAGGTCTCGGGTCCACAAAACATAACGTTTCCTTCGTTCGCAGTAAATAAGTGGTAATTTAATTAAAAAAATAATAAAAATACTTAGCAATGCTCTCTTTCCAAAGTTATAATGCATGGACGCATGCGTCGTCATTCTGATGCATCCTTCATTTTTTAAATCTTTGGAATATTTTAATGAAGTTTACATTCGGAGAAACCTATTTGAGTTTAACGGTTTTCAGATAAGTGCTTAAATAACGAATCTCTTTAAAGAATATATAGCTTCATTCGATTACAATTAGGTATCGTTTCTGTGAGAATGGGGCATTTTCGTAGTCCCTAATAATTTTTTTGTCTAACTTTTGTTTATCTTACAAAATTTAAAATTGAGCTTTTTTAAAGAAAAAAATATATAGCTTTCGAGATGACTGGAATTTTTTTTTTAATCAAAATCATACCACAAGCTAACACAATCTTGCCTTCTAGAAACATTCCATTTTGTATTGTAGGCGGTTCGATATTGTTTTGTGATATAAGCTGATTTACAATAGTTTTAAGAAATTATATCACCGTTCACTGCGCTTCGCATATATATAATTATAAATTCGAAGTCAACGGGCAAGATATTCATACTATACTCTTTCTAGATCCTACCTCATTTTGTATTTCGCTTCGTTTTCCTGCTCATATTACTCATATGCATGGCTAGTAGATGGTCAACACATTTTAAATCACAATTAATTTTTTATCTATCGCTGCATACTGAAAGTAAACATTGCATGCTGTGCGTTAGTTCCTTACACTAACCACGGTTCAATCTGTTTGACTGCGTTAAGGATATGGGCTATGTTGTATATAGGCCGATCACACACCACCAGGTCAAGAGTAAATGAGACCACCAGTACAAATAATTAATACTGCGACATTTTCTGTCACTAAAGGTACGCTCAGGCAAATCACCTTGTTTTCACTAGAGTTCTCTTTAACGATAAGCTAACACAATTTTGCCTTCTAGAAACATTCCATTTTGTACAGTAGGCGGTTCGATATTGTGTTGTGATATAAGCTGACATACAATAGTTTTAAGAAATTATATCACCGTTCACTGCGCTTCGCATTTATAATTATATATTCGAAGCCAACGGGCAAGATATTCATACAATACTGTTTCTAGATCCGACCTCATTTTGTATTTCGCTTCGTTTTCCTGCTCATGTTACTCATATGCATGGCTAGTAGATGGTCAACACATTTTAAATCACAATTAATTTTTTATCTATCGCTGCATACTGAAAGTAAACATTACATGCTGTGCGTTAGTTCCTTACCCTAACCACGGGTCAATCTGTTTGACTGCGTTAACCATATGGGCTATGTTGTATATAGGCCGATCACACACCACCAGGTCAAGAGTAAGTGAGACCACCAGTACAAAGAATGAATACTGCGACATTTTCTGTCACTAAAGGTACGCTCAGGCAAATCAGCTTGTTTTCACTAGAGTTCTCTTTAACAATATGCACGCAATGAACTGCGTCAAGTATGCGGGAGCTTGTATATTGTAGTTAAGTTATGTACATATATATTATTATTATATACCACTTGTCAAAGTTTGGTGTTCGTAGCGTTTCATTGGTCGAGAGCGAATCACGCGAGAGTAAAGAAATTTTGATGTCGCCAGCGCGACCCCCTGCAGAGTGAGATAATGTGTTATCTCATGGAAATAACAACTTTTATCCATTTGAAATTATGTCTTTTATGAATAGGCATTTCGTTGTTTACCTCGTAGTTTGGTTTTTCTTTTTCTAAGATGTATGTAATAAAAAACCTATTTATTGAGAACTCAGAAAACATGTTTTGTGGATCCTCGACCATAGATATTTCACTCGGCTTTGCCTCGTTAAATATCGACAGGTCTCGAGTCCACAAAACATAACGTTTCCTTCGTTCGCAGTATATAAGTGGTAATTTAATTAGACGAATAATAAAAACACTTAGCAATGCTCTTTTTCCAAATTTATAATGCATTCATGCGTCGTCGTTCTGATGCATCGTTCATTTTTAAATTTTTGAAATATTTTAAATGAAGTTTACTTTCGGAGAAACCTATTTGAGTTTAGCCGTTTCAGATAAGTGCTTAAATAACGAATCTCTTTAAAGAAATATAGCTTCATTCGATTACATTTAGGTATCGTTTCTGTGAGAATGGGGAATTTTCGTAGTCCCTAATAATTTTTTTGTCTAATTTTTGTATATCTTACAAAATTTAAAATTGAGCCTTTTTGAGGGTAAAAATATATAGCTTTCGAGATGACTGGAACTTTTTTTTCAAATCAAAATCCTACCACAAGCTAACACAATCTTGCCTTCTAGAAACATTCCATTTTGTATTGTAGGCGGTTCGATATTGTTTTGTGATATAAGCTGACATACAATAGTTTTAAGAAATTATATCACCGTTCACTGCGCTTCGCATATATATAATAAATTCGAAGCCAACGAACAAGATATTCATACTATACTCTTTCTAGATCCGACCACGTTTTGTATTTCGCTTCGTTTTCCTGCTCATGTTACTCATATATGTAGATGGTCAACACATTTTAAATCACAATTAATTTTTTATCTATCGCTTGCATACTGAAAGTAAACATTGCATTGCATGCTGTGCGTTAATTCCTTACCCTAACCACGGTTTAATCTGTGTGGCTGCGTTAACCATATGGGCTATGTTGTATGTAGGCCGATCACATACCACCAGGTCAAGAGTAAGTGAGACCACCAGTACAAAGAATGAATACTGCGACATTTTCTATCACTAAAGGTACGCTCAGGCAAATCAGCTTGTTTTCACTAGAGTTCTCTTTAACAAGAAGCTACCACAATCTTGCCTTCTAGAAACATTCCATTTTGTACAGTAGGCGGTTCGATATTGTTTTGTGATATAAGCTGACATACAATAGTTTTAAGAAATTTTATCACCGTTCACTGCGCTTCGCATATATTATTATATAATTATTCGAAGCCAACGCGCAAGAAATTAATACTATACTCTTTCTAGATCCGACCTCATTTTCTATTTCGCTTCCTTTTTCAGCTCATGTTACTCATATTCATGGCTAATAGATGGTAATCACATTTTTAATCACAATTAATTTTTTATCTATCGCTGCATACTGAAAGTAAACATTGCATGTTTGCGTTAGTTCCTTACCCTAACCACGGGTCAATCTGTTTGACTGCGTTAACCATATGGGCTATGTTGTATATAGGCCGATCACATACCACCAGGTCAAGAGTGAGTGAGACCACCAGTACAAAGAATGAATACTGCGACATTTTCTGCTACTAAAGGTACGCTCAGGCAAATCAGCTTGTTTTCACTAGAGTTCTCTTTAACAATATGCACGCAATGAACTGCGTCAAGTATGCGGGAGCTAGTATTGTAGTTAATTAAGTTATGTACATATATATTATTATTATATACCACTTGTCAAAGTTTGGTGTTCGTAGCGTTTCATTGGTCGAGAGCGAATCACGCGAGAGTAAAGAAATTTTGATGTCGCCAGCGCGACCCCCTGCAGAGTGAGATAATGTGTTATCTCATGGAAATAACAACTTTTATCCATTTGAAATTATGTCTTTTATGAATAGGCATTTCGTTGTTTACCTCGTAGTTTGGTTTTTCTTTTTCTAAGATGTATGTAATAAAAAACCTATTTATTGAGAACTCAGAAAACATGTTTTGTGGATCCTCGACCATAGATATTTCACTCGGCTTTGCCTCGTTAAATATCGACAGGTCTCGAGTCCACAAAACATAACGTTTCCTTCGTTCGCAGTATATAAGTGGTAATTTAATTAGACGAATAATAAAAACACTTGGCAATGCTCTTTTTCCAAATTTATAATGCATTCATGCGTCGTCGTTCTGATGCATCGTTCATTTTTAAATTTTTGAAATATTTTAAATGAAGTTTACTTTCGGAGAAACCTATTTGAGTTTAGCCGTTTCAGATAAGTGCTTAAATAACGAATCTCTTTAAAGAATATATAGCTTCATTCGATTACATTTAGGTATCGTTTCTGTGAGAATGGGGAATTTTCGTAGTCCCTAATAATTTTTTTGTCTAATTTTTGTATATCTTACAAAATTTAAAATTGAGCCTTTTTGAGGGTAAAAATATATAGCTTTCGAGATGACTGGAACTTTTTTTTCAAATCAAAATCATACCACAAGCTAACACAATCTTCCCTTCTAGAAACATTCCATTTTGTATTGTAGGCGGTTCGATATTGTTTTGTGATATAAGCTGACATACAATAGTTTTAAGAAATTATATCACCGTTCACTGCGCTTCGCATATATATAATCATAAATTCGAAGCCAACGAACAAGATATTCATACTATACTCTTTCTAGATCCGACCACGTTTTGTATTTCGCTTCGTTTTCCTGCTCATGTTACTCATATGCATGGCTAGTAGATGGTCAACACATTTTAAATCACAATTAATTTTTTATCTATCGCTGCATACTGAAAGTAAACATTGCATGCTGTGCGTTAATTCCTTACCCTAACCACGGTTAAATCTGTGTGGCTGCGTTAACCATATGGGCTATGTTGTATGTAGGCCGATCACATACCACCAGGTCAAGAGTAAGTGAGACCACCAGTACAAAGAATGAATACTGCGACATTTTCTATCACTAAAGGTACGCTCAGGCAAATCAGCTTGTTTTCACTAGAGTTCTCTTTAACAAGAAGCTACCACAATC
Source organism: Dendronephthya gigantea (assembly GCF_004324835.1). NCBI lineage: Eukaryota > Metazoa > Cnidaria > Anthozoa > Malacalcyonacea > Nephtheidae > Dendronephthya > Dendronephthya gigantea. Next base: position 3,357,572 of record NW_021163017.1, on the reverse strand, counting down.
TTGCCTTCTAGAAACATTCCATTTTGTACAGTAGGCGGTTCGATATTGTTTTGTGATATAAGCTGACATACAATAGTTTTAAGAAATTTTATCACCGTTCACTGCGCTTCGCATATATTATTATATAATTATTCGAAGCCAACGCGCAAGAAATTAATACTATACTCTTTCTAGATCCGACCTCATTTTCTATTTCGCTTCCTTTTTCAGCTCATGTTACTCATATTCATGGCTAATAGATGGTAATCACATTTTTAATCACAATTAATTTTTTATCTATCGCTGCATACTGAAAGTAAACATTGCATGTTTGCGTTAGTTCCTTACCCTAACCACGGGTCAATCTGTTTGACTGCGTTAACCATATGGGCTATGTTGTATATAGGCCGATCACATACCACCAGGTCAAGAGTGAGTGAGACCACCAGTACAAAGAATGAATACTGCGACATTTTCTGCTACTAAAGGTACGCTCAGGCAAATCAGCTTGTTTTCACTAGAGTTCTCTTTAACAATATGCACGCAATGAACTGCGTCAAGTATGCGGGAGCTAGTATTGTAGTTAATTAAGTTATGTACATATATATTATTATTATATACCACTTGTCACAGTTTGGTATTTGTAGCGTTTCATTGGTCGAGAGCGAATCACGCGAGAGTAAAGAAATTTTGATGTCGCCAGCGCGACCCCCTGCAGAGTGAGATAACGTGTTATCTCATGGAAATAACAACTTTTATCGATTTGAATTTATGTCTTTTATGAATAGACATTTCGTTGTTAACCTCGTAGTTTGGTTTTTCTTTGACTAAGTGCATGGTATATAATGAAAAACCTATTGATTGAGAACTCAGAAAACATGTTTTGTGGATCCTCGACCATCGATATTTCACTCGGCTTTGCCTCGTTAAATATCGACAGGTCTCGGGTCCACAAAACATAACGTTTCCTTCGTTCGCAGTAAATAAACGGTAATTTAAATAGACGAATAATAAAAACACTTAGCAATGCTCTTTTTCCAAAATTTATAGTGCATTCTTGCGTCGTCATTCTGGTGCATCGTTCATCATTAAATTTTTGAGATTGCACGTTTAGTTCTAGACAGTCAGGGCATTTTTTAAGGAATTTTGACTAGTGGGGTAAAGTGTGTATTAGGGCCCATGCGCAAGACAAATATGTATTAGACGATTCCCCTTATTAAGAATTAGTAGCGCTTTACATTATGGTTATGGTGTTATCACTGACATTCAAGACAGTTTGAATGAAAATATTGAATGTTTTCCTCACGATTTTGCTGTTGGTCATTCCTTATACACCTGCCCTAACTTTCCCAAACGCTCTTGCACAGGTGAAGACAAAAAATTTACATGTGGCTTGACAATCAAAGATATCACTATAACCATGATGCAAAGCGCTACTAAATCTCAATAAAGGGAATCGTCTATTACATACAGATGTCAGGGGCGGCGGAACATAATATATTTTGGGAGGCTAATTTCACGAGGCGCCACCATGGTTGGCGCCGAGCGAATTTTTTTTGGAATTTCAATGCTCTAGATCTTCGGAAATGGCCATTTCAGAGTCTTACTTGCTGCTTTCATCGTAGTTTTTCATGGGCAAACACCGCAAACTGAAACGGCACAACGCGTGTTGTGATATCTTCTGCATTTGAAAAATCATCTCTCAAATTCTCAAAATAATTTCCAAACAAAATGGCGGTCCGAAAATAATAACAATAATTATACAACCACGAATAATCTGCTGTTAAAGACAACTATGAAAGATCAAAGAAAGTCAATTTACATTCACTTGATCCGTATCACAATATAGGATATCTTATTAGCATTTGATACGCCGGCGAGCATTAATTTGACGATTTCGTGGTAACGTAATTTGTATATTTAATCTCCCATTCTGGCATTCTTCATGAAATTTTTGCCCCCCCCCTAGCCCCCCTGTTCCTCCGCCCCTGACAGACGTCTCAATTAAATGCCGTACATACGTATTTATTTCTTCGAACAAATTTCAAGGCCAATATGTTAAAACTGATAAATTACCAACCCTTTACAGTGAAAAAAGGGCCCATTCTATCAGGAAATCAAGGTTCACTACTGGGGCAGGCACAGGGCCTAGTGGGGTAAATGCCCCAGTAGTTATACAGTTAAAAAATGCCCTGTAGACAGTAGCACTTTTACAGCTGTATGGTAATTCATTCTTACTTTGATAATGATAAAAAATGATGACACTCTAGGCCTCACCTACTACCCAACGTTTTTTGTGATGATACACATTATACCACAGGCATTTTTGTGATCATAAACCTAATAAACTGAAAAGACCAATTTTTGTGTTTTATGAGCGACCTTTTTAACGGGAGAGGTTTCGCAGGCTTGCAGCGTACAGCTACACTTTTCGCTTGTTTCTTAATAAGTGTCTCTTATATAATTATGTTATTGCAACTGCAGAATCTGTGTCCGTTCCGGACTACTGGGATCCTCAGGCACGAGATAAGAGTGGCAAAGAAGTGGCCGTACATCTTGTAACTCTTAATCCTAATAATCCCAGGCAACAAAAGGAGAACAAAAATATCTCCGATCATTTTTATCAGACAGCAGGAAATCAACGAATTCAACATATCCAGCGAGTTCAGAACCCATCATTGTTTAAGCAGTACCTCATGAAAAAACAAAGTTTGGACGAGAAAATTGGCAGTAATGAGAAATTCTTGTTCCATGGAACGAGAGGTGACAAAGTAAGAGAAATTAACAAGACAGGTCTTAATAGGAGTTACGCTGGAAATGCCCATGGTAAGGGATGTGTAGGACGGTTATCTATATTTATTTATTCACTTAATTGTTTAAAATTATAATTGTGTTAAAAGACACGGTAGTGAACCAAGGAAAGTTTAGCAGATTTCGAAGCGGGGTCCTGATTGCTGCAAGGAGTTTGGGATGGGCCGGTGAAGGTTCTTTATTGGATTTTTATAGTGAAAAGAATCGAAAGATAAATAACTGAGTCAGCCCTTGTCTCAACAAAGTAATCGGTCCACCCAGTCAATTACATCACAACAATGTGCTTATAAAATTCTGATACTTGCACTTTAGGAGCAGTTTATGGTAGAGGTGTTTACTTCGCTTTGATGTCTGTCGGTTATGCTCAAACATTGGTTTTGACGGGACAAAGATACATGTACACGAGTAGCAGATGGCCAGTACGCCGTGGGTAACAAAAGTATGGTTGTACCACCGCGGAAAGGAGGCAATGATTCTTACGATTCTGTCGTCAACAATGTAGCAAACCCGACAATCTTCGTTTTGTTTTATGACAATCAGTATTATCCAGAATATTTGATCACTTTTGTTTAAAGCAGTGTCTTCTTATATTTAGTAAATTTCTTATTTTAGAATCTATAAAGATGATGTAAAGTTAAGTGCTTTCTGCGGATATCTTTTTCTCATAACAACCTAAGAAACATTTTAGGCTTCACGCCATATGACGGGTGAAATATTAGGAAAACCTTTTTTCCTGATTTTCATTTAATTCGAATTTTAAAATTGGAGGAGCAACTTTTGGGACGTTACCCAGTTCGTTTTGAGCAGAAAACATCATCTTTGATTCCCGTTTGTAAAGGGTATAAGTTGGAAATGAGAAAGTCTAGGCCTGATCCCATTTGTGGCAAACAATACTTTTGAACTTTACAGCAATTGTATATATACTCATTCACGGGGCGGCCTCCTTAGCTCAGTAGGCTTGTGGCGTTTTTTATCACCCCACCTTCTTTGTGCTGTACTAAAATACAAACCTTGTAACAATTAGCTATAATTTGTTACTTTTGGTTTAATTAAATCATGTGCTCTAGCAAATTGCCATTATTTTACCCAAAAAGTTTCATTTTTATTTCAGTTTATTTCGGAAAACAGAGCTCGAGCTCACAAGTGTCGGAAGCCGCCGGCACCTCCTATAGGGCATGTAGTTGAAACGGAAGCGATAAAAACATGTTTATTGGCATTTTCTCATAAAAACATAAAATTCGAATTTTCTGTCTTCAGCAACGGTTACAGAGAAGTAGAAGAAAAACGCCTATAAGTTAAACTCTCAGATCCCTGCTTCAAGGCTTTTTCTCCGGGTTTTTTTTCCTCATTCGCTAAAAACTAACCTCAGGGATACCAACAATTCCGTACTAATCATTACACATATTTGGTTTGTATGCCCTGATGTGATCATATATACATGCAAACTAAATATATATACGATAACTTGAAAATTTTTCTGCATGCTTCTAATTGCATGGTCTCGTAATAAAGGTAATGTTACACGAAACAGCTTTCAACATCAATTTGCAACGTAACAATGTCTTGAAAAAGGTCTACGTCTCAAATATGATATATATATGAGCTAGTTTGTAACACAGGAATTGTTTTGGAAACAAATTGAAAGTTTATGAACTGTTTTTATTGTTTAGATTTTTGCTTATTGTTGCGTTGCGAGTTAATGTTGGTATATATCGTTGTTTCGTGTAACATTATCTTAATTTATGGAACCATGCAATTAGAAACATGCAGAAAAAAACATGCATGCAGAGAGACAACAAACTGTCAACCATTCATCATATTACCGCATGTGTAAGCTAGCTCAAATTTATTTCGTTGCAGACTGCAATACTACAAACAAGTTATATCACTACAGGTTTTCTAAAGTTACCGTCGTGACGTTCATGGATGACGTCAAATAGCGGCGGTTTGCTTAAGCTTGCTATAAAGATCGGTTAATTAAAAACGTTGAAATGGATTGCCGTTCAAAGTCGCGAGTCTGACTTTATCTACTCCGTATATGTAGCCTCTCTCCTTGTTATATTGCTCAATCGCTTTGTTCACTCGACTTGGGTGGTTTGCGATAACACCATCCAAATGGATTTCAAGATACTTCATTGCCGTCGACTGCTTGTCCAAGGTCCATGCGTACACCTTGCTGAAGAAATTCCCGCTATCTCTGTATTCAACTTCTTTTTTAAGTTCGTCCAATTTCAAATCTGCAAACTATTACGGAAAATAAAAGAAAATATTTAGTCACAAGGCCTGGTTTGCACTATTAAAGCTTCTGTGAACAATTAATTATTTGACTAACTATTTGACTGAAAAAGTAGCATGTGACCTTTGTTGCCAGCTTTGACAGTGCAAATCGACCTTTACAGAGTACAAATCGACCTTATAAAGGTTATTTGTATTTCCCGAACCTTAATACACATGCATGCATATTCTAAGCTGAGGCCAAAGCTACATCGTGAATATAGATACAATTATAAGGGCAGAAGTATACAGGTTTATTTTAGGCTATATATATGCATGCGCCCCTCAAATATAGTAACTACTTTGTATTCTCCGCAATGATTTGCCTAGTTATTACGCATATAATTATGTATGCAATTGACTGACAAAGTTAGTGATTCCACTACTGAGCCAGGCATGACCAGGTTGAACTCCAACTTCTTTTAGTCCTTGTTCTAGCTCCTGCGGTTCTTTCTCGTTATCCCAGCTAATTTCCCAGCCAACTTTCGCGAGAATCTCCGGGTTGTTCTGAAGGCTCGTTATCGCAGAGCGAATAAATTCTTTTTGCGATAACTTTGGCATGCTGACAATCACTTTCATGTTGGTTGGATTGTTTTGATACAATCGCTTGAGAAAATTTGCAAATCCACCCGGCAATTGGTAACTGATTTGGGCTAATCGTTTAGCTGCAAAACAATCATAAAATCTTTATTTGTTTTGAAAATAGTTATGCTCCGGAATGTCGAAACAAGCGCTTCGGATTGATTCATAACAACTTCTAAGGAAGTGAAACTAATAATCTGCATGCTAACTTTTATATGATAAGGCAAGGATAACATAAGCTCTTTTGAATTATTCATAAAAAAATAACTATAATATAAAAAAGAAGTTAAATACACGCAATACTTTCCTATTATTTATACTAGTGGTTTAAAGGGTCTTAATTTCGAGTGGTATTATACACGCTTCAAATTCAAGCCAGGAACAGTTGATGGAAAATGAGTCAACAATAGGTCCTCCGACAGGAATCGAACTTACGCTTTTGCGATGCTGGTGCAATCCTCTTGTCACTGAGCTACAGAGGTAGCTGACAAGATTAATGTGTATATAGTGGTTAATGTGTATAGATAAATGGTAATGCCGGGAATAGGGGAGGGTAAATCAATAATGATTTTTGGCACTTTACTCGATGCAGGAATATTCTAGTGGTTTAAAGAGTCTTAATTTCGAGTGGTATTATACATATTAAGACCCTTTAAACCACTAGAATCTTCCTGCATCGAGTGAAGTGCCAAAAATCATTATTGATTTACCCTCCCCTATTCCCGGCATTACCATTTATGTATACACAGTAACCATGCTTGCTCTTGTCAGCTACCTCTGTAGCTCAGTGGCAAGAGCATTGCACCAGCATCGCAAAAGCGTAGGTTCGATTCCTGCCGGAGGACCTATAGTTGACTCATTTTTCCATCAACTGTTCCGGGCCCGAATTTGAAGTGTAATACTATAATACCACTCGAAATTAAGGCCCTTTAAACCACTAGAATATTCCTGCATCGAGTAAAGTTCTAAAATCATTATTATTTATACGTTTAACAATTGTAAAAGTGAAGAAAAATGCACCTTGCCTTGTTATTGGCATACCCTTTTTTTATGCCCGAAGATTTTATTTGTCATGAGTAGAAACTTTCCCAAATCGGTCAGGAAGAACTGTCTGCTGAAGTATCTCATTGAAACTTATTAAAACGTACAATAAACAGTTGCAAAGTGTCATCAATTCTATATATAGTTTCTAAGCGTACCTTACAATCGAACATAACCAAGACAAGATTGGGTTGAATCTCGGACCATAAGGCCTTGTTCTGGCTCTAAGGGCCGTGATGAAATTTCCAATGTAAGCCCAGCGTAAACAATCTCGCCCCGCATCGCAAGGTATTCCATGGTAAGTGTACTCAGGTGTACCATATTCAGAGAAGGCCACATCAGCTTCGAGCGCGTTTGCTCCGTACCTAGGGTACATGCATGGTGTCAGAAAGTGCGTCATAATGCAATTAAAGGTTATTAAATTAGGCGAATAACAAAAATACTTAGCAATACTCTCTTTCCAAATTTATAGTGCATGCATGCGTTGTCATTTTCTCATGCATCCTTCAATTTTTAAATCTTTGGAATATTTTAATGAAGTTTACATTCGGAGATTTGAGTTTAACCGTTTTTAGATAAGTGCTTAAATAATGAATCTATTTAAAGAATATATAGCTTCATTCGATTACAATTAGGTATCGTTTCTGTGAGATTGGGGAATTTTCGTAGTCCCTAATAATTTTTTTGTCTAATTTTTGTTTATCTTACAAAATTTAAAATTGAGCCTTTTTAAAGGGAAAAATATATAGCTTTCGAGATGACTTGAACTTTTTTTCAAATCAAAATCATACCACAAGCTAACACAATTTTGCCTTCTAGAAACATTCCATTTTGTACTGTAGGCGGTTCGATATTGTTTTGTGATATAAGCTGACATACAATAGTTTTAAGAAATTATATCACCGTTCACTGCGCTTCGCATATATATAATTATAAATTCGAAGCCAACGGGCAAGATATTCATACTATACTCTTTCTAGATCCGACCTCATTTTGTATTTCGCTTCGTTTTCCTGCTCATGTTACTCATATGCATGGCTAGTAGATGGTCAACACATTTTTAATTACAATTAATTTTTTATTTATCGCTGCATACTGAAAGTAAACATTGCATGCTGTGCGTTAGTTCCTTACCCTAACCACGGGTCAATCTGTGTGACTGCGTTAACCATATGGGTTATGTTGTATATAGGCCGATCACATACCACCAGGACAAGAGTAAGTGAGACCACCAGTACAAAGAATGAATACTGCGACATTTTTCTGTCACAAAAGGTACGCTCAGGCAAATCAGCTTGTTTTCACTAGAGTTCTCTTTAACAATAAGCTAACACAATCTTGCCTTCTAGAAACATTCCATTTTGTACAGTATGCGGTTCGATATTGTTTTGTGATATAAGCTGACAAACAATAGTTTTAAGAAATTTTATCACCGTTCACTGCGCTTTGCATATATAATTATATAATTATTCGAAGCCAACGCGCAAGAAATTTATACTATACTCTTTTTAGATCCGACCTCATTTTCTATTTCGCTTCCTTTTTCAGCTCATGTTACTCATATTCATGGCTAATAGATGGTAAACACATTTTTAATCACAATTAATTTTTTATCTATCGCTGCATACTGAAAGTAAACATTGCATGTTTGCGTTAGTTCCTTACCCTAACCACGGGTCAATCTGTTTGACTGCGTTAACCATATGGGCTATGTTGTATATAGGCCGATCACATACCACCAGGTCAAGAGTAAGTGGGACCACCAGTACAAAGAATGAATACTGCGACATTTTCTGCTACTAAAGGTACGCTCAGGCAAATCAGCTTGTTTTCACTAGAGTTCTCTTTAACAATATGCACGCAATGAACTGCGTCAAGTATGCGGGAGCTAGTATTGTAGTTAATTAAGTTATGTACATATATATTATTATTATATACCACTTGTAAAGTTTGGTTTCGTAGCGTTTCATTGGTCGAGAGCGAATCACGCGAGAGTAAAGAAATTTTGATGTCGCCAGCGCGACCCCCTGCAGAGTGAGATAACGTATTATCTCATGGAAATAACAACTTTTATCATTTGAATTATGTCTTTTATGAATAGACATTTCGTTGTTTACCTGTAGTTTGGTTTTTCTTTGACTAAGTCATGGTATATAATGAAAAACCTATTGATTGAGAACTCAGAAAACATGTTTTGTGGATCCTCGACCATCGATATTTCACTCGGCTTTGCCTCGTTAAATATCGACAGGTCTCGGGTCCACAAAACATAACGTTTCCTTCGTTCGCAATAAATAAGTGGTAATTTGATTAGACGAATCATAAAAACACTTAGCAATGCTCTTTTTCCAAATTTATAGTGCATTCCTGCGTCGTCATTCTCATTCATCGTTCATTTTTAAATTTTTGGAATATTTTAAATGAAGTTTACATTCGGAGAAACCTATTTGAGTTTAGCCGTTTCAGATAAGTGTTTAAATAACGAATCTCTTCAAAGAATATATAGCTTCATTCGATTACAATTAGGTATCGTTTCTGTGAGAATGGGGAATTTTCGTAGTCTATACTAATTATTTTGTCTAATTTTTGTTTATCTTACAAAATTTGAAATTGAGCCTTTTTGAGGGTGAAGATATATAGCTTTCGAGCTGGAACTTTTTTTTCAAATCAAAATCATACCACAAGCTAACACAATCTTGCCTTCTAGAAACATTCCATTTTGTACTGTAGGCGGTTCGATATTGTTTTGTGATATAAGCTGACATACAATAGTTTTAAGAAATTATATCACCGTTCACTGCGCTTCGCAAATATATAATTATACATTCGAACCAAACGGGCAAGATATTCATGCTATACTCTTTCTATATCCGACCTCATTTTGTATTTCGCTTCGTTTTCGGCTCATGTTACTCATATTCATAGCTAATAGATGGTAAACACATTTTTAATCACAATTATTTTTTTATCTATCGCTGCATACTGAAAGTAAACATTGCATGCTGCGCGTGAGTTCCTTACCCTAACCACGAATCAATCTGTGTGACTGCGTTAACCATATGGGCTATGTTGTATATAGGCCGATCACATACCACCAGGTCAAGAGTAAATGAGACCACCAGTACAAAGAATGAATACTGCGACATTTTCTGTCACTAAAGGTACGCTCAGGCAAATCAGCTTGTTTTCACTAGAGTTTTCTTTAACAATAAGCTACCACAATCTTGCCTTCTAAAAACATTTCATTTTGTACAGTAGGCGGTTCGATATTGTTTTGTGATATAAGCTGACATACAATAGTTTTAAGAAATTATATCACCGTTCACTGCGCTTCGCATATATAATTATATATTCGAAGCAAACGGGCAAGATATTCATACTATACTCTTTCTAGATCCAACCTTATTTTGTATTTCGCTTCGTTTTCCTGCTCATGTTACTCATATGCATGGCTAGTAGATGGTCAACACATTTTTAATCACAATTAATTTCTTATTTATCGCTGTATACTGAAAGTAAACATTGCATGCTGCGCGTGAGTTCCTTACCCTAACCACGGGTCAATCTGTGTGACTGCGTTAACCATATGGGCTATGTTGTATATAGGCCGATCACATACCACCAGGTCAAGAGTAAGTGAGACCACCAGTACAAAGAATGAATACTGCGACATTTTCTTCTACTAAAGGTACGCTCAGGCAAATCAGCTTGTTTTCACTAGAGTTTTCTTTAACAATATGCACGCAATGAACTGCGTCAAGTATGCGGGAGCTAGTATTGTAGTTAATTACGTTATGTACTTATATATATATTATTATTATATACCACTTGTCAAAGTTTGGTGTTCGTAGCGTTTCATTGGTCGAGAGCGAATCACGCGAGAGTAAAGAAATTTTGATGTCGCCAGCGCGACCCCCTGCAGAGTGAGATAACGTGTTATCTCATGGAAATAACAACTTTTATCCATTCGAAAATATCTCTTTTATGAATAGACATTTCGTTGTTTACCTTGTAGTTTGGTTTTTCTTTTACTAAGTAGTATATATAATAAAAAACCTATTTATTGAGAACTCAGAAAACATGTTTTGTGGATCGACCATAGATATTTCACTCGGCTTGCCTCGTAAATATCGACAGGTCTCGGTCCACAAAACATAACGTTTCCTTCGTTCGCAGTAATAAGTGGTAATTTAATTAGACGAATAATAAAAACACTTAGCAATGCTCTTTTTTCCAAATTATATGCATTCAGCGTCGTTCTGATGCGTCGTTCATTTTAAATTTTTGAATATTTTAATGAAGTTTACTTTCGGAGAAACCTATTTGAGTTTAGCCGTTTCCAGATAAGTGCTTAAATAACGAATCTCTTTAAAGAATAATAGCTTCATTCGATTACATTAGGTATCGTTTCTGTGAGAATGGGGAATTTTCGTAGTCCCTAATAATTTTTTTGTCTAATTTTGTTATCTTACAAAATTTAAAATGAGCCTTTTTGAGGGTAAAAATATATAGCTTTCGAGATGACTTGAACTTTTTTTCAAAATCAAAATCATACCACAGCTAACACAATCTTGCCTTCTAGAAACATTCCATTTTGTATGTAGGCGGTTCGATATTGTTTTGTGATATAAAATGACATACAATAGTTTTAAGAAATTATACCACCGTTCACTGCGCTTCGCATATATATAATTATAAAGATTCGAAGCCAACGGGCAAGATATTGATGCTATACTCTTTCTAGATCCGACCCATTTTGTATTCGCTTCGTTTTCCTGCTCATGTTACTCATATGCATGGCTAGTAGATGGTCAACACATTTTAATCACAATTAATTCTTATTTATCGCTGTACTGAAAGTAAACATTGCATGCTGTGCGTAGTTCCTTACCCTAACCACGGTCAATCTGTGTGACTGCGTTAACCATATGGGCTATGTTGTATATAGGCCGATCACATACGACCAGGTCAAGAGTAAGTGAGACCACCAGTACAAAGAATGAATACTGCGACATTTTCTGTCACTAAAGGTACGCTCAGGCATATCAGCTTGTTTTCACTAGAGTTTCTTAACAATAAGCTACCACAATCTTGCCTTCTAGAAACATTCATTTGTACAGTAGGCGGTTCGATATTGTTTTGTGATATAAGCTGACATACAATAGTTTTAAGAAATATCACCGTTCACTGCGCTTCGCAATATAATATATTTCGAAGCAAACGGGCAAGATATTCATACTATACTCTTTCTAGATCCAACCTTATTTTGTATTCGCTTCGTTTTCCTGCCATGTTACTCATATGCATGGCTAGTAGATGGTCAACACATTTTTAATCACAATTAATTTCTTATTATCGCTGATACTGAAAGTAAACATTGCATGCTGCGCGGAGTTCCTACCCTAACCACGGGTCAATCTGTGTGACTGCGTTAACCATATGGGCTATGTTGTATATAGGCCGATCACATACCACCAGGTCAAGAGTAAGTGAGACCACCAGTACAAGAATGAATACTGCGACATTTCTCTACTAAAGGTACGCTCAGGCAAATCAGCTTGTTTCACTAGAGTTTTCTTTAACAATATGCACGCAATGAACTGCGTCAAGTATGCGGGAGCTAGTATTGTAGTTAATTACGTTATGTACTATATATATTATATATACCACTTGTCAAAGTTTGGTGTTCGTAGCGTTTCATTGGTCGAGAGCGAATCACGCGAGAGTAAAGAAATTTTGATGTCGCCAGCGCGACCCCCTGCAGAGTGAGATAACGTGTTATCTCATGGAAATAACAACTTTTATCCATTCGAAAATATCTCTTTTATGAATAGACATTTCGTTGTTTACCTTGTAGTTGGTTTTTCTTTTACTAAGTAGTAATAAAAAAAACCTATTTATTGAGAACTCAGAAAACATGTTTGTGGATCCTCGACCATCGATATTTCACTCGGCTTTGCCTCGTAAAATCGACAGGTCTCGGTCCACAAAACATAACTTTCCTTCGTTCGCAGCAAATAAGCGGTAATTTAATTAAAAGAATAATAAAAATACTTAGCAATGCTCTCTTTCCAAAGTTATAGTGCATACATGCGTCGTCATTCTGATGCGTCCTTCATTTTTTAAATCTTTGGAATATTTTAATGAAGTTTACATTCGGAGAAACCTATTTGAGTTTAGCCGTTCCAGATAAGTGCTTAAATAACGAATCTCTTTAAAGAATATATAGCTTCATTCGATTACAATTAGGTATCGTTTCTTCGAGAATGGGGGAATTTTCGTAGTCTATAATAATTTTTTTGTCAAACTTTTGTTTATCTTACAAAATTTAAAATTGAGCCTTTTTGAGGGTAAAAATATATAGCTTTCGAGATGACTTGAACTTTTTTTCAAATCAAAATCATACCACGAGCTAACACAATCTTGCCTTCTAGAAACATTCCATTTTGTACTGTAGGCGGTTCGATATTGTTTTGTCATATAAGCTGACATACAATAGTTTTAAGAAATTATATCACCGTTCACTGCGCTTCGCATATATAATTATATATTCGAAGCAAACGGGCAAGATATTCATACTATACTCTTTCTAGATCCAACCTCATTTTGTATTTCGCTTCGTTTTCCTGCTCATGTTACTCATATGCATGGCTAGTAGATGGTCAACACATTTTTAATCACAATTAATTTCTTATTTATCGCTGTATACTGAAAGTAAACATTGCATGCTGCGCGTGAGTTCCTTACCCTAACCACGGGTCAATCTGTGTGACTGCGTTAACCATATGGGCTATGTTGTATATAGGCCGATCACACACCACCAGGTCAAGAGTAAATGAGACCACCAGTACAAAGAATGAATACTGCGACATTTTCTGTCACTAAAGGTACGCTCAGGCAAATCAGCTTGTTTTCACTAGAGTTTTCTTTAACAATAAGCTACCACAATCTTGCCTTCTAGAAACATTTCATTTTGTACAGTAGGCGGTTCGATATTGTTTTTTGATATAAGCTGACATACAATAAATTTAAGAAATTATATCACCGTTCACTGCGCTTCGCATATATATAATTATATATTCGAAGCCAACGGGCAAGATATTCATGCTATACTCTTTCTAGATCCGACCTCATTTTGTATTTCGCTTCGTTTTTCGGCTCATGTTACTCATATTCATAGCTAATAGATGGTAAACACATTTTTAATCACAATTAATTTTGATCTATCGCTGCATACTGAAAGTAAACATTGCATGCTTTGCGTTAGTTCCTTACCCTAACCACGGGTCAATCTGTTTTACTGCGTTAACCATATGGGCTATGTTGTATATAGGCCGATCACATACCACCAGGTCAAGAGTAAGTACAATACAATAATACAATACAATAAATTTTATTTAAACACGATACAAATTGAAGCAAAGCTTGTGGGGTCGTGTGTTTACCTATTACATACAAAGACAAAAGAGACTATTATACACTATTATATACTATTATATACACATATCAATAATATCTGAAACAGTCATCTCGCCCACGTGCGGCTTGCACAGATTGCGTTTCAAAATTTATAAACTTTAGTTTGTCTTTTTCCTTGATCATCTTAATAAAGGTGGTAATATTTTGTTCAAGATCATTAAATTCCATGGATATCGCATTCCATATGACAGAGCTCCTGTAAGAGATTGAGTTCTTCATATAGTATGTGTTAAATCGCGGCACATTAACCTTGTGTGCGTTACGTAAACTATACTTATTTGTTGTTTTTGTAATTATGTGAGTCATGCTAGCAGGAGTAATATTGTTATATATCTTATAGGCTAGTTGTGCCAATCTTAACTTATAAATTTGAGTAAGTGAATCCCATTTCATCTTCTCCATGACCTCAATGGTAGGCATATCACATGATAGTCGAAATATGGTTCTTGCAGCTCTACAATTTAGGGATTCGAGGGAAAGAAACCCCTCTTTATTGGCACAGCCACCCCAAACTGTCATCGCGTATGTTATAGACGGTAGGATAATCTTAAAGTACAGATCTAGGAGCATTTGCTTTGGTAAAAATAGGCTGCATTTTATCATATTTTATCATATTATCATATTCAGCTTGTTTGCAAATCCTTTTTGCGTGAGACCACCAGTACAAAGAATGAATACTGCGACCACCAGTAAGTGAGACCACCAGTGCAAAGAATGAATACTGCGACATTTTCTTCTACTAAAGGTACGCTCAGGCAAATCAGCTTGTTTTCACTAGAGTTTTCTTTAACAATATGCACGCAATGAACTGTGTCAAGTATGCGGGAGCTAGTATTGTAGTTAATTACGTTATGTACTTATATATATATATATATATATATATATATATATATATATATATATATATATATATATTATTATTATATACCACTTGTCGTAGCGTTTCATTGGTCGAGAGCGAATCACGCGAGAGTAAAGAAATTTTGATGTCGCCAGCGCGACCCCCTGCAGAGTGAGATAACGTGTTATCTCAGTCATGGGAATAACAACTTTTATCCATTCGAAAATATGTCTTTTATGAATAGACATTTCGTTGTTTACCTTGTAGTTTGGTTTTTCTTTTACTAAGTGGTATATGATAAAAAACCTATTTATTGAGAACTCAGAAAACATGTTTTGTAGATCCTCGACCATCGATATTTCACTCGGCTTTGCCTCGTAAAATATCGACAGGTCTCGGGTCCACAAAACATAATGTTTCATTCGTTCGCAGTAAATAAGTGGTAATTTAATTAGACGATATACTTAGCAATGCTCTTTTTCCAAATTTATAGTGCATTCATGCGTCGTCATTCTGATGCATCCTTCATTTTTTAAATCTTTGGAATATTTTAATGAGGTTTACATTCGGAGAAACCTATTTGAGTTTAACCGTTTTCATTTAAGTGCTTGAATAACGAATCTCTTTAAAGAATATATAGTTTCATTCGATTACAATGGACCACTTGCGCTTTAGACTAACTTTTGATCGAAATAATAAGAAGAAAATAAATCACCACAGCTGAAAAGAGCGTACTTAAATTAGTGCAAATGCAAAGTTTGGCTGCGAAATCTTGTAAAATGCGGAAAATATAGCCATGCGAAATTGGCAAATTTTGTATACTTTTGTACTACGTGCGGAAATGTGTAACTAATTTAGTTACACACTTCCGGTCGTAATACAAAAGTATACAAAAATCTACAACTTCGCATGGCTATATCTTACGTGATTTACAACAATTTGCAGCCAAACTTGGCATTTTTACTAATTTTAGTATGCTCTTTCAGAAAATGTCCTTTTTAAAGCCGAGGTAAGAAATTCGTCTAAGGCGCAAATCGTCCATTAGGTATCGTTTCTGTGAAAATGGGGAATTTTCTTAGTCCCTAATAATTTTTCTAAAAATTTAGCCTTTTTGAGGGTAAAAATATATAGCTTTCGAGATGACTGGAACTTTTTTTCAAATCAAAATCACACCAGAAGCTAACACAATCTTGCCTTCTAGAAACATTTTAGAAACTTCAGAGTCGAATATCTTTAGTTCTGGAGGGTTGAACAGTTTTTTATCAGGCCCTAATTGAGCTTGCATAGGCTCGCGTATGAATTCAATTTTATAACCTTCTGAAACGGTACGAATAACCCAAGGATCAGAAGTTAGCTTCCCCCAATGACACGCAAATAAACGTAAACGAGCACCAACCTGAACACAAGTCGCAACATTAGGTAATTCCGAGGTCACTGAGTGGCACTGTAGCGGGGAGGCTGCGACGCTTGTTGGTTGCTTCCCTGTTTTGGTTGTTGTTGATTTGGTTGCCGATTTGACCACGGGTGGCGTTGGTCGGAACGGTGCGTGAAGTTTAAAGGCTCGCTTGATCTTGAATATTGAGATGGACGAAAAAATTTCCTGTTGGAATTATTCTCACCAACAAATTTACGTTTCGCAGTAACTTTGGGAAGAGACATACGTTTGACTTGAGCTATGTCTCGGATACTCTGTGGAAGCTCATCCCCAAATAATAGCGAGGATACGGGTTGGTTATCACGACATAGAGATTTATATCCCGCAGCGATTTCGGTTTTCAAAAGCTCTCGCTCATTATTGAGAACTCATACAAAGTGTAACAGCATCAACCAAGGAATTTTAAATTGCATCTGTGGTAATTTGATCAAAACTTTTGGTTTTCGCAAGCACCGCGGTGTTCGCAAGATTAATAATGGGATAACACGCTTCAACAAATGATTTTTGAAGATTCTGGAGGCCAATGTTGCGAATTTTGGCTGTTTCAGACAAATCCTCCCATAACTCTGGATTTACTCTTGGAGCCACCAACATTGTGCAGTTTTTCGGGCGTAAATATCGCTCTTGTATTTTATTTGCTAAATCGACGCGGTTGGCTAACTCTTTAGAAACTTCGTCGCCACATTCGCCTGGGTCGTTAAATAAATCTGAATCTGGGAGAGCATTTAGGTCTAACTCTGAATGAACAGCAACTTGCACATCGGCATCATCTGCAGTTATAGAGCGAGTAGGGTCGTAACCGTCTTCACTTGCAAGTGAAGCAATTCTTCCTCCCTATGAGATAAACCAGTCTCGGCAGACAAACAATGGACCAAACGGTCAACTGATTCTGTTAAAGCATTGAGCCGAAGCTCTACCGAAGCCGTTAGAGCTACACTACCTTCCGCAGAAGGATAGCTTGGCTGAGTTTCAAGTATTTGTGGTTCTTCGTCCGCCATGAGTCTACTAAACGGACGACCGTTAACTGAGCACGTGAAGGATAGAATGGCGTGGTTGTGTGTAGCTGCCAGCCATCTACCTGGCCTTATTTGCATCACAATGGCTTTAAACGTCGTGGTGAACTGGCACTAATGATGGAAAATGCATAATGAATCCCGGAGTGTGGGACATGGTACGAAGGAGAATTGCTGAATTAATTGACAAAGTTATAGTTGTGGGTATTTTATATACTTTAATAAAGGCTGCTTACCACTTGTTCTTCTAGATTTTTATTATTTGACATCTAGATCAATAAATGCATACTAAAACGTGAAACGTCTAGCTCCCTATTCTTGACAACAGCCTGCGGAAGCACATACGGCCGCGCGAATTGGGGTTTGGGCACGTATATTGAGTCGATGCATCGACTTTTGTCACTTGGTAGACACAGACGGCTGGAAGCGCTGGGTGTTTCTTACCCGCTTGGCAGGTTCAGTGCAGGTTCAAAGCTACCTTGATATTTTAAGACTCGCCAACACTCCCCTTGTGAAAATAACTACCAGTTCAATAAATGCCTACTAAAACGGGCGGGAAACTTAGTTCTTTCCATTCACTCTTCTAGCGTTTTCGAAGATCACATACATATGTGTGGATTTAGACTTTTACGTGGCGTGTAAACTGCGTATAAAGAACGCTTAAAAGCGTAGTTTCAATTTGTCTGAATTGTCGTAAGCAGTGTGATGTAACCGATGCGGATTCAATTCAATTCAAATTCATTCATCACTGTTTCGAGGAGATTTTACAACATACCTGTAATTGGACAATAGGTTATTATATTGAACGGTAACCAGAGGAGCAAGGGCTTTCGAGCTGGTTGCCATAATGTTTAACTAATATAAGTAGATTTAGCTACAACAAATTAATTTCTGTGTGCAGAAATATGTAAGCATAAACTTTTCCATCACTATTAACATATCATTCAGGTCTAACACTTATCATTCCTGATTGACGAGAAAATAGTGTTTATAGTTCTATTTAAAACTATTAGGCGGTAGTGATTTAAAGTCAGATGATATGCTTTCTCATAACTGACAGAAAAAAGTATGTATGTATATATTTACCATAGTGTATATTTACCATAGTGTGTTCTAATCTTAGATCTGTACTAATTACCTTTAGATGCATATATATATATATATATATATATATATATATATATATATATATATATATATATATATATAGTGTTATAAGAGTGGACATCAGATACTGCCTTAAGAAAGTCTGGAAATATATCAGAAGGATCACAGTCTTTGTTATACTTATTTGATTAACAAACAACAATCCAACTTGCAGTTTTAATAAATTATCCAAGTGAGATAGTCTTGTCCTTACTTTAGCCTTGTTTGGCTGCATGTATGCAAACCAGACTTAATTTCCATCATCATGATCATGCAAACGGAAATTCCATATATTAAACGCCACTTAGCCACAACTCTTTTTATGAAGTTTTGTAAGTACTTCCAAAAAATTGCTGAATTAATTGACAGAGTTATAGTTGTGGGTATTTTATATACTTTCATTAAGACTGCTAACCACTTGTTCTTCTAGATTTTTATTATTTGACATCTAGATCAAATACTAAAACGGGCGGAATATTTACAATTTATAACATTTTACAATATGGCCAACATAACTCCTAGATATATCAATTCCAGGGACCGCGGAGCGTTTTTCGTATTGCTGGGGCTCGGAACCGCGCACCTGCTACGAGAGTCCGGGAAAATTTTGAAATATAGGTCTCTGAAATCGCCGCAAATGCCTCTCAATTTAAGGATTAATAGAAAATAATAGATAGTATGTAAAGTTTCCAGCATGTTTGGCGCTCATAACAAACATTAAACAATATAACCATGCCTTGGTTATGATGTCAAATATTTTGAAATGGATAACCACGCTGTTTTAATGGTCAAATGCTTGTCCTATGTAAAGTTTCCAGCATGTTTCGTGCTCATAATTATACAAACATTAAACAATATAACCATGTATGCTTTGGTTATGATGTCAAATTTTTTTGAAATGGATAACCACGATGTTTTAATGGTCAAATGCTTGTCCTATGTAAAGTTTCCACCATGTGTGGCGCTCATATACAAACATTAAACATTATAACTATAATAACGTAAAGAATTCAAGCAATTTCATTGGTCGAGAGCCATGATCTATAAGAGGACAGACGCACGGAATGACGTCACAGCAATTTTCTAGTTTTTAAATTGCAAACAAATAATTCAATTAATTTTGGATTTTTTTCAGTTTTATTATATAAAACAAATAGATTACAATTAACCGTTGTTTGTTCAGTTATAGATACACGGTATGACGCCATATGTGATAAGAACAAAAGAGTGACCATGCACTTGCCCCAGCGGCTCGTGGCCACTTTTTTTGTTCTTATCACATATGACGTCATACGGTGTATCTATAACTGAACAGACAACGGTTTATTGTAATCTATTTGTTAAATATAACCATGCTTTGGTTATGATGTCAAATTTTTTGAAATGGATAACCACACTGTTTTAATGGTCAAATGCTTGTCCTATGTAAAGTTTCCACCATGTTTGGCGTTCATAACAAACATTAAACAATATAACCATGCTTTGGTTATGATGTCAAATTTTTTGAAATGGATAACCACGCTGTTTTAATGGTTAAATGCTTGTCCTATGTAAAGTTTCCAGCATGTTTGGTGCTCATATACAAAAATTAAACAATATAACCATGCTTTGGTTATGATGTCAAATATTTTGAAATAGATAACCACGCTGTTTTAACGGTCAAATGCTTGTCCAATGTAAAGTTTCCAGCATGTTTTGCGCTCATATACAAACATTAAACAATACAACCATGCTTTGGTTATGATGTCAAATATTTTGAAATGGATAACCACGCTGTTTTAACGGTCAAATGCTTGTCCAATGTAAAGTTTTCAGCATGTTTTGCGCTCATATACAAACATTAAACAATATAACCATGCTTTGGTTATAATGTCAAATTTTTTGAAATGGATAATCACGCTGTTTTAATGGTCAAATGCTTGTCCTATGTAAAGTTTCCAGCATGTTTGGCGCTCATATACAAAAATTAAACAATATAACCATGCTTTGGTTATGATGTCAAATATTTTGAAATGGTTAACCACGCTGTTTTAATGGTCAAATGCTTGCCCTATGTAAAGTTTCCAGCATGTTTGGCGCTCATATACAAACATTAAACAATATAACCATCCTTTGGTTATGATGTCAAATATTTTGAAATGGATAACCACGCTGTTTTAATGGTCAAATGCTTGCCCTATGTAAAGTTTCCAGCATTTTGGCGCTTGTATTGCTTTTAAATTTGAGCGAACCAAAAAATATTCGAAATTAAAGACTAATTACGGAAAAATTATTGGTGGGGCTAAAGCCCAGCGAGCCACCCTGCACCGCGGTCCCTGTATTCGTTTGATAAGTACAATACATCATTCGTGTCCGTGTTGTATCAGAGATAAAAACACTCGCCTTCGGCTCGGGTTTGTATATCTACTGATACAACACGGTCGTTCATGTTATATACTTATTAAGCAGTTATTTAGGAGGGCATTTATAGCATTATGAAATAACTAGAATATTTCGCGCCATTACAGACTTGCGACGACGAAAAAAAACAAAAACAAAAACAAAACAACAAACCCGAGGCGAATTTTTAACTCCGTCGCTGACGCCGGAGTAAAAATACACATATTCAAGATTATGGTCAGATGGTATGCTTTCCCATAACTGAGGGAAAAAACCCCTAAAAGTTTACCTACTTTTACGTGCGTATATGTACTACAGATTATCATCGAAATTCCCAACCGCGTGTTTCGGCTGGTAATACTACGGAATATTATGCTATTTTAAACATGTGCGTGTTAAGCTTACACTTGAATTCGGAAAAATCTGTTCATGCCCTAGCAGAGGCAGGTAGTTTATTCCATAGGACTACTTGCATAAAAAGCTCTACCGCCGTAGCTATTTAAATTAAATCTTGGTTCATTAATTAAGTAAATTAGCTTTAGAGGACCTGAGGCATCGAAGAAGGTTCATAATGGCTGATCATCTCTGCAATGTATCGCGGAGCTAGTCCATTTAATGCTTCAAATGACAGTAAAAAATCTTACATATTATAATCCATTGCTCGACTGGCAGCCAGTGCAGTTGTGTTAAAATAGGTGTAATATGATTATACTTATAAAGCCTGTTTTCCACTTACGCGTTTTTCATACGCACGTACACGCACGTAAAAGTCTAAATCCATGTTACCTTTGAAAAAACGAAGTGAATAAATCAAAGGAACTTAGTTTTCTGCATATCTTAGTACGCATTAGTTGACCTAGATGTTAAATAACAAAAAGTTAAAAGCATTTAAAATTTTCCGTACAAGTACGTTCGTATAAACGAGGAAAAAGAATATTTTCAGCATATTATGCTAGAAAGATAAATTATAGTGTGAAAGTGATCGGCAAGTGGTAGCACTCGAGATTCCTGCTACGACGGCTGTCTCCCTTGAAAAATGCCCAAAACGCGATATTGAACGTTTGATTATGAAAGATGTGCTATATTATTTTTGCGCCACCAGACGCGCACTTTGAAAAAAATATTCATTCGTGAAGCAAATATGCACATAAATGTACTATATTTGCTATCAAAATGATCAGAAGACCGTGAACGTGAACTATTTAGGTCTGTCGTACGTGTAGGTCAGCCGTTAATGTTTTTCAAAATATAGGGTACACTATATGTAGCCTAATCAGGTAGGTTACCGCAAAAATAGCACGAAATGCGAAAATGTAAATTCGACTGTGATGGCTAGACCGTTAAATATTCATAAAAAATTGTACGAAGTTTCGACAGAGCTTTTCCATAAAACGTTGTGATGAGGACGACGAAATATCTTTTAGAATTTCTGTAAATAACAAGTGTTTGAAAAGCAGATATGACCTTTTAGCACAAGGTTCCAAATGTATCATATGCACAAATATTAAATGGATTTCTAGAAGAGTGTTATGTTGTACTGCTGAAAGAAGATTGTAGCAGGGTGGAAAATCGGGTTAGGAGGTTGGCTAGCTTAGCTGAATACGAAATTGAGAACAAATATTGTCGCTTTGCGGCCATATTCAGCTATTACCATATTGCGCAAGTTTACCGCTGTATGATTTGCAGGCTCAAATGTCCCAAATTTCTGGCTATGTCCAATGTGGCCATTATCTAGCTTAATAGTCACAAATGCATGGAGAAGTTGTTCCGTAGTGTGAAACGACAGGTATCTTCTAACACGAAAAATGTTCCGAAGGTGATAGAATGCTGACTTACATATCTCATTAATATATGTAAAGACATTGTAAGAAATTTATCAAATGTAACACCAATGTTTTGAGCAAGGTATGTTCGAATAATTATATCGGAGCCCACAGTCAATGAAGGGAACACAGGCTCAGCCCGGAATTTGGAACTTGAAATAAGAAGTTCCATTTTATCAGTGTTATAATCTTAAATTTATTCTCTGACATCTAATTCATAATATCCGCGAGGCAAGTTTCTACGCGTGATTTGACTTGCTTAAAGTCATTCTGATCTTTATAATTAAACGAGACATAGATTTGACTGTCATCAGCATATAGATGAAATAAATTTCATGTCATGAGATCGTAAAATGTCTTCTATCGGTTTTATTATTATTATTATTATTGGGTAAAATACACAGTTCTAGTAGCTACTACCAGCTAAATTGTTATGTGCATTACAATAACAAGTCTATATTTAAACTATGATAACAATAAAAGACTACATTAAAGCTATATATACTATAAGAAGATTACTACACCTAAGATAAAAATTCATTATACTTTAAGATTGCATAAGTAATTGGGCTGTTCTTAAATCGTTCTGTATTTGCCTTATAATTATAGTACTTTTGACTATTTAGTCTTGTTTCCCTCTTTCTAATTTCTCCAATTCTCTTTGGAAGTAACTTAAGCAGTTTGTGGTCTAGCTACATTCGACATATCCTTAATTAGGTCTATGCACATGCGGTCTCTCCGATTCTCCAAACTTTCTATTTCTGCAATATGAAGATTCTCATCATAATCATCATTCTTATAAATTATCCTCAATGCTCGTTTTTGAATCCGTTCAATATCTCTACACTGTTCCTTAGTAATCCCTCCATGCCATACCTGAGCTCCATATTCCAGGACTGGTCTGATGACTGTGATGTAAAATTTTTTTAATTCATCAGGAATTGCACCATATGATTTTAATACTTTAAGAAGGAATAGTCGTTTATCAGCCTTTTTTACTATCTTCTCTGTATTTGTCTTCCACTTCATATCATCATCAATCCAAAGACCCAATAGTTTATACGTACTAACCCTTTCAATCGTGTGGTTATCAATTTTCACCGGTGGTATGACAGTTTTATTCCTTCTTAAATCGATGAGCATTTCTTTACACTTTTTCAAGTTTAATTCCATTTTTTGTTCCTTAGTGAACTTCGCAACTTGGCTCATGTTCCTCGTAGCGTTGCCAATGACATTACATGACGTGTGATTTTTTATATCTATGATTTCAGAGATTGTGGTATCGTCCATAAATATTGATACATCATCGTCGTCCTCATTACCTTCAAAATCTTCACCAGATACTTCTGATTGTTTCAATACTGAAGGAAGTCCATTTAAGTGCACAATAAATGCAACAGGTCCTATTTTGTCACCTTGAGGTACACCTCCATGTATAGTATATCTTTCAGATAACTCGTTTCCAAATTTCGTAACTTGACTTCTACCACTCAAATACGATGCAAGCCATGATATCAGTGCTGGTCGAATGCCAATTTTAGAACAATTTTCAAGCAATATATTATGATCAATAAGATCATAAGCTTTGCGGAAGTCTAGAAACATTAGCCTAATTACGAAGCCAGGGGCATCCAGAGCCTTCTGCCACTTATGGACCAAGTATATTAGGGCAAGAACGGCAGACGATCCAGGCTGTCCTCCATACTGTGCTTTCGAAATTTTTCCTTCAACATCCTCGTTTATCCATTTAACTACATATGATTCTTGAAGCTTAGAAATTACACTTGTTAGTAATTGTTCAGCGCTAGTACAAGCTACACACTTTGGGATTGGTATGACCCCAAATTCTTTCCAGGTGGCTGGGAAACACTTTGATTTAAAGGATAAGTGTATATCAGATGTAGGATAGGACCTAAAACTGATCCTTGTGCCGGAACACCGCAAAACACGTCATAACTGTCTGATGTTTGCCACAGGTCCTATCGTCTTAGTGTTCTAGGTATACAACAACTTTCCCCATTTTTACACACTCTCGATGGAACTGATATACCATCAATGCAATATAATTTTGTTGTGCAAAAACCGTCATTTTCCATTTCACCTTCGGTTAAACTGTGACAACTTTTGCTTGCAACCACAGTTGCACAAAATTGATACGTTATAAACAACGCCGCAATCCACAATTTGGTATACATTTTCTAGCTTCTCTTCTTTATCGGGATCCTTCGTGCCTGTTACGGTAATAGTCTATGAAAGAAATGGAATGTTATATATATATATATATATATATATATATATATATAAGTAAGGCAGAAATAGGAGTTCAGTGTTTATGTATAGAATAAAACATCTGATCACACTGATAGCTATGTGTCTTGTTGGCTGTCAATGTATATTCAACTCATGTTTGCAGAATTATTGTTAATTATTGAAAAATGAAAACCCCATGATCATATAGCAAGGTCAACATCTGATATTTTAAACTTGTCACCTCATTTCCTTTTATATATGTTTTAATTAGGATCACTTGGACTCATTTCAAATGAGTGAAGTGATGCGATCATCCAATTTTAAAGAGATGACCGTTAATTTGATGATGGCTCTGTTTGAAAGAAACGTCCTGGCGGAATCCTCTGTAACCGGGAAAAGTAAAGAGGAGCGTCCCGCATTGGACTACTGCAAGGTTGAACTGATTGTAGGTTAGTATATGTTAGTTTTCTTCAAAAGTTTACTTGTAACTTATTTGTATTAAGGCCAAGGTCTCTATTTCTATAGATTTTATTACCAAAATATTCCCACAAGTTGGTGGAGCAGTCATAAAGTCAACCATGGCCCAAAAATGCAAAGATCTAAGGGTGTCGATGGAAAACAAAAGAAAAAAACATGAGGGAGCATAGCTGCATGTGTTAATTTTAGCCAGTACATGTTTAGTGCATGCCAGTGTGGCATATGTAAATAGTTCCCTCAAGCACCATTTTTATCACTTATAGTATTGATGTATATTGTATAACATAAATATATAATTTTTGGTATTTAACCTCTTGATTTGTTTGCTTTACAATCAACTTAATACTGTGTGGAATGTATATTATAATACATGTGAAACACATGTGGTCACCCACATGTGAAATACATGTGAAATTGGAACAAACACAATTGTGGTCAACCACATGTGAAACACACATGTGTTTTTACCACATGTTCACATGAAACACATGTGTTTTTACCACATGTGAAACACATGTGTTTGTTCCAATTTCACACGTGATTCACATGTGTTTTTCACATGTGTTTTCACATGTGTTTTTTTCGTAAGGGCGTACAACGCTTGTTAAATGGTAACTCAGTTTGCCTTCTTAACTTAGCATAGCACGAGCATTCAATATTAATGTATTTCACAGCCTACAAGTTATTGCATCCGTCTCCCAGGCTACCGCCCACACAGCTGTTGATTGTAGGAACAATCGTATAGCGAGATTCGTGTATGTTTGACGTTTCGATTTAATATTCAGAGAGGATAATTTCAATATTAACTTAATAAAAGTTACTCGATATAAGCTTATAAAATTGGCGCATTCCCCTTCATAAATCGATGTGACCATAATGACTCTCTGAATGAGGCAGTAGCTAGTTTGCTTCGACTCTACACATACATGCACATGTCCAGTTGATACTCAAGGAATATAAAAATTTTCCGTTTCGTTAATCTGGTAAATATACATTTTATATTATCGTGGCGCCCATTTCCGTGCACCTGTAAATAGGGAGCGTAATTGGGCGCCACTTTTCCGGGGCAACAAAACTCGAAATTCCTTCCTAGAATTTCTTTTGTCTCATATCTTACTTCTTATCTGCGATAATAACAGTCATAAAATAGTGAGAGCATGTTTATTTTATGTCAATTTCATCGAAAAATCTTCCCAACTTTGCGTTTGACGTTTGCACCACTATAGGCTTCGCTGTCGACGCTTAAACTCGGCCCTGTTTGAGTATTTACCTTATACATATATATACTTTTTTTTCCAAAACATTGCACTCGTAAATGACCGAAATATTTATCTACCAAGCTCAAAACTGCATGGTGCCTTCATAGTGCTGCGAATTATTTAGCTCGATATTAGCCCCAACTGGCAGAATTCAAAATTCATCGACAGTTATACTATTATCATTAACTATACTTCCCATCGTCAAATAATGAATTGGCTACATTTATATTTCAACTAACCTGAACACAATCCCTGGTGTCGCAACGTGCTCTACCAATTATATTCACTGACCGTGTTATATAAAAATTTCTGTCTCTTATCAACAGTGCACCATTCTGGCAATCGTTGTAGTTGTATGGATCAACATGTGAAATATCACTAATTCATGGCCACACGTTGCATTCCAGCACTTTGTAGTTGTTTCCTTACACTTTACGTCATTAATTTTAATTTTTAATGTGCTGTTTATTTAAGTTTGTACTAAATGTTTGATCAGTTAACTGGTAGATTTGAGAGACTCTTATTTTTTTGCGATCACGACTTAACGAGCATGTTGCTTTCAATTGCATGATTAGCTACAGCCACGGATCAGAAAAAATAAAGCTTTAACGGTCAGAGAAAGTAAATAGCAAAATATGCATTTATAGGTTCAAAATGAAACTATTTAAAATATGCTCACCAGCTGGGCAATATGTGGGATGTTGTTTGATATCGGCTTATCTCCATGACAACTGATGACCAAGCCAGAAATATCCAATAGTGAATAAATATAAGTAGCTATTAGGGTAACTGAATTGAACACATTGGGAAATGGATTGCTCATGTAAATCCTTGGGAAATGCCTGAAATATTGCGTAGTATGCATGGATATTATAAAATTCAATTATTATGGGGGGTAAAAACACAGCATCGTGTAGGCAGCAAGTTGCCACACTTTATCTCAATTTTCATTCTTATATAATAGCCTCATCGACTTTTGAAGATGAATGATTTTTTTTTCAAATATTGATACTGTATACTGCAAAATTAATACTTCACACCTTACCAAAAAAATATTGTATACTTGACCATCAATAAAGATAGTATGACAGACGAGCAAGTTTTGTATGACACGTTTTTATGTGACAAGTTTTAATTGGCAAATGCAGTGTGTATGTACAACAAATTTTCTATGAGCATTTTTTTCTTTAACAAGTTTTATTTGCTCGTGTGAACATTCCAACAAGTTTACTCTGATAATTTAGTTTGCAACTAGCGATGTATGTAATCGTACAGTGGAAAACGTAAGCGCGCTAACAGGCGCCATTTTAAAGATTTCATTTCTGAATATGTAATAACGTCAGGATTGTAATATAATAATAACGTAATTCGATCTATTTCTTGTTCCTATCTCTATATAATTTCGAATTAATATTGCATAAACTCTCTTTTGATCTCAGTGAGCAGGTTTTTTTGTCGCCAAATCAGTCGAACGTACAGCGCTAATGCTAGCTGCCACTACAATACAATACACAATAAAATTATTAAGCTTAAAGCGAAAATTTATGTGCTTAAAGTCAGAAAACTTGTCACTTGTGATTTAAGTTGCTAAAGTTTGCTGTGTTGAGATATTCAGTGTGCCCGATTTGTTTTGCTGACTTTGTGTCCTCCGTTTGTAGTAATTAAAACACAACTTAAATTCAACGCAGGAATAGGGAAAAAGTGGTCAACTATCCGTCGTCCCCCGACATGAATAAAACCTATGGCATTGCGTGCGACCCTCTTTCCACTGAGGTACCGAGGTAGCTGAAAAGAACGAGTGTGTTTGATATGTATTTAGGATTGTGCGCCTGCAATGTCTATCCCGACTTGCACGCGCTTCCAATATTGATTAATGACATCATCAATTGCAGATCTACTAATGATTGATTGATGGTGAAAGTCCATATGTCGATCCATCGTTATTCGCCAACATCGACGAGGCAGCCATAGCAAAAGCAGCATTGAGGACTCAAGGTGCTGCTGGTCCTTCAGGTCTTGACGCACTTGGATGGCGGCATATTTTGGTGTCTCGCAACTATGGAGATGCTGGCAAAGATCTACGATCCGCAATAGCGTTAATGGCGAGAACACTTGCAACCCAGAAGGTCGTTATTGGAGCAGATCAGACCACCAGCTTAGAGACCTTCTTAGCGTGTCGCTTAATACCTCTGGACAAGAACCCTGGTGTCAGACCGATTGGGATTGGAGAGGTTCTACGACGGATAATTGGAAAATCAATTGTCTTTGCCATTAAACCACAAATCATGGATAGCGCAGGAGACTTGCAGCTATGTGCAGGACAACAATCAGGCTGCGAGGCTGCTGTTCACGCTATGTCGAAGATTTTTGAAGAAGAAGAAACAGACGCTGTCTTACTGGTAGACGCCACCAATGCGTTCAATTCCATCAACCGCAAGATCATGTTACATAACATTCAGTACATTTGTCCTGCAATGGCTGTTTATACGTTCAATTGTTATGTAACAGCTTCAAGATTGTTCGTGCAAGGTGGTAAAGAAATTGCATCAGCTGAAGGTACCACGCAAGGTGATCCGTTAGCCATGCCGTTATACGCCGTCGCCATTACTCCACTCCTGCTCATGATTAAATCTGGTGAAGCTAGTGATGTAAGGCATGTTGCGTACGCGGATGACCTTAGTGGGGCAGGTAAGCTAATGCAACTGCGTGCCTGGTGGGAGAAGATTGCCCTGCATGCATGGTCCGAGTCTTGGTTACTACCCGCGAGCTGATAAATCCTGGTTGATTGTGAAGCCACACCTGGAGCAATCTGCCATTGAGATCTTCGCTGGAACTAATGTACGAATTTCAAGTGAAGGGCATAAGTACCTTGGAGGATATCTTGGATCGGATGACGGAAAAGATAAGTATATTAGTTCTTTAGTTAGTAAATGGTGCCAGCAACTTCACGTTTTGAGTGAAATTGCCAAATTCCAACCCCAAGCAGCATACACGGCGTTTGTCTCGGGTTTTCGGCACAGATTTACTTACCACATTCGTGCCGTTCCAGGTATCAAGACCGCGATGCAGCTTGTTGACGACACCATCAACCTGAAGCTCCTTCCTGCGCTCCTCGATAACCGTAGCTTGTCCATCCATGAGCGACAATTGGTTTCGCTTCCAGCTCGTATGGGAGGTCTTGGTATTCCGATCTTTAACGACATCTGTGATGAAGAACATTTGAACTCCACAACCATCTGTCATCTTCTCTCAAGTAGAATCATCCACCAGAATGGTACACCATCAGCAGAACATGGAGATTCCATCCACGATCTTCGCCGTGAGATTGCAAAACAACGTCAAGCTAGGAACTCGTTGCTGCTACAGAACTTGAGATCGAGCATGAGTGAAGAGCAGATTCGAGCAAATGACCTCGCCCAGTTGAAAGGATCCTCAGCTTGGCTAACTGCTCTGCCACTTGCTGAAGAGGGCTACATCTTGACCAAGCGTGAGTTCTTTGATGCAATCTACATGCGTTATCGATGGCCTTTGAAACGCCTTCCATCTTTCTGCGCTTGTGGAAAATCGTTCACGGTAGATCATGCCCTGTCGTGCCTGAAAGGAGGTTTTATCCATCGAAGACATAATGAGATCCGTGATCTACTTGCTGCTGCTATCGATGACGTTGCTTACGATGTTTCAATTGAACCTGCTCTTGCTCCTTTGACTGGCGAGGTTCTTCCATCCAGTGCTAACTCAGCCGATGACGCCAGAGTGGACATTGCTGCGAGAGGTTTCTGGCAGAGATGTGAAAAGGCATTTTTTGATGTCAGGGTGTTTAACCCATACGCCTCTACACATCGACGCCAGACGTTGAGCAGCTCGTTTAAAGCCAACGAACGGGAAAAGAAGCGACATTACAACCAACGGATTGTTGAGGTCGAGCATGGCTCCTTCACACCGGTCGTCTTCAGCGCCTTTGGCGGATGCGGAAGAGAGACCCAACATTTTCTTTCCTTCCTGGGTGCGAAGCTGGCTGACAAGAAGAATCATTCTCCATCTATGGTGGTTAGCTGGTTACGACGAAAGATCGCCTTTGCTTTGCTTAGAGCTCGCGTGGTGTGTGTTCGTGGCAGTCGAAGTTGGAGGACTGCGTCCATCACATCAACTAACGACATTACGTTGTCGGAATGGAACTCCAACATTAGCGAGTAGTCTAGTTAAGTTGTTTTTGTAAATAGTCTGTAGAACTATTATACTTAATTTTAATGCATGATTGATTATTGTAAATTTCCCTAGTACTAATAATGTGAATAAATTATTATTACAATAAAAAAAAAAAAAAAAAAAAAAAAATTGCAGATCTACTAATTAGTTTTTGTAACAATCCATGTTTTGCATTATTGACTCTGACGGCCAGACTACTATATAGTCGCTTTGCGAGAGTTGCGCTCAAAAGACCTTTCTCACAGAGTTAATTTTAAAAGTGGCTTATGGAGTCGCTGCATCAGTCCGGCTGTTTTCATTCCCATCTTGGAAACCACGTGCAAGGAAGGAAAACATACTTTTTTGTGAAACAACAAAAGCAAAAATCTTGGAAAGTTGGAAAAGTAAAAATCTACAAGTCATGGTGGAATCCTACAATCCGTACGTTATTCTTTTACTCATTGTATATCTTAAACTTAATTTATCAAATTTTATTCAAAATTTTTTTAATGAAAATGCGGGATAATGTTTAGGAATCAGTTGATATACAGTAGTTTGCTCATAAACATAGAAAACTTGCTCGTCTGTAACCGGGGCTTAAAGTGCCCCTGACACAAAAATGCGATTTTTACACTATTGAAAGTAGGTATGTGTCCAAGTATTACGGTGAAATAATTTTTCGACTCGAAAAATTAGATTCGTTTATATCCAAATGTTTTTGAACCTATGTCCGTCGTATTAAACAGGAGACTAAAACTAGTGATTTTGTGGCGTTACACAAGTGATTCGCTGTAAACTCAGTGTACTTTCCCTAGCGTTTCTCTGCTACTTTGGATACAGATTATTTTAAATAATGTCAACCACAGAATCCAATTCTGATACCAGTCAGACTCTGATATCAATTTTAAACCTGGCGTCTTGGAAATAGAAGATGCTGAAGAATACGAGCGCCCGAAGCGAGGTTTAAAGCGCGCACGCGAAGATGACGACGCGGAAAATGTGGCCGCTTTAGCATATTCCGAAGAACCTCTGGATGACGAAGAATGGACTTCCAACTACGCAGAACGAACGTGTAGAGTTTAAGGAGAAACTTCGTGAGCACTGAGCAGTTCGCAGACTCGATAGAAGTTAGCAAACGGTAAGAAAACATCGCAATACTCGGACACATACGCACTTTCAATGGTGTAAAAATTGCATTTTGTGTCACGGACAAATAAAGCAAAAAGGTATAAAATAAAAGGCTATCTGTAAAACAAGGAACGGGAAATCGGGGAAAGGAATGGGGAAAGGAACGGGGAACGGTAAAACCAGGAATGGAAAAAGCCGGAATCTGTAAAACCAGGAACGAGAAAAGCCGGAATCTGTAAAACCAGGAACGGGAAAAGCCGGAATCTGTAAAACCAGGAATGGGAAAAGCCGGAATCTGTAAAACCAGGAATGGGAAAAGCCGGAATCTGTAAAACCAGGAATGGGAAAAGCCGGAATCTGTAAAACCAGGAACGAGAAAAGCCGGAATCTGTAAAACCAGGAACGAATGTTATGTTTATGTTCTTTTGATTTTGATCATATTCACAACAGTAGAGCGTGTTTGTCCTACGGGGCGACTGGTGTTAATTAACAAACGGGAACAGACTGTAGCATTGTTGTTATCATGCATACATATTTATCATAGACCATCTAAAATTATTATCATATCAAACATTATGTTTGTTATTATATACATATTCAGTTTTATAATTTTATTCGCAACAGACGTTTGACAGACGTGCGCTTTAATTCTCTGTGTTGGATACGTTGTAAAGTATCGTATTTCATTCTGTCTGAAGATTTCTTTAAAATGAAGTCTAAATTTTGACTCTCTAAAGATTGCTTTATTTACGTATTGAATTGTTCGTTTTATCTTTATATATAAGATATTGCGCGTATAATATAAAGTATAAACGAATAATTTTAATAATGATAAGAGACTATGATAATAATATAGAAGGGGCTAGTAGCTCAGTCCATTCCTGGTTTTACAGATTTCGGCTTTTCCCATTCCTGGTTTTACAGATTCCGGCTTTTCCCATTCCTGGTTTTACAGATTCCGGCTTTTCCCATTCCTGGTTTTACAGATTCCGGCTTTTCCCATTCCTGGTTTTACAGATTCCGGGCTTTTCCCGTTCCTGGTTTTACAGATTCCGGCTTTTCCCATTCCTGGTTTTACAGATTCCGGCTTTTCTCGTTCCTGGTTTTACAGATTCCGGCTTTTCCCATTCCTGGTTTTACAGATTCCGGCTTTTCCCATTCCCTGTTTTACCGTTCCCCGTTCCTTTCCCCATTCCTTTCCCCGATTCCACGTTCCTTGTTTTACAGATAGCCTAAAATAAAATGTCTTTATTATTGGGGTCACGCTTCAGGTGTCCTTGGGGTAAATTAATTCAGTTGTCAGTGTATACAGAGCTATTTCAATAACGGATAATTTAGAAAATTGAACAATATGGGCTCTATAACTTTAAAATTTATTTATGATAATACGTTTAACACATCGGTAAGTTGCGTAACTATTTGACGCGCAGGCCCGTCACGTCGAAATCTTCATTTACCGAATTGAATGCAAATAACTTCAACTCATTACATTCAGACTACGCTACCAGTTGACATATTTCGTTCAATAAAACTAATACTCTCATTCTGTTTAACGTCAAACTCAGTATTCACGCGAAGTGTTGAAAATAATAATCAGATTTTCCGACCCTCAGGCGGCCAAAAAATTCTCATATAACCACAGCATGAAATCATCTTAGCAAAGTGAACTTATAACTTGGGTATGCTGTGGAATGATGTCATCGTTATATCAATACTTGGAATTCTCCCCGTCTTCTTGGAAAATAAATGAAAAACCCTGGGAACGAGGTAGTGCGGTCCACCGCAAATGAATTTGTCAATTTGTATTTGCCATGTTGATCTAAAGTAAAATAGTTATAATGATTTAGACTGTGAAGTTCAGTAGCATAATTATCTGAAATGGTGATATAAGATGTTCCCATTGTATGTGAGAGGTTTACCGGGTGAAATTACACTTGACGACTTGATTATATATTTTCAATCGACGGGAAAATCAGGCGGCGGTGATGTTGACTATGACGCTTGCAAATTGGATGGCGACAAAGCAGTCGTAGTGTTTGAGAAGAAGGAATGTAAGTAGTGTAGTAATATAATATTAAAACCGTGGAGACTACCGTTTATAACTCGATATTAATATAGCGGGCACTCTCGGGAGAAACGGTTTTTGTCGCCGGCAGTAGAGCCTAGAGGAGCGTTTTGAATTTTCATTATTATCGAGATTATTATTAGCGAAATCGAAAGAAACTATATATATATATATATATATAAATTTTATATGCTTAGATATATGTTCTATTTATATTTAAATAAATATATATATGTGGTGTTAGCCTTTGTGTGAAATATATTAACATTCATAAAAAAATACCGAAATTGTTGTCATGAGTCATGCTTGTTGTGAGCTAGGGAAGGAAATTAGATTGCTTTGGATAATGTGTTTGGATACTAATACTATTGTTGTGGTTTTAACATCGCCGTCGCTAGACGCTTAATTCGGGACTGTATCTCTTTTGATATGGATTGTTTTGACCGCTATACCACCGGTAGGCTTACTAGGCTATACATATACACGAATTAAGCTTCTAGCGACAGTCCTATGTGTGAACGTTGGCCAAATCAGTTGAGCTGTTATCGGCAAGATTGAACACGGATGGATCCTGTCCGATGACTCAGATCTATCCACTAGTACATAGTACTATGGCTAGTCGCTACGGTCGAATTCTCATAATGAAAAATTTTGTTTAGTCGAAAAATTCCGCCATTCTCTGAGTGTAAATAATCCGATTCTCTGCGAGCCAGCGGCATGCATGCATAAATGCGTACAGCATCATTCTAGAAGCTATGAATGGTGTATACATTCGCAACATCTAGCAACCAAATTCGTATTTATTGGCACCCGGTTTTTGCCTAGATTAAAAATTAGTCTATATTAAAAATGAGACATTGCATAACCACGCAAACCTCGAATCTCTTCCTTTTTGAAGATTTAGATAATGTTTTAAAAAGGATTCATGAAATTGATGGCTACAAGCTGGAGATATCCGCCGAAGATAAACCAAAGAAGCCAACTCCAAAACCACGAACTAAAAAGACAGAATCGAAATCTACTGACCACGAGGAGTTTCAGAAAAGAAAATACGTGCGTAACTTACATTCCTAAATTTAGTCTTTGCCTTATATATATGGTGTACAGGGACCGCGGAGCGTTTTTCGTATTGCTGGGGCTCCGAACCGCGCGCCTGCTAGCCGGAGAGTCCGGGAAAATTTTGAAATATACATAGACCTCTGAAATGTCGGCAAATGCCTCTCAATTTGAGGATTATTGAAAAATAATAGATACTTTCCAAAGTGTCCAGCATGTTTGGCGCTCATATACAAACATTAAACAATATAACCACGCTTTGGTTATGATGTCAATATTATTTTGATATGGATAACCACGCTTTTTGGTGGTCAAAATGGTCAAATGCTTGTTTTATGTAAAGTTTCCAGCATGTTTGGTGCTCATATACAAACATCTATATAAAGTTGCAACTTGCAAGCATCGAATATGGCCGGAAAACGGTATATACAAACATTAAACAACACAAACAAGCAAAGAGGCTCCTCTTGCATGTTTGACCATGGCGCTGTAGTTGTTGGGTTCGCGCATGTCTTAAGCGGAAGGATAAAATTGTGTGGGAAACTTGCTTTTCCTATGTAAAGTTTTTAGTTTCCTGCATGTTTGGCACGGTATACTAGACCATGGTCGAATATACGGAAAAACAGTACATTCGACTACGAATTTACTGGAAAATGGTATGAATGGTATATTCGACCAATGGCCGAATATACCGGAAAATAAAACCATGCTTTGGTTATGATGTCAAATATTTTGACATGGATAACCACGCTGTTATAATGGTTAAATGCTTGGCCTTTTAGTCTCTATTTTTTTCATTTTGGCCAAACATGTGTACTTTACAGAACTAATTTCAATCCATCTGTAAACAAGGCGGATTTATTACGACAGATATCGTTGGAAATTGAAATACTCATTTCTTTGAATTGGTTATTAAAATATACGTTGAAGAAGTAAAAGTTACAATAGTACTCAAGATAAGATACACTGCATATACTTGCAAGCAAAAAATACAAATTGCTAAAAGTATTGCTTGTAAATTTGAGCGAACTAAAAAATATTCGAAATTAAAGACTAATTACGGAAAAATTATTGGTGGGGCTAAAGCCCAGCGAGCCACCCTGCTCCGCGGTCACTGGTGTATTTGTGTTCTTGCTTTGAGATCCACGCGATTACAAATATTTTATCAAAGATTCATGGTATGAAATAATTTTTCCCCCTACGCAATTATTGTGTGAGCATATTTTCATTGGTCGATTGTTTGACGTATCAGTGTTTTTGTGTGACTTTATACATCGTATTATTTCAGTATGTGAAACATAACTCTTTAGTTACCGAATCAACCAGACGTCGAGAAAGCCCGTCTTGGCGAAGTTCGAACTGTTATCGTTAGTGGGCTTTGCCCAGATTCAACAAACGAAACTGTAAAAATGTTGTTTGAAAGCAGCAGAAGGTCTTGTGGAGGGGAAATAGAGGACCTGGAGAGACTGGAACCAGGCGTTGCTCATATTACTTTTGCCAGTGCTGAAGGTGTTAACAAATTTTACTTAATTGCATGTATTAAATCGTTATGCAGTAATGTGTGTTCACGGTCCGATATCGATGTTCAGAAACAAAATATACATTAATACAAGCTTAAAAAAACAACTTTCTCGTAATTGACATACGGACGAAAACGCTTGTATAGCTAAGTGCAATAGTGCAGCTTCTTCAACTAGCTGTTCCTGGCTTGAACTTAAGACGTGTATGATTTTAGAACCTTAAGCCCTTTAGAAACTTTACCTAAATAGACGGTTCAAATGTCATCCGTACCAATTTCATGAATATGAAACCTAAATTCATGGTGTAAATTTGTTGTGGGAATAATGGGGCTTGATTCTCTTCGGCTTTAATGTTCAATGCACTACAGAGTTCCAAAATGCGCGAAATGTCTCTGAGCAGCAAAGCTTGAACGTACGACTTATGTTGCATACACAACACAAGACCTCAAGTATTCTTATGTATTGCATGATCGATTATTGTAAATTTCCCGAGTACTAACAAACGTATTTATATTTAAAGTAAACTACTTCAAAAATTACATCTCATGTATTTTTTCAGTTGCGGCACAAGTATTAAAGCAAGATAAACTGGAACTGGATGGGTATCTTTTGCAACTAAAAGAAAAGCAACCGGAACTGGTTCTTCCTCTGGATAGGAAAAAGTTGTATGTTGAAAATATAAGCCCGAATACGACCGAAGACAGCTTGTGGAATTATATGGCAGTAAGAACGAAACTGGATGTGACTGGTATACAGCGTGGTGATAATGGAAATGCTTTTATAACATTCAACGAAGAACCAGGTAATATCGTGAATAATAAATTGATTTAACGACATTTGATATAGAGTATACAGGGTGTAGAAAAAAGTCCGCCCTTTTAAAATCAAGCTTTTGTTCGAATTTGAATGTTTTATTATTACGCCAAACGTATGGGTGCTTGAAATGTAAAACCAGACGTTCAATTTGAATTACCTTAATCTAATTAGGGGCTGTTTACATGAGCCCGGTTACCCGAGATTCAACGAAGCGTGAGATGATTTTGAGGTATTGAAATGAGCAGATAACATCGACCTGGCAGTCGAATAACTCTCACAACAATAGCATGTTATTGTTTGGTGTCATTAAGACTTATTTCAATACCTCAAAGTCCCCTCACGCTTCGTTGAATCTCGGGTAACTGGGCTCATGTAAACAGCCCCTTACTATGCTATTTATCAGTGCAATTATATAATCATGCATTCAAATTCCAACAGAAGCCTAATTTCAATAGGGGGTACATTTTTTTATACACCCTGTACAGGGTGAGTAAAAAAACTGACACATTTTAATGTCAAATTAGCCGCAAACTTATGGCTAGAATTTAACAATTCATATGACAGACCCATGTGTACGATCAACAGGACGTGGTTAATTATGCGAAAGTGTTTAAACCAATTGAACTAATTCAACGTGACGCGTACGTGTGCTAGAAAAGCAATTTGATAAAACTGTTCTTTTTTGTTTACAGAGCTTAGAATGCATTTTGACTCCCAAAGGGAACAAACTTTATGTTTTAGGTTAATTAACGATTCACTTATTTGATATGCTTCGTATAACCGAGATATTTTAGGTAACTTCTGTCACATTACAGTCGCTAATTTAAATTTCAAAGGTGTCAGTTTTTTTACTTACGCTGTATATGCTTTGAACGTAAGAAAACGTAAAAACACAAATCATCATGCGTGAAGTTTAACCCGTCACCTTACTTGACCGCTTAATTGGGGCGGGCGTGTTATTCATATATTCATGTTCACATATCGTAGGAACAACAGCGTACATAAGAAGTCTGTCGGGCATTAGCTAGCTACGGGCCTGCATGGAATAACTGTTAGTTGAAATTGTTATTTGAACAACTGTGAACTGACATACCAGCTCATTCGGAAGAGCAATATTGAACTAGCAAACCAAAGATAAGATTCCAAACGCGGTGAAGCTAATTTTTCAGCTTGCCCGGTTGGTAACTTAGAGTAGGACCATTACAAACATTCATGAAAACTATACTTGCATGATTATCGATGAAATCACCACACAACATGCAGTACCACATAAAAACACATAGAACACATTTTTTATTGGTTACAATAACTAATTAACAATTAGTCGCCGAAGGCGAGGTGATTACAAGCCTATATTCACTGAGCCGAAGGCGAAGTGAATATAAGCTTGTAATCACCGAGCCTGAGGCGACTAATTGTTTTAGTATAATTTCAGTATTGAAAAAATTTTATTTATAAATACAACTGATTTATGTTTTTCCAAAACGATTTTGAGTATTTTCAGCCATGTTTTTATGGGGAAAAGCAATAGTTACTGCTCAGACTGCTCTGAGCAGTAACTATTGCCTCATAGTTACTGCTGAGGGAGCCAATCAGAATGCTCAAAGGTCATTTTTCAATACTG
Source organism: Dendronephthya gigantea (assembly GCF_004324835.1). Lineage (NCBI taxonomy): Eukaryota > Metazoa > Cnidaria > Anthozoa > Malacalcyonacea > Nephtheidae > Dendronephthya > Dendronephthya gigantea. Next base: position 3,318,389 of record NW_021163017.1, on the reverse strand, counting down.
AAATTATACTAAAAACAATTAATTACTAAAACCTTAGTTAATACAACCGATTTTGGTTGTTTTTATACAACCAATTTTGGTTGTTTTACCAAATAGATTTAATGAAAAAGATATGAATCTAATCTACAACTACTGTAAATTTGTCGTTACAAATCTAAACTACAACCATTACAAATTTAGAAACCTGTTTTTACAGCGCATAACCAGAAATAATAGACCGAAATGAGTGCCAAAATTGATTGGTATTTTACTCACATTGAGTGGTATAAAATTCACATAGCATTTTTGTACAAAATTGATTGGTTTAATACTCACATACTCACATTACTCACCTTTTGGGAAGCAATTTTTCCTATTACGTTTCCTAATATTAAGGTGGCTCCCTAGGGTTTTGAGAATTTTTTAGTGCAGGTTTGATGATGCAAAATTAAGCACCAACATTGTAAACTATAGATTAAAATTAGGTTTAACGTATTGAGTACCATGTTCGAAATAAGAAAATATTGATTGGCAATTTATAGAAGCTGTTGCCATGGGAATAATGACGTTTCAATATGGCCACCAATTATCATTAAATTACGATTATTTCACAAACCCTTCGGTGAAATGTCTTCTTTTTCCACTGAACATTTTTGCAGATGGTTAGTAATTGACAGGACAATTTTAAGAAAAAGTTATCGATACAAATAAAATTAAAGGGGGAAAATATGGTTTTACGCAATTAAAAAACATATGCTGCAAAGCATTCAGTGAAAAATAAAAAAAATTCACCGAAGGATTCACGAAATAATTGCAATTAAATTATAATTAGCGGCCATGTTGAAACCTCATTGTTTCCATAGCAACGGCCTTCATAGTTAATCCGTCAACAGTTTCTCATCTCTAACGTACTTCACAATATAATCAAAAGCATTATTGATCTTTAGTCTGCAATATTGGCGCTTAATTCGCCACAACAAACCTACTATCTAGAATTTTACAAAACTCTAGGGAGCCACCTTAAGCAACTGAATGAAATGAATGAATGAAATAAATGAATGAAAGCACAGCTATCCAATAAGTGCCACAGTCCGGTAGTTGAGGAGGTCGAGATTCACAATGCGTTATAGTTTGGTTGGCGCGAAGCGAAAACGATTTGCTCTCTCTAGACCCTTGAAAATAGCCATTTCAGGGTCTTGCCCTTGTTCTCAACAGTCGTAAATATCTGCGAGATCTAACATGTGATAAGGTCATGACTCATGATCATTAATTTCAGGTACACACTTTTTAATTTAGAAGTTCGCACACATTCGCATTTTACAAGGACACAAAGTGTGTACAAGGATACGTTATTTTAATACCTGATCAAAGCATGCTGAGAATCAAAGTTTATGATTGAAAAAAATGACTAATTCAGCTGATCTCACAAAGAAAATTAGCCAACTAGTTATTTCCTACTTTCATATAACTATATTATACTATAAACCGCTTTAAATAAATTTCTCGTTTTTCAGTGAATTTAGATTTTAAATTAAATTTCACATTTCTGGGAGGAAGAAATCCGACAAATCCCTTCTCCACATGCAATCCATCGTGTTGTGGGATCTCATGACGTCGCTATCTCAGAGCAGCTGGTAGGACGTCATTCACCCTTGCCAAATTTTTAATTTTTGTATGTTTTTCTGTTTTTCAGATATGAAAAAAGTGTTGGACAGTAAAAAGCCTTTGGAAGGAGCAGAGTTAACAATTTCCAATCCTCCAGTATGTAACAGCGTTTTAGTAACTGGGCTCTCTAAGAAGACAACCAAACAAGCGATTGAGATGTACTTTGAGAATGAACGAAATGGTGGAGGCAAGATATATGGGGATATTATATATCAAAAAGATAAAGGAAGAGCAGTCGTCTCATACTGCGACCCCATAAATGGTAAAAAGGGAAAATCATATTTATTGACGTATATGCATTATTCTATAATCAATGCTTGCATATAACGCATGTCTTGAAGATTATAAGAATCAGTTTAGTTATACCGTAAAATCTTTGGAGGAAAATATACTTAAGGTACTGAAGTTTTATTTTGGAAAAACTATCTTGAAAAATAAAAATGCCTAAAATTACTATAGAATTACCTCAAAAACTTCAATACTGGGAACACTGACATTTATGCAATTTTCGCTAATGAATTCAGTGAACGCTAAAATTAATTGCCGAAAATACAATTAGTTTTTCATCGACTGGAACGCTAGCTATGTAATTAATGTCAACTTAGCAAACCTCTGGGATATTAAATTTTTCCTATCCTTTATTTTTTGGCAGTCGTCAGGACTTTAAGCGCAAAAGAGCACAGACTAAATCAATCCGTTTTAACCTTACGTCAACACTATCCATTCATGGAAACAATAACAGAAACAACCACGAGGATGATAAAGATAGACACACATGTATTGGATCATGTTTTAAAGAATTGTGAAAAAGAAATTTTTGATCGGTTTGGGGATAAAGCTCTCGAAATTTTGAAAAGTAATAATGAAGAGTTTACTTTCCCGAGCGACACGGCAAATGAGATCGAAGCATACTTGGCTGGATTTACAGTCGAGAAAATACCAATTGGCAAGAGGTTGTTGGAAAGTTTCCGGAATGAGTTAGAAGATATGATAAGGAAGGCAAACCAAGGTAACATTACTGTAAAAACAGATAAAAACGAACAAAAAATAGAAGTTGCAGGGGAAAAGGGTCAAGTTACCAACGTTCAAAATCAGTTTCAACTTGCAATGGCCGAAATGGAAAAGCAATTAAATATTGTTACCAAAATGATTCCTGATGTTGCTAAAACGAAATTTGAGTTGCTCTCACTTCACGGTGCTATCGAAATGTTGGGAAAAAATTTTTATGTGGAAGTAGGTTTCGGGCCACGTAGAGATACTATCACATTGAAAGGAACAGGAAAACATGTTTCCACGGCTACGGAGGAGCTCCTGAAGAAATGTTCACAAATTACAGAAGATAATGTTGACCTTTCTAAGAATGAAAGACTTTTTCTTCAGAACGGCGGACTTGACATTGTAAATAAAGGGATGAAAGCAATACGATTGAGAGGAATGGTTTCCCTCAGCCAGAAAAAGAGTAACAATGTTAAAATACATGTTTTCGACGGCGCAAAATCTGAAGATGTTGAAGACTACTTAAGAAGATGCATGTATGAAAGACAATATTCGCTTGACGAAGACAGCCGCACTCTACTCAACAGTGAAAAATGGAAAGCATTTTATAAAAGTGTTATGACTGGTACCTCAGTTATGATATTCACCGATAAAAGTCCGCCTGAAATTTCGTTAATTGGTGAGAAACTAGAGGTGGAACAAGTTTTTGATAGTTTGAAGGAATTTATGAAGCGCAATACAATTGTGAAGGAAAGTATTGGTTTGGGCGTTGGTTATAAAGAATATTTACAGCTTTACTGCAAAAAGGAACTCGAAGCAATCGGAAATAATTTCGAAGAACATTATGTTAAAGTATACTTTGGAGAAGAAGATAAAAGACTAATCGTATGTGGTACGAAAGAGGGCGTCAAAAACGCAACTAGGCAGTTGGATAAAGTTGTGTCGACGATAGCTACTGGTACAGTCTGTGTTGACAAACAAAGAGATCAGAAATTTTTTAAATCCGAAGAAGGAAAAGACTTTATCGAAGTCGTACAATCAAAGAGTAAATGCTTGGTCCGACTCACAGAAAAAAATGAAAGTGAATCAACGATGATTTCGTCAACTAAGTCCCCTCCAGCAGAACCAACTTCGAAATTACTCTGCAGTCATGAAACTCGAGAAAAAATCTTGCTGAAAGTGTACAAGGACAATATTACGGCACATCCCTGTGACGTCATCGTGAATGCAGCTAATGGCGACTTGAAACATATTGGTGGAGTGGCAAAGAGCATTTTGGATGCCGGAGGAAGAGAGATACAAGACGAATGCGACGAACACGTCAAAGAAAATGGAAAGCTTTTCGACGGTCAATGTTTCAGTGGAAGTCCAGGAAAATTGCCTTGTAAAGTTCTGGTCCATGCTGTCGGTCCTCGTTGGGATGCTAGCAATCGTGAAAAAATATGCAAATTGTTAAGTGTCACCTGCACGAGAGCACTTGAGGAAGCGATAAAGTATCGATCGATTGCTCTTCCTGCAATCGGAAGTGGTGTTTATGGTATTCCTAAAGACGTCTGCGCTGAAATAATGATCGAAGCCGCCGAAAAATTTAGTAGGAATCACGAGGATTCCAGCCTGAAGGAGATTCACTTTGTCAATAACGATGACGCGAGTGGACAGGTTTTTGTCAAGAAATTTCGTGAGAAATTTGGTGGACGACCCTCATTGATAAGAAATGAGGAGAAGCCTGCCAATAGCAGATTCTATGCTTCTCTAAAACCAAGTTATCAGAGTGTGACCAAAGAAACCGCGCGAAAAGCGGTATCCACACAAGACGATTTGCGAAAACGAAAGTCTGATGATTCTATTTTTACTACACAGAACATGAAAATATCAGTGGTGGTTGGAGATTTAGCAACATATAAGGTGATGCAAAAAATTGAAATTACATTCAACACTAATTATTTTGTAGCGTTGCACAGTTTTTTTATAGTATTTTTACATCAACGTTATGTAAAAGCAACAGGCTAGTTATGTTTCATCCGAATGTCTCTTTGCAAATTATAAGATAATTAGCCACAATCTGGTCGTGAGTAATTTATGTTGCCTAATTCTATTTTTTAGGCCGACGTTCTGGTCAACACGACGGGACATACTCTTGACCTTGAGGCTAACCCATGCAGCAAAGCCCTTAGCTATGAGGCCGGTTCAACGCTGCAAGCCGAATGTAGAAGGATTGGCAAGTTAAAAGTCGGTCAGGTAGCTGTCACCACTGGAGGAAATTTGCTTTGCGACGAGGTCTTTCACGTTGTTTGCGATAAGTGGCGTGGGGGACAAGGAGAAGAGGTATAAAATTAATTATAAGACAATTTGTCCCTAATTTACGTTAGAATGTTCAAAATCTCAACCTAATGCCAAAAATGCTTGAAAAACACTATCATTTGATTGAGGTCTTTAATTTGTTTATAGATCTCTTAGTAATCTGCTAAACTATAGCATGTAAAACCACAAATATTAACGGAGGCAAAACTAGACGCTATAGCTAATTTGGTTGTACCTTTTTATCAAGGCGCATTTCTTGTTTGCAAACTCTTAGGTTCAGGGTTTGGAAGAGGCTATCGCAGGCCTTTTATCGCGGAATACAAAATTCTGGGCTGAGATGTAGTTTGCCCAATAAAGTCGTGGCGTTTTCTTTGTAAATATAGAAATATAGACGTATAGTTTGGCCAACTGGACGAATTGGCTAACTAGAAAATTCTTTGAATTCAAATACGCAATAACGAATATTATGAAGGTACATGCACCTATATTCACAATTATATCTACAAAGAAAGCGCATGGCTTGTAGTAAAGGCGACTAAAATATATACCCAACGATTTGCGGAACTGTAGCCTCTTTAAAACCTTCCTGATAAGTGGTTATTAATTGCTCTAGGTGTTACGGGTGATCATAAAAAAATGCCTAAAGAAGTGCAACTCAAATGGTAAGAAGTCCATCGCATTCCCAGCAATTGGAACCGGAGTATTGGGATTTCCACATGATGTCGCTGCCAAAATATTTTTCGAAGAAACAAAGGATTTCGAGAAAAGAGTTCCAAATTCCAGCATCGAGGAAGTTAGTTTTGTCGTCTACAGTCGGGATTCAGAGTCGATTAAGGCGTTTAAGAAGGAAATAAAGAGGCAATCAGAGTGGGGCAGCGGTGCGTCTGTTGGAAAGGTATCAGATGGTCAGCAAAAGAGGTGGAAGAGGAATCCAGTTGGAGTTGGAGTTGGAGTTGAAAAAGGTGACTTGTGTGTTGAAATTGGCAATGGTAAGAAGGTGGAGATTGTTAAAGGTGATATTACGAAAGAAAGATCAGATGTTATTGCTCACTTGACCAATCCAAGCCTGTTCATGCGAAGTGGGGTCGCCATCGCTCTTGTGAAAGCTGGAGGAAATGATATTGAAAGTGCATGCCAAAATATACGCGATTCATATAAACTAGTCAGTGCAACTACAGTTTTAACAACCGCAGGAAGATTAGATGCTAAATACGTTGCTCACATGGTTGCTTCTAACGATCCCTCCTTCAGTGAGATTGAAAAGTGTATCACCAACTGCCTAAATAGAGTTACGGAAAAAAAATGTGAAAGCATTTCATTTCCCGCCGTTGGAACAGGCTCCTTAAAAAGCGACCCCGGAAAAGCTGCTAAAACAATTTTTTCATCGGTCGTACGTTTTCTTCAGTCAAGCGCTGGGTCACTCAAAACTGTTCGCATTGTTTTAAAGGATGATGATCTTGTCGAGGCATTTCAAGCATCGGTAAAGAAGTTTAACGAAAGCGAAGAGCCTGGAGTGTTTAAAAAGATTGTAAATTATTTTTGGAGCACAGAATCACCCGCAGCCTTGAAAGTGGTAGAGAATACCCGTGTTACCACCACAGAACTTCTCTTAGAAATCTATGCTCAAAACGAAGCAACCGTTGCAATGGCAAAAGAGAAAATTTTGAACGTCATTGAAAAGCAAAAGAAGAAAGAAAAACTAGACGACGAAAACATCGTAAAACTGTCAAGTATGGAAGTTGAGGAGATAAAACGCTGGTGCGATTTGAACGATGTTAAAGTTACTATTGATAAAGAACTTAACCGTATTATCATGTTTGGACACAGTGAGGACATTTCCACCATGATTACTAAAATATATCAAGTTTTGAAAAAAATTGGCGAGAAAGAGAGAGCTGAAATGCACGCGGAGTATGCCGAAATGGTTTCGAAGAGTGTACAGTGGTTTTACGTGGATCCAGTAACCGGTGATCATGAAGAGTACCACAAGCATACAAACGCCGCTATCGAGAAAGCTTACAGCAAAAACGAAAAATCCGTTATTTTCGAGTTACAAGATGGAAAATGCGGAATTATTTTCGATAAGATGCAAGAAATGAACTTGGACACAAACGTGAAGACGGAAGTCATGAGGAAAGATCTCAAAGGTATTCAAATGCGTCTATTTTGATCTATGCGTCTGCAGTCATTATTCTCCTAATGACCAGTTGATATCACCCTGCCTATAGACCTGTGCCTAAATTACGTTTTACTAATAGGTAACTTTCAATTATGTGTAAATCTTCGTAAACTAGGCCTAGTACTACGCCTGTATAAATCCTTAATATGCCAATGCACTGTGGGAGCAAAACAAAGTGACTTATTTCAGTTAGGCGGGTACGATGTACTTAATTATTTTTAGGGCTGTTCTACACTTTAACCGTAAAAATTATCGTATTGTAGCGACACGTAGCGTATATTATACACCTAATTTATGTTCCGAAGGGAAATATTGAGTTTGGTTTTCCTAAGAGTCTGAATGTTTCCAGAGACGAAGTCGATGGAAACATTGAGACTCGAGGGAAAACAAAACTCACTATTTCCAGAGGTAGTGTACACTAAGTGCTTTGCTACTTAGGAAGAAAAACATACATGTTACACAACAGTTTCATTTAAAAAAACACTTTACTTTGTTATGACAATATGCGGGCAACAATTTTTCACTTGTTTCCCTGGCGGGAAACATTGCATTTTTTTCCAGTCGTGTGACCACAAATGAACCAGTCACATTTAAAATACAAATCACGTATATAACAACATTTTTTCTTGGGCACTCGTATAGAACTAATGACTTTAAAACAAGGAATAAGATACGGTTCGCAACGACACGGTTGAAGTAGAAAACAAGCCTTATTGTCGAAATGAATTCCTCGACGTATAATGCGGCCGGAAACATAATCAACAGTATTTTAGGATTTCATAGCTTCTGCAAAATTGTTATCATGAAATTTAGTGTAAACTAAGGGTAACTCTGTATGGTTTTTGACAGAGATATCCGTACCCGACTATTGGGAACCTCAACCACTCGATGCCAATGGCAAAGAGCTTGCTGTACACTTTGTCCTTCTCAACCCTAAGAATCCAAACCACAAGAAGGAATGCAAGGAAATTTCTGATCATTTCAACAGAACATGCAACCAGCAAATTCTTCAGATCGAGCGAATCCAAAATCCATCGTTGTATAAACAGTACGTTACGAAAAAACTAAGCTTGGATCAAAATGGTGGAAAAGGTAGTAATGAGGCGTTCTTGTTTCATGGCACAAGTCCTGATAAGTTAGAGGAAATAAGTGAAAAAGGACTAAACAGGAGTTATGCTGGAAACACTCATGGTAATTGTTGATTTTTTAATCTTTTAACTTCCTTACCCATTAAAAGTCAATTAGGGGCTCAGCAACTGCTTAAAATATACAAAGCCTGACTTGCGAGGTTTTTATTACATATTTTATTATGTTATACAAAGAATATATAAATATGTTATATATACTTTTTTCGAGGTCCGGATAGAAAAATATTATTTTCTCGAGGTCTCAAAATGGACCCAGGCTGCTCACCCAGCCCCTTGTGACGTTCCAAAGATCGAGCGGAGTTCAAGAAAATAACGTTATGGGAAACAATGTTTGGCCGTATTATTATGTATTCAAACTCAATATTGGTCCAGAAGTGGAACGCATCACTAAGTGGTATACTGAAATACATAACTATTTCAAAATTTTCTCTCCATTTGCCAATGCTAATCTATGTTGAGGTGTACAATGGCTAAAGCATGCAATAATTCCCATAATATAGGGTAAATGAATTACGATTTTGTGGCACTTCACTCGATGTAGGTAGCTAAATTCTAAAGGTTTTTAAAGGGTCTTAATTTCGAGTGGAATCATACACAACCCAATTCAGCCAGGAACAGTTAAGAAAAATTACTCAACTATTGGTCCTCCGGCAGGAATCGAACCTACGCTTAGGCGTACGAGACAGGGGGGGCAGGGACTTGCCCAGCCCAAAATTTCGATAGTTATATATTCGTGTTTCGCATTATTAATTGCTTATGAAATTGATTGTGTTCACTGTCTGTGCACAAGAATATATGAATACATCGATCCAACTAATCGATGCTGGCGACGCCATTGAGTCATGTATAATATATAATACTAGAAATACATTGCATGCAAAGTCCCCTCGCCTGAAGCAATAAACTTATATTTCCATCACTGAAATTCTATAATACTCGTTTCTGCTGAATGATCGAAGCCGTGTAAGTAAAATCCTATATCTTGGCACAATTATAAAGTATCTTAGTTATATTATCACATTCATTCAACTATAATCGTAATTCATTATAAATTGTGCTACGAATAGTTTTAAATACTACAATTTTTAGCGAAATTTCAATTCCTTTTTAAACAGATTGACTTTTAAAAATAAATGCTTTCCCAATCAAAATCATTTTAACGAAATTGACGAATAAATTCAAAGAGGTGTCGTACGTTTGTTGATAAATCTACAAGTTAAACTTACGAAATACTTGCATGCTTTAAAATACAAAATCTACCTATTTACCTGTTCAAAAACACTCCAAAAATGCTTTAAAATCGTAGATTTTTCACCATCTATTTGAATCAAAGTTTTTCTATCCGAAAGCATCATCTACTTTACATTTTAATCGTTTTTACGAGTGAATTTTTCCGTATATTTTCAAAACCATCCAAATGAAAAATATTTTCAAAAAAGTTTTATAACTCAAAATATCAGTTATGCTGACGCGAACCAAAATTTTAATTTAGCCAATCGCACGCTTGCAAACGTTTGCTGGTTACCAGTTTTAACTCGTCTTAAACTCACGCATGCGCATAACTTACAAAAACGCCCAACGTCCATGACATAATGGCGGACAACTTTCATTTTGCATTTGCATTCCCGGGCGTAATCAAAATTTTCCGGGCGGAATTAGTACCCTCGCCTCGCTTTGCACCGGCTCGGGGATGAATTTATATTCAGGCAGTGTTTTCACCATGCAACTGTATAAGGCGTAAAATATTTTATTTGGGATTGCTTTTCATACTTTTTTCTATTAAAATAGGAGTTGCATTTGGTAGAGGAGTTTACTTTGCAAGGGATGCCTCTATGTCGGCTGGTTATGCCCAACCAGACAGTTCGACAGGACGAAGGTACATGTATTATACAAGAGTGGCAGTTGGAGAATACACAAACGGGGGCAAAGGCATATTGGTACCACCAAAGAAAGGATGGGGCAGCAATGATTCGTACGATTCTGTTGTCAATGATGTAAACAACCCGACAATCTATGTTTTGTTTTATGATAATCAATATTATCCCGAATACTTGATAACCTTCCAGTAAAGGAAATGTAACCCCAGTTCACATTAATTTATCGTAAAATAATGATTTAGAAGGAGTTCACTAATCAAAATATAGATTGAAAAACAGTTCGGAGATTTGGAAAAAAAAATGTCTTTGTCACTTCAGCTATATTGAATTGTATTAATTTCGCATTCCGCGACTGAATGAATAATTAATACAACATCTAGCAATAACTTTTCGGCCTGGTTCACAATTTTCCTCATTAACTAAATTTTCGTGCTCTAACTAATAAGCTACGTAGGACGTTTGTGGGAGAATGAGCCTATTTTTGGTAGATTCAGAGTTTAAAATACTCGAGAGGACAATTTCTTGTTGTTTACTTGTTTTGTGACGAAAATATGCTTGCATGAAATGGCTAAAGTCTACTGGAGAAGGAATGTCGCGGCAAAGTTCGAACAGTTCACAAACATCCATGCAAATTCGAACTGTTGACCAGTACCAGGCATCTTAAACCTCTCTATTTTCTAATATTGGAAAGTGCATGTTGATTTGATTGATTTTGTTTTATTACACGTACAATAACATACAATGAGCTAAATTATTACGTGTTTATACAGATATTTGAAAAAAAATAGTTTACCACTTATATGATTGGGTTTTACACATCTTTCGTTTTCTTCGTATTAAGGATTAGTTAATACTGATGTCCCAAAAATGTCCCTTGGCGAACATTGCATGGAGGATACTTCTTTTGAAATGATGCAATTTGTAAAATGTTCTTATCTATTACCTCGATTTCGTCTCGGTTTTTAATCAGCGATACTTACCTCACCTTTGGCGAATAATTCTCTCTGTCCTGGCGTAGCCAGCATCAATAATTGGGGGGGGGGGCATATTCATATATTCAGGTTAACAGACTGTAGAGACAATTGATTTGAAAAGAAATTAAACAGACTGTAGAGACAATTGATTTGAAAAGAAATTAATCCTGCGTATCACGAATAATGGTTCTGGCTACGCCACTGCCTGATTACCGTTGATTTCATCGTAGAATAAACGGTTCATCCACCTATAATTTATAGGCTCGCTTTTTAATTCGAAGTTCTTTAAAAATTTTTACAAGTGTCTATAAAATTGAACGCTCTAGTTGATTAGTCATGGTTGTATAGTGGCTATCTTTTAGGGGGGATCCTGGGTAGGGTTTTAGCCTAAGAAATTCGATTTTACTATTGTATTGTTCTCTAGATATAATTTATGAATTTATGCAAGACCTTTATTATTGTCTTTGTTACGAACAAAAAATCTTATTCCCCTTACTTTGTGAATGATATCTGAAAAAAGTAAATAAAGATACTTAACTTGGCACAATTTTCAAGACTGACTTTAAACACCTTGTCTTGGGGATGAAGTGACGAGCTAAGAGAATTGTACCTCGCTTAGTCTAAGTAAAATAGCGACACTTTTTATGAGATAACTCGTCGAAGTTTTATATCAATAGTGTGCTAACTATTATTGATGCAAATTTAATTATTTTGGTTCAGCTCCTAGGTAAACATATTGAAGCTAAATAAGAGCAATACCATCATTCGAGTGTTAAAATTTAGTTATCTCTATTGTGGAGTAATTATATGGCTGTTCACAAATCATTTTCACTATCACAAATTTATGGTTTTGGAGAACTTTTATGTCTTTTGAATGAAAATTATTGTTTAATTAATTAATTAATTAAATTATTGTTTTTAACATATGTAATAATATACATGAAAATGTTTCTCGACTGTGATTGGTCGATTTCAGTGCAATTAATCCCGAACAGCAGTGCAAAAATCTGTAACAACAGTGCAAAAATCTGTAACAACAGTGCAAAAATTTGTAACAGACCAATCTGATTGGCTGTCATAAATATATCAGCAAATTTGAGCTACGTTTTGGCGGGAAAAATATAATGCTTGCCCCAAACAAAACAAACCAAGATGGCGACGGAAATCAAGCACGGAAATTTGGATTTTCGCGACTTTTTAACGTTAAAACAATGGTTTCACAACAAAATATTTAAGAAATATAACGTCGCTAAAGGAAATATTCAATATAAGGGAAAGATCGATCAACAAAATGTACATGGGGACAAGAAATACAAGAAATACTCGTGTACTAAGTGTGTTTGTCTTGAACATTTTCATGTATATTATTAACAAGTAATAGTATGGTTTCTCGTGCAATTTGGAAAAAAGCATACACTCGTGAGTTTTCCAAAGACCCAAAATAGCACTCGTCTTTCGGACTCGTGCTATTTTGAGTCTTTGAAAAACTCACTCGTGCATGTTTTTTCCAAATTGCACTCGAAACCATACTATTACCTATACTTATATGAACAAATATAAAGATGTATGCCTATGACAACGAGGAATAAATTATTACTCCGGCGTCAGCGATGGAGTTGAAAATTCGCCTCGGTTTTGTTTTGTTTTTTTTTGTTTTTTTTATTTTTTATTATTTTTCGTCGTCGCAAGTCTGAAATGGCGCGAAATATACTAGTATTTAAAATGTGTATGTGATTGGATTTATGTATGTCCCAGTCTTGTCTCCCAAGAGTTGTGGTGTACAGCTTTGGCTAATTTTCCGATGCGCGATTCGATTTCGCTCGCATGATACGGCAATTCCTCCAAGAAGAACAAATAAACCGTTCTTTTCATGCTTTTCGGTTAAGTTTAGATTGAATTGGGGTAAGAATATATTTAATACATGTAGATTCTGGTCCTATTTTAGTAATATCGCTGCTATTTCGCCGTTTAACAAGATGATGTGGACGTGTATGGGCGCTTTGACTCGTCGTAGTTTGCACAGAATTGAAGATTTAATATAACTATATATTAAAGCGCGAATTCCAAAGGCAAACTGTAAGACAAAGCGAATGTATCATGCCGTTTATTTACATTTTTGAACAATTGAACTTCTATACTTTTTAAAGTACGATGTGCTTCTGAATTTCGCGATCGAACAACATTTAGGTTCGCAAGGCATCTAAATGAATATGAACTGTATTATGTTCAGAAGCTTTATATCGAAGACTGGCACGTGCACGGCACGCCGGAGTTAACGCCAGAACAGGCGTCTTGTTTAATTTAAATTCTTCGAAAACAATTAGATAAAATAGGAAAGAGTGGAAAGATTTTCTCTATAGTACGCATAGCTTTTCAGTTTAGATATCCAGAGATATCAGGGTTTTTTTGTTTTCGTTTCAGAAACGTTCAGAAACATAAGTACATAAATAAGTGTGTTGTGGAGTATAGTTGATGCGTTTGTTGTCAAGCTTGCTGGTCATCCGGGCTTTATGTTCTTTTACCATTCATCTATCTATATATATATATATTTTTTTAGGTGCTAACAAACATACAGTAACGCAGAATTTTATTTCATAATTCACTATACTACTTGCCAATTTAGTGAAACTGTACTTTCCTTCACAATTGATGGTACTTGGGCATTTTGTGTTTTTCCGTACTCTTTCTCCAGGTTTTCTTGCCGCTCTTGCTGTTTAATTATGGTGTCATTCTGCTCAATAATCTTTCTCTGGTTTTGCAGAATCCTTCGCATCATTTCCTCCCCTGCCACGGTGTCATTTGCTGGTCTTGCTTCCATTTTTTTTAAAATTAGTCTTCCCGCTTTTTTGCGCCAAACTAACTTTTGATGGGTTAATGTTTTGTCAAATCTTCAACTAAAACACCTAATAAATCAACTCATATCCCCATTGTCTCAATGTAACCATTCCTGTACTTGAAATCCAGTGAACTCAAATAAGACTGGAGCGCTCACTCTGCCGGAAGTTTGGAGCCAAGATGGCGGACACTGAAGCCTTTCATGTAGGTATGATCCAGGCCTCCACGTAGGTAAATCTCATAGGTAAAATGGCGCCAATTTTTATTTTTACTTTGAAATTTCTGCGCCAGAGACTCATTAATGAGGGAAAGTCCATAGGCGTACGGGCGCAACTTCGTTTGGAGGGGCAAAAAAAAATCGCCCGAATTTTTTAATTATATACGATGTGCCCGGATTTTAACTTTTACCAGATTTTAACAACAAACCTGGCAAAGCGGCGGATGTGCTTTCAAGAAAGTGTAACAAAAATGGCCAAATAGAATACACATATGTGATATATATTACACATGTTACTTTTAAAAATTTTAGCTTTGTAACTCTTTCAGTCTTTCGAATTTTCAGCTCAACTTTGCCCGAATTTTTTAAGTGCAAATGCCCCCCCCCTGCCCCCCATCTCGTACGCCAATGGGCAAGTCAGAGAGTGAGTGAGAGATCTTCCAGTTTCGCCGATATATAGTAAACCACATTTGTTGCATGAAATGCAATAAATTTATATTTTTGTTGGGCTGAAAAGAGACTAGGGGTTTATCGGTGAAAATGGAAGATGTCTCAGGATCATTCTGCAGGATATGAAAATTCCTAAGTAAGATATCCCTAACAGGAGTGCGAGGGGTGTTTGTAAGAAGGTTGAATTAAGATTGTGGAAGTTCACCACTGGAGACCAGTTGATGAACAGTGGATCGAACAATGGATTGGTGATGGGATGTCAAGTCCTCATCAACCCTGCGATAAAAAGAGGTGTCACCAAGTTGTCTGTGGGCTTCATCACGGTATAAATCAGCCCTCCAGACAACCAAGGCACCCCCCTTATCAGCAGGTTTGATGACAATGTCAGTGCCACCACGAAGAGATTTGAGAAACCTCAAATTCCAAAGGGGTAAGGTTTGATTTTCTAAATTTAGGAAGTTGATCTATTTCATGTCGACATTGTCTAATGAAAAGATCTAGGGACCCAAAGGCACCTTCTGGGGGAGACCAGGAGGATTTTTTAGGATTACTCGCCTCAAACACGTCTTTGGTGGAGACGGAGGTCTGATCATATTTGATGCTAAGTTGTTTGATGACGCTGCCACACTGCACCCTGGATATATTGAAACTTATCTATATTTTTCAAGTTTCAACATGTCCCACTCCAAATATCCTACCTTTTGTCCCCATTGACATTGTGGTTGTAATCTTCCTGCGAGAACTTTCAGGGACCATCGTAAGAGGTTCTTTGATCCAGTTAGTAGTACTTGGCAAAATTCTGTATCGGTGGATTCCGATAATGACACGAATGATGAGGTGTTCATGGAAGGCCCTTCCTTGAGCAACATGATTATGATAGTTCTTTATACACTTCCGACTCGGACGAGAATACCGTTAATATTGAAAAACATTTGAACAATGAGATATGGGACGTAGTTTGTACCTGTGATGTTGAAGCGCATTTCCACACAAATGCTGGAGAGGAGTCGTTACCCAAAGTGGAATCAGTGCATGGATGTCTGATCTATTCGTATTGTCGGTCATTAAATCTCCTGTTGGCTCGTTGTTTCGTTATATTGCTGGTATATTTTTGGACTTCCTTCCATATCTCGGATAATGGCATGGAATTTCTTCTGGCTGGATTGAAAAGATGGCTTGAAATTGTTGGCGCCTCTAATCAGTGGATGGCTGGGCTGGCTTAAGCCTTCCCGGATACTTAGTATTATGTCCTATAAATGCCATGCCATGCTTTGTATGAATTTGATAAATGCTACCGTACTTTTGGAACAAATCACGTCTCCAACAAGTGTTCTTTCATTAAATTTCCAAATCATAGGCAACGCTGGCGAAGGCAAACAGTGGTACTCCTCTGTTGAAAGGGTTGACTCTTAAGTGCGGGCGTAAATTTTTTTGTTATAAGAGCATCGTAGAGAGCTTAAGAGTCCTTGTTAATCGTGTGGACTCGCCGCTCACTGTGAGTTATGGCGTCAACGTGAAGTGCGTTCTGTTAGCCAAGTAGTATGCGACGTGTTTGATGGTGGAATTTGTTGAGAATTCCAAGTCTTTAATGGGGTTTCATTCATGGGCAATCCGCGTAATTATGCGTTCATGCTTAATGTTGACTGGATGCAACCGTTCAAGCATACCATATAAAATTATTATTCCCTGGGTGTAATGTATTTAGTCCTGATACTCTAGGACTTGTAAAGGAGTTTGTATGCATTTCATTTAGGACAGATTATCTCAACTGTTTTAGGTTTTAGGGTCAACATGACATATGTGCCAAAATCTGAATCCGGGACGAAAGTCCTGAGAATGACCACACCCAGAAACAGCATAGTCGACATAGCTCTAAATCCTGAATTATCAAAGCTACAGTCTTTCTGAATTGTTTATATGGTTCAGAATGGTTGCTTTTAGGGGTGGTCACTTGAGGGTGGAATTAGCCTAAGTTTCATACTTTACAAGAAAATGAATGTTTTCTATTTTAGGTTAACTGCTAATAATGCAATCCCCCCAGCAATGTTGCCCAGGAGAATTTGTCGTGGAGTTTGCGCGAGACTTTCAAATTATTTTGAATCTTTCGCATTTGAATTTCATTCCCGATAAACGAGGGGTGGTTTTTTACTTTCAAGTAGGACAATGCTTTTAAATTTTGGATAGCTGCTATTATACTATCAATTATTTATCGATGCTGTGAAAAAAATACAGCTGGGATTAAGAGCTGGCATTTATCGTGCAGAAAGGCGACGAGACATGGCAATGGCGACATAATTGATGAAATGTCAAGGGACACAAAAATGAAAAAATATTACATGGCACTACTTCAAAACCCATCGAAAATTGGTGGAATAATTCTTTAGTCCACTTGAATCGTGCTAAAGTACAGTATTTGGATGGTGCTTGCGACGGACGGCGAAAAACGGCGATCAAATTTGCAAAATATGGCTGAACTCGTGTTATCGCGGGGGATAAGTGAAATGAAATATGTCGTATCGCAACAAAAAATTGTTATTTCCTAGGAAATTTATAATAAATATATTAAAATAAGCATGTTACTTTTTTCATCATACGGCAAAAATTTTTAGAAATTAGGGAAAATTAGACTTTGCCAGGTGAATCTGTAATTTTATGCATAATTAGCAGTTGACCTGGAATAGTAAACATTCATTTTCTTGTAAAATATGAAACTTAAACAGGCTAATTTCCCTCTCCAGTGACCACCCCTAAAAGCAACCATTCTGAACCATATAAACGATTCAGAAAGACTGTAGCTTGGATAATTCAGGATTTAGAGCTATGTCGACTATGCCGTTTCTGGGTGTGGTCATTTTCAGGACTTTCGTCCCGGATTCAGATTTTGGCACATATGTTATATGTTTTTTTTTCTTCTTACGCGAGGTAGGAGATCTTTACAAGCTTTTACTAAAGTTCACTAATGTTCTCTTCTTTCTCCGTTCTTCTCTTCTCTTCTGATTATTCGTTCTTTCGGATCTCGTTGTTTTCTGTTCTTGTCTTCTTCGTCAGTTCTGTCGTTGAGCTTCCTAACGTTTCATAAGTTAATCTTTACTCCGTCAGTCCACTAAAGGTTGGGGTGTTGTGCACGCCCTTTTATAGTAACGGTTGAGGGAAACTTGCAGACGTCATCAACCAGAGTGGGCTGATTCTTATCCAACCAATCAGCGTTGTAAGTTAGAAATGTGGGTTGGTCTTAGAAGCTCGTTCCAGCTCTCATATCTTGTTTGTTTAAGGCGTTGTCGCACTAGTCGAGTTGGTCTTCTGCTCAATCGATCATTACTTAAAAATGTTCACAACTTAAAATATTCATCATCAACAACTAGTAAAATATACCAACAATACGTCTGTGAACAATATCTTTTAACTTAAACTATTTTCACTCTTATTTTATCGAATTGAACTTTTGATGACGTAATCTATTACATGCTTGACCGAGCAACATTTTTAACACAATTGATTGACATAAGAACTTGAATGGCCTACAGCACGCACACTTTTTTAAAGAATGCGACCATTTAGATAAGTGAAGACTTAAGACTGTTTATCCAGGTATTAATTCTGAGAGGATTATAAATATTTTCACCTTATTACTTATTTAATCCCACGATATGTCATACATGAAAGGGAAAGGCGATTAATGTTTGCTAATGGCCGAAAATTATATTTACTCAGGCGTCTTGTGGCAAAAATCATTCACTAATCCCTGTCATGCTATTGATATTCCTATTTTTACAGCTATTTTTATATGCATATCTCTAAACACAATAAAGCTTTGCGTAACACATATGCCATGTTGACCGCCATTTCACCCTAAAACAGTTGAGATAATCTGTCCTAAATGAAATGCATACAAACTCCTTTTGAATCTTCCTTGAAGTGAACGGTTTAAATCTGAAAACGTTATTCTTTTTGGCGTAATTCCTGGACCGAGTGAACCAAAATTAAATATTAACTCTTACCTTTCCCCTCTTGTTGACGAACTGCTTATTTTGTGGAATGACGGGGTGAAACTGCGACATCATGGCCCCCCCTTTATTCCAGAAACATCAGTTAAGGCATGTTTATTGTGTGTTGCGTGTGATATACCAGCTAGTCGAAAAGTATGTGGCTTCACGGGACATAATTCTTCTTGTGGTTGTAATAAATGTAACAAAACATTTAATACGAGAAATGCAGGCGATCCTACTGATTACTCTGGTTTCGAAAGGTGCCCGTTAGGAAATAGTTATGAACATCGACGGCAGGTGGAGGATACTCAGAGTAAGACTACCCAGGAGGAACGAAGTCGAACGGAATCAAATTATGGCGTGACGTATTCAGAGCTCCTTAGACTCCCCTACTTTGATTGCATTAAATTCACCGTAATCGATCCAGTGCACAACCTATTTTTTGGCACTGCTATAAGCATGTAATGGAAACATGGCTAGAAGCATCAATAATAACTCCCGCTGACTTGCAAAGAGTGCAAGAAAAGGTTGACGCGGTGCATGTCCCAACTGACATTGGTCGTATCCCCGGCAATCGTATCGTTTGCTGGTTTCACAGCTGACCAGTGGAAGAATTGGGTAACAATATTTTCTCCGTACGCATTATATGACATTCTACCCGAGAAACACTACAGGTGTCGGCTGATTTTCGTTAGGGCTCGTAAATTTATTTTTTCACTCCTTTTGCTCCACTGAGAGATATGGTGTATGCTGACTCCCTTCTGCTGAAATTTTGTGGCGAATATGGGAAATTGTACGGAAAACTACGTGTAACCCCAAACGGGCCAAACATGCGCCTATAACTGGGTTTTGGCTATTTAGTTTCGAACGCTATGATGGGATATTGGGGGATTATTTCACAAATAATTAGTCTGTCGAGCTTCAAATGATGCGGGAGTTTTCAAAGGATCACACTGTCAGCAATTTGGTGTTTCTCGCAAAGTTTAGGATCAATTGCAACCATTAATAGATCATGCTAAGAATCGAAACAATTCGAGCCTGTTAATTGTCAATCATGAGGTGGTATTGAAGTTTCTGAAGTTAGCGGACGGTGTGGTTAAAATTAATGACGAACTGTGGTTTAATGTTTCGAGCTTTCCTTCTGCTGACAGCTGTATTTTTTTCACAGCATCGATAAATAATTACTCGGGCTACCTGTGGTAGCCGAGTCTAGGTTTCGCGATTATTATTATTATTATTATTTTTTTTGTGTCGCAGGCTTAGTCTTCCGCGCGGATAGTCGCGTATTTACAGACAATACAGTGTATCAATATAGCTCAGTTTCAGTGCAGTGTATTTATTGAGCCCGAGTTAACGCCTGCCGGGCGTCTTGTTGATAATACAATAGCAGCTATTCAAAATTTAAAAGCATTTGTCTCACTTGAAAGTAAAAAACCACCCCTCGTTTATCGGGAATGAAATTCAAGTACGAAAGATTCAAAATCATTTGAAAGTCTCGCGCAAACTCCGGGACTAGCCCTCGTGGAGAGCATTCCGGGGGACGAAAATTCCAGCCTACATTTGTTCACAACCACAATCAGTAAACAACCCGAGTAAAATTTGTCCGCTTTTGCTGTTAATATTTCTCATAACAAAATTAACAAGTCTCCACGTTTAAATTGCATTTTCTTGCTTTCACAAAGCTAAAAAAATAAACCAGAAATGTATTCGTGAAAATATCCCCCCCTGCAATGTTGCCCACGAGCGTCGTGGAGTTTGCGCGAGACTTTCAATTTGTTTTGAATCTTTTGCATTTTGAATATTCCTTGTTTTATTGCATTTTTTCCAATATTTTAGATCAAAATACTGTCAATTTTTGTAAATATGAGTCCACAGTCTTGTTCAAAGTCAGTAATAGCGGTCAATAATTTCTGGATACTATTGCTATTTCTCTGTTTAACAACCCCACGCAAGCTCCACGCAAGTTAACTACGTGATTAGTTAATCATCCGACTAACTACGTTTTGTGCAACGCAGTTGAGTCGTGTAGTTAACTAATTATAGTTAACGATTTAACTACAGTGCGTGATTAGCGCTAATCATAGTTAAACTTAACTACGTTTTTATAGAACCGGCCCCAGACCTCGACGAAGCGTAAGCGCGCGTGGAAATTAAAAACACGAATTACAAAACTATGACAAAAAATAAAAAAGCTAACATTTCGGACGTTACAAAATTTTAAAATACAATGTTTTTAAAAATGAATACATACAATTTTTTACAACCTTACCTGACATTGTTAACTGACATAAAACTAATATAAATAGATTTGGTTAAATCAAATCAATATCTGTGTGTATATTATCAATATGTAACAATAAACTTTTCTTTCACTATTAGCATGATATGATTCGGGTCTAAGACTTATCATTCCTGATTAACGAGCAAATAGCGTTTTATATTTATCATAGTTTGTTCCAACCTTACATTTGTAATAATTACCTTTAGATGCATATCTAGTGTTATAACAGTGTACATGCATTAGATACTACTGACTCTATAAGTATATCAGGGGGATCAAAGTCTTTGTTACTTATTTGATTAAGGCCTGATTCACACTAGCTCCTAAGAATCGGGGATCTATGTATTATTGCCGATAGGCGAAGCAATTTGGACACCAGTGACCTCAGACAATGGGAATCATAGATTCTTAGGACAAGCGTGAACCAGGCTTAACAAACGATCCAACTTGCAGTTTTAATAAATGATCGAAGTGAGATAGTCTTGTCATATTATTTTAGCTTTTTTTTGCTGTCTACAAATCAATCTCAATTTCCACAATCAATGATGACATAAACGGAAGTTCCATATTAAGGGTCGCTTATAGCCGACGTCTTATCAGGAAGTTTTGTAAGTACTTGCAAAAAATGGCTGAATTAATTAACAAAGCTATAGTTGTTGTTATTCTATATACTTCCGTAAAAGCTGCTTTCCACTTGTTCTTCTAGATTTTTATTTTTTTATATCAGTTTAGACCAATAAATGCTTACTAAAACGGGAGGAAAACTTAGTTCTTTAATTTACTCTTAAATTTATAGTTTTTTCGAAGATAATATATATGTGGATTTAGACTTACGTGCATGCGTATGAAGAACGCCTAAAAAGCGTATAGTTTCAATTTGTCGTAATTGCTGTGAACAAATTGATGAATGTGATGTACGTAACCGATGTCGATTCAAATCAATTCAATTTTAATCACCACTGTTTCGGCAAAATTTTACAACTATAGGTGGAAATATATTGAAAAATACACACATTTATTATTATCAGGTTGGACTAGGTTATTAGTGAACGGTAACCGGAAGAGCAAGAGCTTTCGAGCTGGTTGTCATAAAGTTTAACTAATATAAGTGGATTGAGCTAAAACAGGTCAAATTTCTGTGTGTGGAGATAAATGAGAATAAATTTTTCCTTCACTATTAGCATGTCATTCAGGTCTAAGACTTATTATTCCTGATTGACGAGAAAATACCCTTTATAGTTATTTTTAAAACTATTAAGGGAAAGCGATTTAACTAAGGTCAGATTGTATGCTTTCGCATATCCAAGAAGCAAAGAGCCTAAATGTATATTTACCATAGTTTGTTTTAACTTTAGTCTTAGATTTGCAATAATTACCTTTTAGAAGCGTGTCTAGTGTTATAAAAGTGGACATCAGATACTTGTTCTAGAAGAATATCAGGGGGTCTTTGTTTCTTATTTGATTAACATACGATCCAAATTGATCCAAGTGAGATATATATAGTCTTGTCACTACTTTAGCTTTGTTTTGCTGTATGCAAATCAGTCCAGTTTCAATAAGCGATGATAAGCGACACGTAAACGGAAATTCCATATATCAAGGGCCACTTGGCCACAATGTTTCATCAGGAAGTTTTGTAAGTACTTCCAAAAAATTGCTTAATTAATTAAAGCTATAGTTGTGGGTATTCTACTGTATATACTTTCATAAAGGCTGAAGGCTGCTTTCCACTTGTACTTCTAGATTTTTATTCTTTGACATCTAGATCAATATAAATGCATAGTAAAGCGGGCAGAAATTCCCATTCACTCACCTAGTTTATTCGAAGATAACATATGTGTTGATTTAGACATTTAGGTGCGTGTAGGTATAACATATGCATGTATTGATATATGTGTTGACTTAGACATTTAGGTGCGTAGGTGCGTATATAAAAAACGGTTAAAAAGCCTACTTTCCGTTTGTGATATGTAAGCAATGTGATGTAACCGATGTGAGATAGTCTTGTGATTATTTTGTTTTGCTGTATGCAAATAACCTTGCATGCATGGTCTTAGATTTTTAATGATTACCTTTTGGAAGCATATCTAATGTTATAAAAGGGGACATCAGATACTGCATGCATGGCTTTAGAAGAATATCAGAGGGATCAGAGTCTTTGTTTCTTATTTGATTAAAAAACGATCCAACTTGCAGTTTTAATAAATGATCCAAGTGAGATAGTCTTGTCACTATAGCTTTGTTTTGCTGTATGCAAATCAGTCCAGTTTCCATAAGCGATGATAAGCTACACGTTAACGGAAATTCCATATATTAAGGGCCACTTGGCCACAATGTTTCATTAAAAAGTTTTGTAAGTACTTCCAAAAAATTGCTTAATTAATTAAAGCTATAGTTGTGGGTATTCTACTGTATATATTGCTCTCATAAAGGCTGAAGACTGCTTTCCACTTATCCTTCTAGATTTTTATTCTTTGACATCTAGATCAATAAATGCATAGTAAGGCAGGCAGAAATATCCATTTACTCACCTAGTTTATTCGAAGATAACGAATATATATATATATATATATATATATATATATATATATATATATATATATAATATATATATATATATATATATATAATATATATATATATATATATATATATATATTATATATATATTATATATTATATATATATAATATATATATATACAACAAAACTTTTTAGATTTTGCTAAATCTATCTCAGATTGACAATTTCCCAAATCCGTTATTCCTACCTCACGCGGGTTTAAGTTAGCAGCCCTTAATGTGAGAAGCATAGTAAATCACATTGATGAGCTGCGAGTTTTGCTTGCTACTAGCCCAATCGATGTTCTAGCAATTAACGAGACATGGCTTAATTCTACAATAAGCGATAACGATGTTTACATACCTGGATATGAAATTATACGTCGGGACAGAGCATGTAGTAGTGCCGATGGAAAAACGTATGGAGGTGTTTGCTTTTATGTGCGCTCCTGCGTAAATTTTATACTTCGCAAGGACCTGTTTATCGATGACTTGGAAAATTTATGTATTCAAATTCAAAAACCAAATTCTAAGCCCTTTCTCGTTACAACATGGTATAGACCACCTAATTCGAATACTGATAAATTTAATCATTTCGAAACGTTTATTGATATGCTTGACGCAGAAAATGTCGAGTATTACCTATTGGGCGACCTAAATTGTGACCTTGGATCGCCTACTTTAGATTGCAATTCGAGATCTTTAATTGGCATCACTGAACTCTATGGTTTACATCAATTAATAAATGAACCAACTCGAATTACCGAAACTTCATCAACTATGATCGATCATATTTTTACCAATACACCAGATAATATTGTTTCCTCTGGTGTTTCTCATGTCGGTATCAGTGATCATAGCTTAATTTACGCATTCCGTAAGCTTTCTATCAGTCCACGCAACAAAGGCCATTCTACAATAAGTTATAGAAAACTTAAAAATTTCAACTCTGAATATTTTCGACGAGATATTTCTTTACAGAATTGGGACGTGATAAGGATTTTAATAATCCGAATGATATGTGGCGTATATGGAAAACGACCTTTAACAACGTAGTGGAAAAGCATGCCCCTTTACGAACTAGGCGAGTAAGATCTTCTAAGGCGCCGTGGATCACGCCTGAATTAAAAAGGCAAATGCATGAAAGAGATGTTTTGAAAATAAAAGCTATTCGATCCAAAGATATTTGTGATTGGACTGTTTTTAAGAAAGCTCGAAATTCTGTAAACAATGAAATTAAACTTGTTAAGAAAACCTATTATATGAACGCTTTTCATGAAAACGAGAATAATGTTAAAAAAACTTGGGGTATCATCAATGAATTGACCTCAAGAAAACAGATGAGTTCACGAGTAAATGAAATCAAAATAAACGGGGTTTCTATTACTGACCCCTCGGACCTATCTGAGACGTTTAATACTCATTTTGCTACTATTGGACCTAAGCTTAAGGAAAAAATACCTGACGAAGAAAACAATCGCTCGTATTTAGAATATCTTACTTGCCACAATAGTAACAATAATATAGAGTTTAAGTCAATAACCCCATCATCAGTTTATTCGCTTCTTAACAAACTTTGTAAGTCCAAAGCAATTGGGCTAGACAAAATATCTGCCAAGCTTCTTCGTCATTGTCCTGACTTGCTTTCGGAATCCCTTGCCGTAATTTTTAACTGCTCTATCATTACCGGTATCTTTCCTGAAGAATGGAAATGCTCAAAAGTCATTCCATTATTCAAACAGGGCGAGCGTAGAGACTTAAATAATTATCGCCCAATTTCGATAATACCGGTTGTGGCGAAAGTTTTCGAACGAATTATTTATGATCAAATTTACGGTTTTCTTACTGAGAACAATTTACTATGTAATAGCCAGTCTGGATTTCGACGTTTGCATTCAACTGTTACTGCACTTCTAGAATCTACTAATAGCTGGGCCTACAATATTGACCAAGGACTGGTCAATGCTGTCGTTTTCCTAGATCTTAAGAAAGCCTTTGATACAGTTGACCATGGAATTTTGTTGTCAAAACTGTCAGCATATGGTCTTGGGGGTGCTGTGGCTAACTGGTTTAGGTCTTATTTAAGTAACCGCAGTCAAAAATGTTATGTCAATGGCCATCTTTCTACCAACCGTACGTTACTTTGTGGTATTCCACAGGGAACTATTTTGGGACCATTGCTATTTTTATTGTATATAAATGACTTGCCAAATTGTCTTGAGCACTCCCAAGCACGAATGTATGCAGACGACACCAATTTAACATTTGCAAGCAATAAAATTGAAGATATAGATTATTACTTTAATCAAGATCTTGAAAATGTTAATAAATGGCTTATCGCCAATAGGCTTACATTGAATCAATCCAAAACTGAATTTATGCTAATTGGCTCACGACAAAGAATAGCTACTTTCCAATCAGACCCATGTTTTAAAATAGACGGAATTCCTATAGACAAGGTTTCACATACAAAATCTCTAGGAGTTCACCTTGATGAAAATCTATCTTGGAATATACAGATCAAGGAATTAACAAAAAAAATTGCTTCTGGTATTGGCGCTTTAAAACTCGTTCGTTCATTTGTCCCAGTTGCAACATTGTATTTAATTTTTAATTCCCTTGTCCAGCCATATTTCAATTATTGCTGTACAGTTTGGGACAATTGCAATAAAACCTTGGCAGATAAACTTCAAAAACTACAAAATCGCGCAGCGAGAGTTTTGACCTTTTCAAGCTATGACACTAATGCCGACATCTTACTCGATAGACTTGGCTGGAAAAAGTTATCTTCCCAACGCCAGTTTCAAAAGGCTGTCATGGTTTATAAATCACTCAATGGACTTGCTCCACAATACATGGGTTCCATGTTTGTAAACCGTGACAGTGTCAATCCTTATTCGTTGAGAAACACAAATAGTAAGCTGGCTGTTCCTAAGCCTCGCACAAACTATCTGAAGAATAGTTTTAGTTATAGTGGTGCGATGCTATGGAACAGCCTACCGATTGGGCTACGGCTAGCAAATAACCTATCAAATTTTAAAGCAGGCTGTTCCAAATTATTTTAATCTACATTCACATTTGTATTATATTATATTTCTTGTATATATTCCTTACACGGCTCTCATGAAAAGCAGGTATATTAAGTATTAGTTTGATTTATCATTGTAAATATTTTTGTAGTCTTATTTTGTAATTCATAATCTTGTCATTTGTCAGCATGAAAATCCTGATTGAGAATACCGTGTGTAAATAAAGTTTAATAATAATAATAATAATGTTGATTTAGCCATTTAGGTGCGTGTAGGTATAACATATGCATGTGTTGATATATTTGTTGACTACTTGACTTAGACATTTAGGTGCGTACATACGCACCGTGTAGGTGCGTATAATTTATAAAGAACGGTTAAAAAGCCTATCGTAAGCAATGTGATGTAACCAATGTGAGATAGTCTTGTGATTATTTTGTTCTGTATGCAAATAAGTCTCTGTTCAATGGTCAAGGACGGCAACATTCCATTACAACAATTACGACCAAATAGAAAGTAGACTTTACGCACGTAAATGTCTAAATCCATACAATAAATGTTATCTTTAAAAAATCTAGGTGAATAAATAGAAAAAAATAAGTTTCCGTACATTTTATTATATGCATTTATTGACCTGGATGTTAAATAGTAAAAATTTAGAAGCATGGAATTTTCTGGGCGTGTAAGGAAGCAGGCACTGATTAAGAGTCTATGATATGAAGACAATTTCCATACAATCATCTGAATGTTATTTCCGTCCCTAATGCGCGCGCAGTTCAAGCAATCAACACGTACAAGGGAAATTCCATATTTTTTTTCGACCGATATTAGGTCACATAAGCGCGCAAGGCCGACGAAGAAATTGCTATATAAGATGCGACTGATAACTCAAGCTCAAAAACTGCTCATGCGGTGTTCAATTCAGTTAAAGAGAACTCTAGTGAAAACAAGCTGATTTGCCTGAGCGTACCTTTAGTAGCAGAAAATGTCGCAGTATTCATTCTTTGTACTGGTGGTCTCACTTACTCTTGACCTGGTGGTATGTGATCGGCCTATATACAACATAGCCCATATGGTTAACGCAGTCAAACAGATTGACCCGTGGTTAGGGTAAGGAAACAGTTTTATACTTATTTTAGTTATTTATGGGGATTAAAAATGTGTTGAGCATTTACTAGCGATGCATATGAGTAACATGAGCAGGAAAACGATAAGAAATACGGAATGTAGTTTGGAATGTTACATTACAATGGCTTCGAATATATAATTATATATGCAACCGAGTTATCTATTGCTTGAGTTTGAAGTGCAGTAAGCGGTGATGAAATTTCCTAAAACTATTGTAACTCAGCTTAGATCAAAACAATATTCGAAGATTCCCCTTCTCACAGAAAAGATGCCTTTGTACTCGAATTAAACTATAGCTCTTTAACAAGATTCGTTGTTTCAATACTTACCCGAAACGTCTATAAACTCAAATAGGTTTCTCGGCATGTAATCTTCATTAAATATTCCAAGAATAAAAAAACATAACGAGGGATGCAGGTGAAAGACGACGCATGCATGCATTTAACTTTGAAAAAAGAGCATTACTGAGTGTTTTTTATTATACGTCTAATTTAGTAACTTTTAATAGTATTATTACGTATTTTGTGACACCATTTATAGGTACGGGGCAAACGCGCTCGAAGCAGATGTGACCTTCTTTAAAGATGGTAGACCTAAGCACACTTACCATGGAACACCTTGCGATGCCGGGCGAGATTGTGAACGCTGGGCTTACGTTGAAAATTTCATCAATGCCCTTAGAGATAGAACAGTGCCTTCTAGTTCGAAATTCAACTCCAATCTTGTCTTGGTTATGTTCGATTGTAAGGTACGCTTAAAAGCTATAGAATTGATTACACTTCGCAATTGTTAATTCTTCAAATCTAATAAGTTAACAATGAGAAACTTAAGCAGACAGTTTTTGTGACCGATTTGGGAAAATTTATCCTCTTGACAAATAAAATCATCGGGCATAAGAAAGAGTATAACAACAACAATTAAGGCAGGTGCTTTTTTCTTCATTACTATTGTTTAACGTAAATATTAGGAAAGCACTGCGTATATATATTTAACTTCTCAAAGCAAAAGTTACCAAAATTAAAGAAAAGGCACAATAATTATATACTTTTTGTAAACCATTCATCATGCTATAAAACTGCGAAACGATCAGTCGCAATTCCGTACTTGATTATTTTAATTTAGGCGAGGTTTTTAAAGGTCTATTAAATTTTTGCATAATTTTGAACGTTAGTATTATACTACATGTGACATATCTAACGAACGATATTTATCCCTTCAAAACTCTAACTAAAATTTATTGAAATATAAGTTAGCCTAATCCGCCTTTATACTCACTTTCCTAGGCTCGAGTAATATTAATATATGCAGATCAGTTTTGCGTATTTCAGGCTAATCCAGAAATATCCAGTTAGCCTTAAACCTAAAGGCTATAAAACCAATGTTATCCGTCTGGCTCTATCATATAAAAGTTGTATCACGCAGATTATTAGCTTCATTTCTTTAGAAGTTGTTATGAATGAATCCGAAACACTTGTTTCGGGACATCCGTGGAGCATAATTTATTTTATCAAAACAAATAAAGATTTTATGATTGTTTTGCAGCTAACGCGTTTAGCCAAAAACAAGTTAGCTAATGCTGGGACGAAATTTGCTGAAATTATTCTCAAGCCATTGTATCTAAACAATCCAACCAAGATGAAAGTGATCGTCAGCGTGCCAAACTTATCGCTCAAAGAATTTATCCGCTCTGTGATAACGAGCCTTCAGAGCAACCCGGAGATTCTCGCGAACGTTGGCTGGGAAATTAGCTGGGATAACGAGAAAGAACCGCAGCAGCTAGAACAAGCGCTAAAAGAAGTTGGAGTTCAACCTGGTCAAGCCTGGCTTAGTAGTGGAGTCACTAACTTTGTTAGTCAATTGCATACATAATTATATGCGTAATAGCGAAATATGTGCGCAGAATACAAAGTCCTATTTAAGGAGCGCATACGTTATAGCTTAAACCTGTATACTTCTGCCATTATAATTGAATCTCTAATATTACAAACAATGGTACTGTAAAGGTCGATTTGCACTGTCAAGACCGATGACAAAGGTCACTAGCTAATTTTTCAGTCAAATAGTTCGTTCACAGAAGCTTTAATAGTGCAAACCAGCTACATGCTAGGCATTGTGACCAAATATTTTCTTTTATTTTCCGGAATAGATTGCAGATTTGAAATTGGACGAACTTAAAAAAGAAGTTGAATACAGAGATAGCGGGAATTTCTTCAGCAAGGTGTACGCATGGACCTTGGATAAGCAGTCGACGGCAGTGAAGTATCTTAAAATTCATTTGGATGGTGTCATCGCAAACTACCCTGGTCGTGTGAACAAAGCGATTAACCAATACAACAGGGAGAGAGGTGCCGGAGAAGATAGAGTCAGGCTCGCGACTTTGAACGACAATCCATTTCGCCGTTTTTAACTAACCGAACTTTAGCAAGCTTAAGCAAATGGCGTTTCTGACGAAACGGTATAGTCACCATGGTAATTTTAGAAAAGTTGTAGTGTTATTTCTAGTTTGTAGTATTGCAATCTGCAGAAAAATAAATTTGAGCTTACACATGCAATAATATGATGAATTGTTGATTGGTTATTGTCTGTCTAAACATGTTTCTAATTGCATTGTTCTATTGCAAAATTAGCATGTGTTTATGATCACATCAGCGCATAATCCGCGCATACAAAGACTAGAAATGCATGCATGCAGCAACCCCTCGATATTTCAAAATAAGTACACAATTTCCTGACCTTCTTATATTATTCCTGACCTAACTTGCATGTATTTTGAAATGACTCAAAAGTCTTTTAATGTATTATGGAGTAGATTATAACTAATGCTTCCATCATTCGGTACAAAAATAATCATAATCATCCTCTCTTGTTTCTTTTCGTTATATTTTGCACAAAGTTTATGAAACGCTTTTTTAAGGTCTGTTCACACGATCCAATTTTGTGGGATCCAATTCTCTTCTGACGCATGAAATATTGTCAGTTATTGATAAAGCAGTAATGCATTGGCTTCAGTGGATTTTCTGCTGACTGACTGACTGAAACTTTTATTTAATCACGGTAGACTAATCAGGATTTACAACATGAAGTAAAATACAAGAAAAACGAACACACACACATAATTATTATATATATATATATATATATATATATATATAAATATATATATATATATATATATATATATTATATATATATATATATATATATATATATAATATTATATATATATATATATATATATATATATATATAACACGCAATTAAGATAAAACGGTTATGCACACGCGCAGATCCAAATTTGCGTATATATATATATATATATATATATATATATATATATATATATATATATATATATATATATATATATATATTTATACAAGTTATGATACAAGGATACCTGTTTTCCATTAGTGCCGTGAATTTAATTCAGATAAAAAGGAATTATCCAATAAAACTGTTGCATTCAGAACTGAATTTACGAAAAGAATTAACATGTTGTTATATGACTTTTCTACGCGAGGTAGGAGATCTTTTAACAATTGTTAACTAATGTTCATTAATGTTCAGTTTCTTTTCTGGATTCTCTACTCTTCACTTGATCTTCTGATCTTCGACGTTTTCGAGTTCTTGTCTTGGTTGTCTGTCCTGTAAGGTTGAGCTTCCTAACGTTTCACATGCTTTTTACTCCGCTAGTCCACTGAAGGTTGAGGTGTTGTGCACGCCCTTTTATTGTAACGGTTGAGGAAACTTGCAGACGTCATCAACCAGAGTGGCTGATTCTTATCCAACCAATTAGCGTTGTAAGTTAGAAATGTGGGTTGGTCTTAGAAGCTCGTTCCAGCTCTCATATCTTGTTTGTTTAATAAAGGCGTTGTCGCACTAGTCGAGTTGGTCTTCTGCTCAATCGATCAATACTTAAAAATGCTCACAACTTAAAATGTTTATCATCAACAACTAGTAAAATTTACAAACAATACGTCTGTGAACAATATCTTTCAACTTAAACTATTTTCACTCTTATTTTATCGAATTGAACTTTTGATGACGTAATCTATTACATGCTTGACCGAGCAACATTTTTAACACAATTGATTGACATAAGAACTTGAATGGCCTACAGCACGCACACTTTTTATAAAAATGCAACCATTAAGATAAGTGAAGACTTAAGACTGTTTATCCAGGTATTAGTTCTGAAAGGATTATAAATATTTTCACCTTATTATTTAATCCCACGATATGTCATACATGAAAGGGAAAAGCGATTAAAATCATTCACTAATCCCTGTCATGCTATTGATATTCCTATTTTTGCAGCTATTTTTATATGCATATCTCTAAACACAATAAAGCTTTGCGTAACAATCCTCCTCACCTGGAATAACCTGTCCCCAGCTTCGAGTGAGCTATAACGAACTTATATATGTCTACAAATTCGCACTATTTCTGAGCTCGGCGTGGCTATCACTGGCATATTACCAAATGCCTAATAACTGAGACCATACACATAGTACGTGTTGTTATTCTACGACAACACTACATAATCGATTATACGAGATACAACTGATCTAAATATAATTGACTTATGCCTACATGCACCTCAGGGGTAATCTAACTACTGGGTGTCCCAAAAAAAACGAAAACTATTGAAATCATTCATTGTTAAAATTTGAATGCCGTGTTTACGAATTTCAGCCTCTGGGGATTTAATGCATCTTATAAAATGCTAAATGCTTTGTGTTGCTAGAGAAAGGGGACATGTCGAAGGTCATGGTCCTTGAAATGCAAATTTAAATATTGTTATCCATATTTGTAAATGGTAAATATTGTTAATAAATATCATTTTTGCGAACAAGCAAATTTGACTGCATCATATGCATGCATAAAAATGCTTATGGCAACCCTAATTTATACACTTGTGGGCCCAACAAAGTGCTTAGGCATTCAAACTCTAACAATGGCATTGTTATGGGTGATTTCAATAGTTTTTTTTTTTTTTGGGACACCCTGTATAATAATGTCATATAATTATATCAAACACGTCAGAATATAGCAATATTAAACCAAAATTAGTGTGAAAACAAGGGGTAAAAATTTCCTGTTTTCCTTAATGTATGTACCAGGGACTTAAGCGAAATTATAAATTTTGTAGATGCAGTCAGAAAGTGTACCAAAAATTATTCAAATTTCATAAAAAATCTTATCATTGCAACAGCGATTGCACTGCTAGTTTGCGATTGGTGTCTCTCAACGTGAAATTTGTTATTCTACTGGGATCAATAAACATTCTGGAAAGATAATCTGGTGCAAGACCATTTAGTGATTTATATACCATAGTATAGCTTTGGCAATTTTGCGCTGAGATGCAAGACTATTCCAGCCAAGAACAGATATTCCGTGTGGAATGAGAAACAAAAGGCCTTATACGTTTTAGAGCACCTATACCTGCAGATGGTATGTGGAGTTGCCTCCGCTAGATGAGCCTACAGACAGCTTTCGAAAGGCGTAGATGAGACTGTGATCGCTTATATTCACGTGAGAGACACCAGAGCAAGCAACTTTATCAGGAGCGTTTGTAAAAATGTGGTCAATTATTGTAGTAGAATGACTTGTAATCCGAGTCGGTTCATTTATCAATTGAGAAAGATTGTATAATTCAGCAGTATCCATGAGCAGTCTTGAACTATGATCCAAGACAGTAGAGCTCAAATCTCAGTCCAAGTCACCCAATACTCGTGGCGTCAATTATCTCTAATAGAGATTCAAACAAATGAAACTTAGCCAGAGTCGAATTTGGTGGTCTGTACTAGAATGCTACGATAAAAGGCTTGGATTTAGGTTTGTTGATTAAAATGCACAAATTTTCCAATTCATCAAATGACAAGTCGTAGCGAACTGAAAAATTAATACAGCTGCGAATATAGAAACAAACACCTCCCCCATATCTACCGTTTGTGTTTCTATCCCGACGAACAATTTCATAGCCATTTATGTGCACTTCATATACTTACAAGAAAAAAAACTATAAAACATCCATCAGAAGTGAATTGGATCCAACAAATTTGGTCGTGTGAACAGACCTTTAAAATTACAAAAGAGTTTACGAAATGACAGTTTTATAGTAATTTGCTGACGTTTCCATTGAAGTACAAACAAGTTGCTTGTCGCGCATGCGCATAAGTGACATAACGGTCGAACGTCTATAGTTCACCGTCCATTGAGAACGACTTTGGCGCAATCGGGCCTGACTACAGGTGTAATTCTTAATCTCCGGCGAAGCCATGTCCCCAAAGAGGTTTGACAGGGAAGCAACGAATGTTCAACTATCCAGAGCTCGTAGAGTTAGTGGAAATGCCACACTTAGTGAAAATGCCATGAGCGTTTCATACCACACTTAGCATTAAGCCAAAAAAATACAGTTCTTATTATGCACGCAGCCCTGCGACTTTGCAAGTTTCTGTTGAGGAAATGTCCCTCGATATACGCTACTGTTGGGTCCCTAGATCGCCCAAATGAACAAGGAGAAATCATAGACGGTGACTGGAGGCAAACCACTGCATGACCGTACTGGTGTTTTTGCATCTTTTCCATCTACCGACTGTAACCATCCCAAGAGTACCAGCAAGATCAGAGATTGCCAATGGTAATGGAAAACATCATTGACGTAATCAATTTTATAATTGTTTTGAGTATGGACATTGATTTGTGCATGTTCAAAGGTTTTAAACATCGAACCATTTACGGAATGCAGTAATTCCAGTTGTCCTGCTGTTGTCTCGCAAATAATAAGCATGTATTATTACGTTATGTATTATGTATTATGCATGCAATAATTAATGTAAGTATTTAATACTGCTTTTTTAAGCAGTATTAAATACTTACGTGGTGTTTCTACGTGGTGCTTCTCTTTTGTAATTGGTGTTTACGATGTCAGCTGAAATGCAATTTTCACATTATTCGGTATAGGTAGTGGACTAGAAGTATTGTATAAGCGATTTGCTTGATTTTTCCTGCATATAATACGAATTATAGTCTCTATGATGTTATAGTTATTTCACATTATTCATGATTGAATGAATGGTGTGCTTATAATAAGCATAATTATTATATTGTGTTCACAATATCCTGCATGATATTAGACATCATGTGAGCGAAAAACAGCTGGTACGGTTATTATTTGGATGCATTATACTTTTAACAATGAAACATTTTATTTCGTTCGCAGTTTCGATATAACAAATATCACTTTAGAGTGACTGCAATCTCTGCATGAATTTAATAATCGAAAACAACATTGTCATTACTTCTGACGTTTAGCGCTCGGTTATTCAGATTATTTGTTCTGTTTCGATATTTTGAAGGCATTCTCATTATCTGGGAAGAATTCAAAATCTTTACCGGAAGAGGAAATAGGTAAAATGAGACCTTCAGGGGAAGAGATAACGATAGCACTGGTGGTCACGTGCCCCAGAGGTACTTAAGGGCGACGCCTCGTGTAAACTGTCACAAACAAGCTAGAACGCAGCAGAAAGTGGAAAGCCGGTCGATTAGAGAAAAACCGAAATTACTTCATCACTGTTGGGCTACAGCACACGAGAATGGCAGCACGTTAAGCACCGGCTGATGTTCCGCCTCCAGCGGCAGTGCTATTAGATATTCCTTCTGTACCGGCTGTTAAACGGCAACAACCCGATATTCCACAAGTGCGACCAGCGGAAAAAGTATATTTATCAATTTGTTTGGGGGCTTCCTGAGCGTTTTTACTCTAGGACTCGCTGGACGGACCATTATTACATTAAGGACTTGCGACTAGTTGTTACAAAACGTTTTACTCCACCAGTCTAGCTCATGTAGTACGGCTCTATCACCTTTGTTTATTTTCGCTGATCTGCTCATCCGTTCTGTTTGAGTATATTTATTATAACGAGAGCCCCTTTTAATATGAGTGTACGGCAGTCTTTACATTTCAGGTTGCGCTACAAATTAGGTGCGATTTGTCCGCAGTACTGAGAGGTTCGTATGGCCTATCGTGTTCGATTTTATGTTTCTTTTGATCGTTTCCCTCGACGGTGTTGCGTATGCGGCACTAAAATAATTTTAAATCTTGCATGTGTTATTCTCGTTTGCTGAAACACCACACGAGTCAGAACACGAATGAACACGGATGAACACGAATCAGAACACGACTCCAGAAATATGAACACAAGTCAAAAATCATGAACACGAGCGAAAACGAGTCCAAGAATCATAAGCACGAGCGAACACGAGTCTAAAAATCATGAACACGAGTGAACACGAGTCAAAAAATTATTAACACGAGCGAACGTTTAGTCGCTAAATATTTTGAATCAATTATTTTTGGAAATATACTAATTTTACACTGTTTGTTATGAAAACAAAACATAGCGTCGACGAAGCACAGTTACGATACAGATGTTCAGTGTTCACTGTTGGCAAACTGCCTTGCGGACTGCATGTGCGCTCTACATTTAATTTAAAAGAGTTGTATGCTGAGCAAACAGCTGGGGTTGAATGTGAAATTGGAGTTGGTATTTCCAACAATTCCAGGCGCGGATCCAGCCGAAAATCTGACCGTGTCATATGGGACTAAAAATTTTCCGGTCGACGGGGGGAGTTGGGCATATAGGACTAAAAATTTTCCGGCCGGGGGGGGGAAGCGAATGGCGAAGGGGCTATGGACCCTCTGAAACAATCCCTGTACTTTCATAAAACCACAAAACCATTTTCAAAATTTTGGGTAAGGTATTTACCGATATTTCATTCACACTCAACATAACGTGAAATTTGCATACACAAATTATTCACAGACAACAGCGTAAATGCAAATTTGTATCATAGGGCGCTCCCAGCGGCCAAAAAGGTCAGACTGGTCATATTTTAAATTGAAATAGAGTTTTTTGTTAAGAATATAGCGGTGAAACTGCATTTCCCGTGCTAGGCAGATGTAAATAACGATATACTTGAATGCAGAGTTCCTGAAACACTTTAAAATACCAGTAATCTGTCTGTACCGAAATACAACTGAACCGGTCTGGCCGTTTTTCCGTATAAAGGAGAGCGTCTCACTATTGTTCGATTTAAAACCTAAAAGTCTTACCTTACAAGAACATTAAGTAAAGATTTTCAGTATTAGTCTCTTGGGAAATAGCAGTTTAAAAATTGTCGTTGCGATTGTATAACGCGAGCGAGCAAAGCCTTTCTTTAGTAATAATTCCATCATGTTGTAGCCTGAAGAGCGATATTTCCCCTGAAATATGTTCGCTTAGCTTTGCTTTTGAGAAATTTCGACGGATTCATGTATTAATGCATTCGATTCAGCCTGAATCAGCCAGGATGCAGCGAACAGAGCAATTTAACGTGTTATGTATAACTATATCCGAGTTCGAAGTCGAGAAGTGTCGAACTTTATTGTTTATCATGCTTATTGCGCAATCAAAAACAGGCCACCGTGTCGCACCGTGTCGCACCGTGGCTCACGTGGCAAAAGCTTGCCCTGTGATTGGTTTGCTACACTGCACCGTGTCCGAACGTTACTATATTTAGTAACAATTGCGCAATAATCTGCACACCGACCGTGTCAACTAGTGGCTATCTTTAAAATAGGGAATGGGGAATGCGGGAATGGGGAATGCGGGAATGCGGGAGTGGGGGAATGCGGGAATGCGGGAATGGGGGAATGCGGGAAGGGGGGAATGCGGGAATGCGGGAATGCGGGGATGGGGTCATGGGGGAATGCGGGAATGGGGGAATGGGGGAATACGGGAATGGGGGAATGCGGGAATGGGGGAATGCGGGAATGGGGGAATGCGGGAATGGGGAATGGGGAATGGGGGAATGGGGGAATGCGGGAATGGGGGAATGGGGAATGGGGGAATGCGGGAATGCGGGAATGGGGTTATGGGGGAATGCGGGAATGCGGGAATGCGGGAATGGGGGAATGCGGGAATGCGGGAATGGGGGAATGCGGGAATGGGGGAATGCGGGAATGGGGGAATGCGGGAATGCGGGAATGGGGGAATGCGGGAATGCGGGAATGGGGGAATGCGGGAATGCGGGAATGGGGGAATGCGGGAATGCGGGAATGGGGGAATGCGGGAATGCGGGAATGGGGGAATGCGGGAATGCGGGAATGGGGAATGCGGGAATGGGGGAATGCGGGAATGCGGGAATGCAGGAATGCAGGAATGGGGGAATGCGGGAATGGGGGAATGCGGGAATGGGGGAATGCGGGAATGCGGGAATGGGGGAATTGGGGGGATGGGGAATGCGGGAATGGGGGAATGCGGGAATGGGGGAATGCAAGAAGGGAATGCGGGAATGGGGAATGCGGGAATGGGGGAATGCGGGAATGGGGGAATGGGGGAATGGGGGAATGGGGGAATGCGGGAATGGGAATGCGGGAATGGGGGAATGCGGGAATGGGAATGCGGGAATGGGGGAATGCGGGAATGCAGGAATGGGGCAATAAGGGAATGGGGTGACCGGTGAACAAGTGAGTGGGGGAACCGGGGAATGGGGAAACAGGGGGATGAGGGAACCAGGGAACAGGATAAAGGTGGAACTATGGACTCATTGAGCAGCTAAACTAATAGTAACAGTCTTGAGCCTGAAAGGAACAATTGTTAGTATATATTAGGCGTGTATACAGTATTATGGCTCTCTGCATCTAGGATGCTACTTGCAAATATATTTATTGACAATTATTGTTATTATTAAATGCCAACCTAGCAATTAAGTGTTAATTGTTATTGTGAAACTCAGGCACTCTTGTATTAGATTTTACCAAAGTGAAAAATCAAAATATACTTGCCTTTCAGTAAAAATTAAAACTATAATTAAGATAATGGTATTGTTGTGTGCTAGTGTGTTCATTTAGTTGGCAAGAAACTGCTCTGTGTATATAATTTCGATGCATGTTTGCATTTGCTTTCAACAAAATCTATAAATGAACCCACTGACCCTTAACTAAGGACTGTCATCCTTTATTAGCGGGTTGGGGGCTGAAGGAAAAGGGTAGGGTAACTGCATGAAAATGATGAAGTGTTATTAACAATATAAATCCTTTCATCATTAAATCTGAACCAGGCCATGAACTAGCTGTACAATCCTAAATCATTAATTCATTATACATCAAGTGTACTGACATCAGCAATATATAGTCAACATATTGGCTTAAAATCTTATAAAATCTTAATGAGTCTCAGTCAGTCCTTGGTAGGAAGTTTCAGGCCTATAGCTAGTTATATGAAAACATTATATCAGAAAGTATTTTCCCTATATATTATTTAACTCTATAGCTTTCTCAAAATTAGTAGTATATTTAGAGTGTTTTACTCCACTGATTTTAGACAACAAACTTTTTGGGAAACATATAATTATGATGAATATATTTTGTTGAAAGAAACATTTTTGGTTACAGTGAAACAACAATGTGCATTTTGTGAATAACTTGGTAATTATGTAAATAATTTGGCATGCAAACATTGCAATACTGAATACTATGTATGTATATTACCTTTTTATGATATTTATATGAATACATATAAATACTTCCTGTACTACAATAAATATCTAAATGCCCTACTTGATTATATATTTGATTATATATTTTCTGATATAATGTTTTTATATAACTAGCTATATATAGGCCTGAGACTTCCTACCAAGGAATGACTGAGATTCATTAAAGATTTTATAAGATTTTAAGCTTTGTATGCTGATTGGGAAAGAGCCAATATGTTGACTATATATTGCTGATGTCAGTCACTTGATGCATAATGATTTAGGATTGTACAGCTAGTTGATTCATGCCTGGTTTCAGATTTTAATGATGAAAGGATTTATATTGTTAATAACACTTCATTTTCATGCAGTTACCCTATACCCTTTTCTCTTCAGCCCCAAACTCGCTAATAAAGGATGACTGTCCTTAATTAGTTAAGGGTCAGTGGGTTCATTCATAGATTTTGTTGAAAGCAAATGCAAACATGCATGAAAATTATATACACAGAACAGTTTCTTGAGCAATGTTATTCCCATATAACATATGTTCTAGCTGTTGCATTTGTCATTATATTTTGAATAGATATCACTATTGAAATGAAATTTTGCATGCCAACTAAATGAACACACTAGCACACAACAATACCATTATCTTATTTACAGTTTTAATTTTTACTGAAAGGCAAGTATATTTTGATTTTTCACTTTGGTAAAATGACTAAAATCTAATACAAGAGTGCCTGAGTTTCACAATAACAATTAACACTTGCCAGGTTGGCATTAATAACAATAAATATATTTGTAGAGAGCCATAATATTGTATACACGCCTATACTATATACTAACAATTGTTCCTTTCAGGCTCAAGACTGTTACTATTAGTTTAGCTGCTCAATGAGTCCATAGTTATACCTTTACCCTGTTCCCTGGTTCCCCCCATCCCTCTGTTCTCCCATTCCCTGGTGAAATACTTCAACAAACGGCCTTTTATTGGCTTAGTAAATACACGTTATGTTAGTTACAACAGACGCCATCTTAACTCCCCCAGCTCCCCCAAAGTCCTGGACACTACATCCCTCCCAAACTTTCAGTAGCCAACAGTCATAGTAACTAGTTGTTTATCTAACAATAACAATTAAAGGGTCCTGTGCCCAAATGCTGTCCACAACTCAACAACCTAAATCAGACTATATTCTAAGGTTCACTAGTCGTCCAAACAGTGACGACTAAAATTTAGTGTCTAATACTCATCACCCATCTCGTACTCTTCATATCTTCTTGGCACTTTTCGTTGTCGTTGAGGACGTCTGCCTGCCATCTGATCTTCTTCGTCCGTATGCAACTCCTCCTCATTTGCTCCTCCTTCTGCCTCTTGATCATTATCCATTTCACCGATGTTGTCTGCATTACGCAATTCATCTTCCCAGTCTTCCTCGTTTTGCTGATCTCCGTTCTCGTCGTCATCCCCTTCACTATAATTTGGGTCCAGTTCATTATTCTCAAACCCATCACAATCATCATCTATATTCTCGTCGTCCATCCCTCTTTTCCCAGCTGCTGACTCAATATTGGGTAGTTTTAGACGCTTAAAGAAGCATGTATTACGGGTGATCACATGCCTTGGGTTGTTTCTTGACGCTTCCACCATCGTTCCCTTCTTTTGTGTCACGGTGTATGGTCGAGGATCATATACTGGTTGTAATTTTCCTTTCTTTTCATTTCTTACCAGGACTAAATCCCCGATTTGGATAGGTGACGTTTTGACGTAAGACTTTCGATCGGCGTATTGTTTAGCTCTTAATTTCTTCGTTGCATCCCTTGCCCGTGTATCGCTATCGTCATTCTGAAACTTTGATAGTTCGGGTAAGCGGACTCGATATGTCCGGGTTTGAAACAACAAATCAGCAGGGCATTTGCCCGTGGTAATATGAGGCGTCGCCCAGTAATTGCGAAGGAACTTGAATAGCTCTTGCTTCCAACATTTCCGCTCAATTGACGAAGTACGTACTACTTTGTGAATCATCCTGTTAAAATTCTCCACCAAGCCATTTGCTCGTGGATGTAATGGTGTGATAGTGTTATGCTGAACACCCATAAATTTGCAGTAATCGCTGAACGCTTTGGAGTTAAATGGAGCTCCGTTATCACTCTTCAATTGCAGTGGAATTCCGTACGATGAGAAAATGCGATCCAACTTTGGAATTGTTGCGTTAGCTGATGTTGAAGTGGTAAAATCAAGTTCAGCGAATCTAGAATATTCGTCAATTACTACCAGCACGTAGTCTCCTGACGGCAGTGGTCCATAGTAATCAACTGCTAAACATTCCCATGGTGCATTTGGAAGCCGCGTAGACTTGACTGGCTCTTGTGACGGAGTGTTTACTGTCGCTTGGCACGCAATACAGGGACCAACAACCGAAGAAACTATTTCATCCATTTTGGGAAACCATACTCTTGATCGCAAAAATTGTTTTGTTTTAACGAGGCCCTGATGACCCTCGTGTGCAATTTTAACAACGATCTTTTGCAACGATTGTGGTATTACAATTTTGTTACTTCGCAAAATTACTCCATCCGCAAGAGACAACTCTTCTGCTACACCCTTGAAATGTTTGAATTTCTTATCTTCTAGGGGCTTCTTATTCTTAATAGCTTCGTATAAATCATGGAGAATTGGGTCACGGCGAGTCGCTAGTTGAATTTCTTGTAATTTTATAGATGGTGGCACGTCGGTTTTAATAACCCAATTTACGTGTGCTTCCAATTCCATCGACTCCTTCAGCTGTTCTTTTGGACATCGATTTAGTGGTAAAGGGTGTCGCGATGTGTAATCAGCAGGATTTAGTTTGCCTGGCCTGTAGACA
Organism: Dendronephthya gigantea; assembly: GCF_004324835.1. Taxonomy (NCBI): domain Eukaryota; kingdom Metazoa; phylum Cnidaria; class Anthozoa; order Malacalcyonacea; family Nephtheidae; genus Dendronephthya; species Dendronephthya gigantea. Next base: position 3,276,396 of record NW_021163017.1, on the reverse strand, counting down.
ACTTTAAAGCGGAATCCCTGTAACTTTAGTCGCATCCTCTCAACCCGAAAGGGACCTGGTCGGCGTGGATTGTTGTAGAGGCTAACTAACGGTTTATGGTCCGTAACTACTTCAAAATCCCGACCAAGCAAATAGATTTCATTCCTAAGGCAACCATATTGTACAGCCAAGGATTCTCGCTCGATCTGTCCATAGCGTCTCTCCACATCCGTCAGAGATCTACTGTTATATGTAATAACCCGAGGTTCCTGTGTGTCGTAATCATATTGAACAAGCATAGCGCTGATGCCAACCGGTGAGCCATCACAGACAACCTCTGTTCTTAGCTTTGGGTCATAATAACTGAGTAGAGCTGTTGTTCGCAAGCTATCTTTTATCGCTCTGAACGACTTTTCGTGTTCGTCTGTCCATGTCCAACGCGTGTTCTTTCTGGTCAAATTACGTACAGGAGCCGCCACGGTCGCGTAGTTGTAGATAAACTGTGCCGAGTAATTAGCCATGCCCAGAAAGGACCGCAACTCTCCTTGGTTAGTAGGTGATGAAAGGTGTTGAAGAGCTTCCACCTTTGCTGGATCGGGACTGATGCCCTTACTGGAAAAAACAAGTCCGAAAAACGCAATAGAAGTTTTCCCGAACTCACACTTGCTTCGCTTAAGCGTTAAACCAACGTCCTTAAGTCGTTGAAATGTTGCACTTAACGCTCGATAATGGTCATCTTCATCTGACCCAAAAACTAGGATATCATCGTGTATGTTCTTAACTCCAGGTATTCCACTCAGAGTCTTCCTTACTTCCTCGTGAAAAAGTTCCGGTGCTGAATTAGTTCCGAAATTGAGTCGACAATATCGTCTCAGACCTAGGTGAGTGGAGAACGTTGTTATCTCTCTGCTTTCTTCGTCTAGCTCTAGCTGGTGAAATCCATTAGCCAAATCTAACTTTGAAAATATCTTAGCTCCGTTAAGATCTTGTCGTAATTCTTCCACTGTTGGGATGACATGTCTTGTTCTTTTGATCGCCCGATTAGGTTCAACCATGTCCACACACAATCTGATTTCATTTGAATCTTTCTTTGGAGATATCACTATAGGTGAGATCCAATCCGTCGCGGAATTGACTTTTTCAATGATCCCGGCTTTTTCTAAACGCGTAACTTCCGCTTCCACTTTATCTCTTAAGTGAAAGGGAACTCGTCTATGCCTTTGTGCCACCGGTTTCACACTTTCATCAATGTGAAGTTTCACCTTTACTCCCTTCAATTTTCCGATTCCATGAAAGATGTCCTCGTAGCTATGGATGAGTTTATCCAATTTCCGTTGCGTATTTGTTGTGAGTGTTTGCTTTTCTCTGCCAGAAGACGTTGCCTTTCCTTTTGGTTTTGGTACAAACTGGCGCTTTGATGCCACTTGATTAACTATATGTAATATGCCAAGACGTACAGCTGATGGAGATGCTAGCAGGCATCCTGATGACTTTGAGCCCTTCACAACATAAAAGTCTGCCACATCATACCGCTTTTTTGTGGCTACCATTGCTGTAAACTTGCCCAACAAAGGAAGGGGTTTGGTTGAGTTATATGCAAAAAGTTTAGCTCTGGTCTGTTTTAAGGAGACCTGCCCTTTCAACTGACCAAAACTGTCCTCGTCAATTATATTAACATCTGCTCCTGAATCTATCTGAAATTTCAGTGTAACATCATTAACTTTAGCTGTTACCTTATTCTGACTCTCTCTGAGCTTCTTCACAGCCGATACTTGATATTCATTCTCCTCGTCACTATCACTGGAGTCATCTTTAAGATTGTTTATGTTTTTCACTGAATTGCATTTTCTTGCATAATGATTTTTTTTCCCACATTTCCGGCAATCCACTCCCCATGCTGGACACGACTTTCTACCACCTGGATGTGGCCACACACCCCCACAATTAAAACATACCTTCTTTCGGTTATTATTCTGCTCTTGTTGTTCTCCTTTCTTTGTTAATTGTGAATGTCCTTCCTGGACTTTATCATTTTTTAAGTGTTGACTCACTTTCATAACTGAAGTGTTCTCCATGGCTTTGGCTTGTACATCCGCTATTTCTATGGCCCTTGCTGCACTCAACAAATTGGTGAGTGTGGAGTCCTCTCTCAGGGCTTTTCTGCGCAAACGTTCCGAAAAACATTTTTGAACTATTTGATCTTTTATTTCTCTATCTTTATCATGGAAATTACAACGGTCAGCGGCTTCTCGCAACCGCGTGACAAATTTGTCAATTGGCTCGTCTTGTTCCTGCGCCAGTTGCCGAAAATTATACGTTTCGAAAGTTACATTTACCTTTGGCTCGAAATGTGCATCTAGTTTTGCTTTCACGTGTTCATACTCTTGATCATCCTCCGAAGCTAGGGTGTAATATATATCAGATAGTTTTGCACCCCCATAGTGCAGAAGTAAAGCTTTTTGTCGAACCTTGCTTTTGATATCTAGCGCGACAAACAAGTTTTCTAATCGTAAAATCCACTTTTTCCACTGGATTCCCAATGAGGTTGGCTCTGATTCCGTATCAAACGGTGGAAAGTCCGGTAAATTCGTTGTCATTATTTTCTTTATCCTCGTCGCCAATGAAATACTTCAACAAACGGCCTTTTATTGGCTTAGTAAATACACGTTATGTTAGTTACAACAGACGCCATCTTAACTCCCCCAGCTCCCCCAAAGTCCTGGACACTACACCTGGTTCCCCCACTCACTCGTAACTCGTTCACCGGTTTCACCCCATTCCCTTATTCCCCCATTCTTGTGTTCCCTTATTCCTGCATTCCCTTATTCCCGCATTCTCTTATATTCCCCAATTCCTGCATTCCTCTATTCCCTTATTCTCTCATTCCCTTATTCCCCCATTCCTGTGTTCCCTTATTCCTGCATTCCCTTATTCCCTTATTCCCCCATTCCCGCATTCCCTTATTCCCCCATTCCTTTATTCCCTTATCCCCCCATTCCCTTATTCCCCCATTCCCTTATTCCCTTATTCCCCCATTCCTTATTCCCCCATTCCCTTATTCCCCCATTCCCTTATTCCCCCATTCCTTTATTCCCCCATTCCCTTATTCCCCATTCCCGCATTCCCCATTCCCGCATTCCCCATTCCCGCATTCCGCATTCCCCATTCCCGCATTCCCGCATTCCCCCATTCCCGCATTCCCCATTCCCCCATTCCCGCATTCCCCCATTCCCGCATTCCCCCATTCCCGCATTCCCCCATTCCCGCATTCCCCCATTCCCGCATTCCCCATTCCCTATTTTAAAGATAGCCGTCAACTAGTTGCTGTGATCGCAGCTTCGAATGCACGACTAGCTTCCGAACATACTCGGTACAATTCGGCAAGCTTTTGGCGAATTTTATAGTTCAGTGTTAACTGAACAATCATAATATGAAACAAGGAATAATAATTGGGAATTCGTTCCCACTTTTAGCAGGAATTGGTAATAATATGACAACGATTACGAAAGATATTGCTCACATTATTTGTTTTAGACATATATTTCCTTAATTTTGGTGTGATTCAAAGAATTAATATGTACTTTTAAATAATGTGTAAATATTAGATTGCAGATGGGAAAATTCTGGATCGGAAAAATCTGACCGTGGTCAGATTCTGACTAGATCCGCGCCTGAATTCTGGCAGCGCACTGACCAGTTCACGTGTACTAGCAACTGATTTCGTAGCCTTTGTGAATGTCTGGGATGCGCTGGGCAAATTTGGCGGTGTAATACATGGCTGTTTGTTGCTCGGTTCTTCTTCTTCGAGGACTTGTCGGCTTTTGAGTTGTCCTTCTTCGCATGCCTCTTTAAGTTCGCTCATAATGAGGTTATGTTGAGCAAGAAGAGCGGATCGTTTCCTTAGTTTATCGAGACACTGTCGACAAATGTAAAGTGATGTCTCTAAAAGTCTAAAACATTAAATGGCAACTGTGGAAGAGCCAACAAGCGTTAAATTTCGTCTTCCCGGTTACCAAATATCTTTCGTGTGGTTTTTCGATGGTTCGAGAGCACAGAATACAATAATAACCAATTAGGATATGATCTTGGTATTCCGTGCGCCCGAATAAATTATTTATCATTATTATTATGCAGTTCATGTTAGCTACGTCACCGTAAAGCTACAAGCTTGATTCAAGCTTGTTAATTTACAATGATTTCTACTCCTCTCTGGTTCTGTCCTCTGGGTGTACTCTATTGAGTACAGTTAAACTTGGTCTGATCTTTTTTTTTTAGGATAAAGATGTTATGGAATTTGGGGATGGCTTTTTTGCAAATTGTTGGAACATTAAACTGTTAATTTTACCATGTTGACTTTGTTAGTTATTTTTATATTGCTAGTTTTAGGGAGTTATTTTAACACCAAAAAAGGGGTAAAAAAAAAAGGTTCAAAATGAGTAGCTTTTTGGAGTAACAAATAACTCCACTTCTGGTGTTATAATTTAACACCGCTTTTGGAGTTAATTTAACTCCAATTCTGGACTTAAAACACAACTCCATTTTTGGAGTTAAACCACAGTGGTTAAACACATTTAACACCGTTTTAGGTGTTAGGCCGGTTTTCTACTATATAGGTAAATTACTTCGATAGAAGGAAATTTTTCGCTTGATTTTCTTTTCAATTGTGATCTATCAAGTAAATCTGCTTCGTTTTAATTTCACAATTGAAAAGATAAATAAATTGAGCGAAATATTCCGTTCCATCGAAGATTTCCACCTATAATACCGATCGAGTCAACAAACAATGCAGCACAAATATCGTTATTATATTATTATAATATTGAATACATGAGATCAATTACATTTCTGTTTGAGTACAGCAAGTCAACTACGCATTAAAGGAATTGCTTCTATAGTATAGCTCTTTAATACTTTTAATTACACTTTAACACACATGCACATTTGCAAAAAATTTAGAAAATGTTTTTAAGTGGAGTACCATGCATGCCTAAAACATAATGGTATAGTCATTAAGACACTGGTTGTTCAGTTCTACTAGAGTTCTATTAAGCTAAGACTCACTCTACCAAGATGATGACCTGGCTGTATAGGCAATACTGATCCACGTTTCTTCTTTTACAATTTTCCTCGTAGTAAAATTTGCGGAGGTTTCCTGTTGTGCCAATTGCAAGAAACAAGTCTTCAATCTACGAACAAATAGAAAAATTGCATGTATATATGAGTGTAAATTCGAGTAGTGTGCTTTTTATGCATATAACAGAGCACATTGTTCAACAGACCTTCAAAATCTATATGTTCTATGTGATCCACAATGCAAACATACTCAGACAAATAAGCAGAAACATGTGAGTATAACTATAAGGAAGGAATAATTTCAAGTAACTTAGGCTTAGCTAATATAAAAAGAATAGGAAAAAAATTCCACATACCTAGATTTACTGCATCATGGTAAGTTGCTTCGTCCATTGAGAATTGAACAGTTATTTTGGGGTTGTTTTTAACATCGTTTCGCTAGGTTAGGGCCTGGTTAGGGCTTTCTTGTATTGAAATTTGTGTTTGAGTTTCCCATTGGCATTGCTTCTTCTACCCTCTACCGGGCATTGTGGACTTCTGTCCTTCTACTGCTTCTAAAGATACGAATTCGAATTGTTATAGACTATTAAAATATCCCAGGAACTTAAGGTAAATATCGGAGGCTCGCGATATCATGTATTCATGCTGGTCAGAAACAAAAAAATACTTCGCCGTCAGTTTTGCGACTGAAAAACTCTTTTGGCAACAGCCCCACAGAAAAAATAAATCGACCAGCATCAAAAATTATAGAAACAACTATTTGAAAAGCATTTTAGAATTAAACTATAAGAATCTTGCAATAAATTTGTCTGTTTTTGCAGGCCAAGTTTACACAATAAAAAGGCGGGAAGACTAAATGCAAGAAAAACTTCAAATATTTACCTTAAAATAGCTCGCAGTAGTTGCCAAATCCAGCTTTTCGCATCCAAAATCGCAAGTCCTCTACTAAGTTTACAATTTTCGAATGAAAAGTACCGAGAAAGAGAACTTTTTACGGAGCGAGCGAGGGCTTCGTGTGTACTTTGCAAATAGCGAGCTTAAGCATGCGACGTTTTTGTCAACACGGACGTCACGCGTACAAAATTTAACGGCTAAAAATGGCGTCAGCCGTTCTTGCTTGAAATCTACGACGGGAAACTGCACGGACTGCGGTTTCTGATTTTAAACAAAAACGGCTGACGCCATCTATAACGCCAAAATTTTGTACGCGTGACGTCCGTGTTGACAAAAACGTCGCATGCTTAAGCTCGCTATATTTCGCCAAGAAAGACCCGGCCACTGAGCTGTATAAAGACCTGAAGTCTTAGCATAGGTGTCCCTGGCAATTCAACCCACATCATGAGGTTTTCTTTTTCTTGATTAGTTGACTCAGTTTGTCTTGATTTTAAAATCAACTGTCAAAATTTAAAATGAAAGTTAATGTTAGGATACTATCAGTAATGTCTTTTGCTTTATTAATTTATGAACATATTCTGTGGTACCTAACAAACACTTATTTCTTCAGTTTAATTAATCCATGATTTGATGTTGTTGGTGATTTTGTATAAATGTTATTGAGGTCTCCAAGTGGGACAATGGAAAAGACATATAAATTAATTGTTTTTCATATATGAAAATTTAACTTTCATGAGCCCTCAAGAATATTAATTCAAAAGGTCAAATTTTTTAAAATTGATTTCTGATCAAAACCTGCCTTGCAATACATATTGTGTATAATTATAGCTCTAAATTATCTGCACAGTTTAATGCTTGATTCACATGATCTGCACTGTTCAATGCTTGGTTCTTTGACAGATAATATTAACACAAAATAGTTTTTTCAAAAAATTGTATTTATAGCCTTATGAGCTTCATAATCATATATAACATGTTTAAGGGTCAGTTTTGAGAGATGTATTACTTAAAATTTTGTAGCATAAAAGACCACATTTGATATGGAAGACTGCAAATCACCAAGCTTTTAAATGCCACTTAACTCTCACATATATATGTTATCCAAAAATGCAGCAATCAAATGTTTATAGCACTTCTTGGTTGTGTAAATAGCTAATGTGCATTAGCATTTGACCACCTTTCAGACAATTATTAAAAAGAACCAGGAATGGATATTACAATGTCCCATATTACCTGGTTATTTCAAGGTGATCCTGAATATAAAAATAAAGAAGATTCATTGCAAAATAATTAACAAAAAACAGGAAAATTTTTATTATTTGATTTATTATAAACTGAAATAAACAAGCATGCTTGGATTTCTTGCACATAAAGAGGTTAAAAATAGTTTTATTGAATAATTCATGAATAAATCATGTTTTAAAGTACCAAAAATATAAACCTGGGGAATTCGCATTTCCATAAATATATCAAATGAGCTCTTTTATATAGTTTGTTTGAAAATTTGATTTCGAAAAAACTTCAATTAAGGCCTTCCAGATTAGAACTACAAGACCGTGGGTTATGATATTTTTAATGCGCTGAATACCTTATATAATAATGCGCTATACGATGTATAACGATCGGTTGTCAATGCTTTACTCCAGCCGATCGACCATGTATTTCGCTATTTAATGATTGATTCTATGCCATTTATCGTTATAAACTTACCAAAACTATCCGAGGCAATCTTTTCATCACGTATTTTGATGTAGTAAATGATTTCAATACAAGATTTTGTTCAATTTCAATAAAAATTACCATTAACGCGATGTGCATCACCAATCTTCACTCCTTGTTTTCAAATCTCCATTATGAATATATAATGAGAGGAATTTAACTCCAAAAATGGAGTTAATTTCTCTAACCTCTCTAGATGGGATTATTTTTGCATAGTAATCAACGTTCGAAGACCTCGTTACTCCACCGAGGAGTTAATATAACTCTAAAAGTGGTGTCAAAATAGCACCAAAATTTAACACCCCGAAAAATGAAATTTGGGGGTGTTAAAATAACTCCCTGAAAATAACAGTATAGTTACAATAGTTATTTAATTAAATGGAAAATAAATTTATACAGACATGCATTGACTGAGCAGTTTGTTTTCAATTTGCAGCAACTTTTATAATTTTCTGGAAAGTTTGACCCTCCCTACCATTACAAGGAATATTATCATAGGGCTAATCAGGAATTGAAGGTTAATAGATTATAGACTAATGGAGGAATGAATAGGCTCAGTTGCATTTTCATTAATTCATAAGACATTTGTTGATAGCACAACTAGTACCATAATCTTCTTGGTACCATATATAATCAAATTTTTGTTATTTACCATAGCCTTTCTTTGCATTATCTGGAATATGATTCCACTCAAATCCTTGAGTCAAACAGGGAACCATTTGAAAGTGCATTACTTGGGATACAGTAAGATATGGGTAACTTATAGGTATAATGACCTAAATGAAAATATCTTATGCGAATATATATTGAAGTACTATTACTAATCAGCCACCCAGCATTTTGCATGAGGTTTGGCCTTTGTTTCCTTGAGTTATGCATGGGCTGATATGCATAAGCATGATGTTCTAAGAAAAACATCACATAACCACATATTTTCTGCCGGTAACCTTTAGTCGGCGATTGATATCCGAAAGATAATCGAAATTTCCGACAAGACTCGAAAAATATTCAAGTATTTTAAAAATATTACAGAAAATATGTATGAATAATGAAAATAAATGAATAAAATAACCCGTCAGCTAATCGTATAAAAATCCTTCGTCCACAATTTTTTTTGCGTTTTAATAATTATTATTTCTGGCATTGGCAAAACAGCGTCAACGACTTGTATATAACTGAAATAAACGCCTTATTGCATTATTCCTAAAAATAAATCGAAAAATACAAAACAACAAGGTTTCACGGCAAAAACAAAAATATTCATACAAAACCAGGGGCGAAATCTGTTGTTTAGATAAACCAGGGGGGAGCAACTCCCGTAGCGGGCTCATATTTGAGCCTGGTCAGTGAGCCTGGTCAGGGGACCATGTGGCGTCAGCAAAGCTTCTGCGCATGCGCAGAAGGGCGAAGTCCGCCATGTTTTTTGCTTCACTTTTTGAGAAAAAAACATTAGGAGCCGGTCCTCCAGGAATTATTATATAGCTCAGTGGCTGAAACGCGTTCCGGACGCGTTCGAGGACGCGTTCGGAACGCGTTCTGGAACGCGATTGTAACGCGTTCTGGGACGCGTTTGGAACGCGTTCTGGAACGCGTTTTTGATTAGGCTATTTCTGAGCAGTACAGTAAATAAACTAACTACGGTATGCCATAATTATAATAAATCCCTTATTAACCGAATACGTTCGGTCCGGAAAAATATCAGACCTCGGTCCTCGCTATCGCTCGGTCCGTACTGTCAAGACCTCGGTCTGATATTTTTCTAGTACGGACCTCAAATTCGGTTAACAAGCGGTATGTATTTTATACTACTATAGAGATTGCACTAGGCCTCACCTACTACCCAACGTTTTTTGTGATTCTACACATTATACCACAGGCATTTTTGTGATCATAAACCTAACTAGAAATACATGCATGCAGCAACCCCTCGCTATTTCAAACCAAGTACACAATTTCGTGAGTTAACCTGACCTAAACTTATATTATGAAATGACACAAAACTCAAATCAGTCTTTATATTTTACCGAGTATATTATAGCTAATGTTTCCATCATTCAATACAAAAATAATCATAAAGCTTGTGTAAACATTGCCCGTTCAATTTTGCTGCATTATACCATGCCAGCAATTAAATAACGGTTTAAAATCGAAGTTTCAAACGATTAAAACAGTACAAAATCTTCACAGACAAAGAAAAAACTTCAAATGTTATTTTATTCTGTAATGCAGTCGACGCCGGCGGCTAAAAGTTTTATACTTTATAAACTTTATATAGGTATATAGTGTGTATTTTTGATACTAAAATTCAAATTACACTTTCAAAAACACTTTTTGAAGTTAAAGCAAAGGTGTAATAGCCTTTCACAGGTTTATGCGCTTGCATAAAAAGCTGAAAATTTAACAAATAAACGGCATACAAAGCTGAAAAGTATACAAATACGGCTCATTCTTATCGCGAAACAAATACGAAATTAAAACAAAGTAAACACGTATACCCTTTGTCTTTGAAAACATTTATAAGTTTGCAGATTATGAATTATTCCTCTTACACGGCTTTGTCTTGACCGTATCCACGTTCATCTTTGCTAACTGTCATGCTTCATATATCTTGTTTCTTCTCGTTTTACTTTCTTTGCACAAAGTTTATGAAACGCTTTTACAAAAATGTTTACGAAATGACAGTTAATATAAATTGCTGACGTTCTCATTGAAATACAAACTTTCTGTCTTAGCCAATCAGAACGTTCGTTGATTACCAGATGTTACTCGCGCATGCGCATAACTTACAAAACCACCCAACGTCGACCTTCCATGACAAAGAATTTGGACAACTTTGGATTCGGCTATGTTCTACCGGGTTCCGGGTGTAATTCCTAATCTCCGAGCGGAATTAGTACCCTCGCAGGATAAACTGAAAAGACCAATTTTTGTGTTTTATGAGCGACCTTTTTAACGGGAGAGGTTTCGCAGGCTTGCAGCGTACAGCTACACTTTTCGCTTGTTTCTTAATAAGTGTCTCTTATATAATTATGTTATTGCAACTGCAGAATCTGTGTCCGTTCCGGACTTCTGGGATCCTCAGCCACGAGATAAGAGTGGTAAAGAAGTGGCCGTACATCTTGTAACTCTTAATTTTAACAATCCAAGCCAACAAAAGAAGCACAAAAATATCTCCGATCATTTTTATCAAACAGCAGGAAATCAACGAATTCAACATATCCAGCGAGTTCAGAACCCATCATTGTTCAAGCAGTGCCTCATAAAAAAACAAAGTTTGGATGAGAAAATTGGCAGTAATGAGAAATTCTTGTTCCATGCATGGAAGTCAACGAGAGGTGACAAAGTAAGCGAAATTAACAAGACAGGTCTTAAAAGGAGTTACGCTGGAAATGCTCATGGTAAGGCATGTGTAGGACGGTTATCCATATTTATTTATTCATTTAATTGTTTAAAATTATTTTTGAATTGTGTTAAAAGACACGGTAGTGAACCAAGCAAAGTTTAGCAGATTTCAAAGCCGGGTCCTGATTGCGGCAAGGAGTTTGGGATGATGGGTGAAGGTTCTTTATTGGATTTTTATAGTGAAAAGAATCGAAAGATGCATAACTGAGTCAGCCCTTGTCTCAACAAAGTAATCGGTCCACCCAGTTAATTACATCACAACAATGTGCTTATAAAATTCTGATACTTGCACTTTAGGAGCAGTTTATGGTAGAGGTGTTTGCTTCGCAAGAGACGCTTTGATGTCTGTCGGTTATGCTCAAACATTGGCTTCGACGGGACAAAGATACATGTACTACACACGAGTAGCAGTTGGCCAGTACGCCGTGGGTAACCAAAGTATGGTGGTACCACCGCGAAAAGCAGGCAATGATTCTTACGATTCTGTCGTCAACAACGTAGCAAACCCGACAATCTTCGTTTTGTTTTATGACAATCAGTATTATCCAGAATATTTGATATCACTTTTGCTTAAAGCAGCGTCTTCTTATATTTAGTAAATTTCTTATTTTAGAATCTATAAAGATGATGTAAAGTGCTTTCTGCGGATATCTTTTTCTCATAACAACCTAAGCAACATTTTAGGCTTCACGCCATATGACGGGTGGAATATTAGGAAATCCTTTTTTCGTGATTTTCATTTAATTCGAATTTTAAAATTGGAGGAGCAACTTTTGGAACGTTACCCAGTTCGTTTTGAGCAGAAAACATCATCTTTGATTCCCGTTTGTCAAGGGTATAAGTTGGAAATGAGAAAGAGTATAGGCCTGATCTCATTTGTGGCAAACAATACTTTTGAACTTCACAGCAATTGTATATATACTCATTCACGGGGCGGCCTCCTTAGCTCAGAAGGCTTGTTGCGTTTCTTATCACCCCACTTTCTCTGTGCTGTACTAAAATACGAACGTTGTAACAATTAGCTATAATTTGTTACTTTTGGTTTAATTAAATCATGTGTTTTTGCACATTGCCATTATTTTACCCAAAAAGTCTCATTTTTATTTCAGTTTATTTCGGAAAACAGAGCTCACAAGTCTCGGAAGCCGCTGGCACCTCCTATACGGCATGTAGTTGAAACGGAAGCAATAAAAACAGGTTTATTGGCATTTTCTTATAAAAATATAAAATTCGAATTTTCTGTCTTCAGCAACGGTTGCAGAGAAGTAGAAGAAAAACGCCTATAAGTTAAACTCTCAGACCCCTGCTTCAAGGCTTTTTCTCCGGGTTTTTTTTTCCTCCATCGCTAAAAACTAACCTCAGGGATACCAACAATTCAGTACTAATCATTATATATATTTGGTTTGTATGCCCTGATGTGATCATATATACATGCAAATTAAATATATATACGATAACTTGAAAATTTTTCTGCATGTTTCTAATTGCATGGTCTAATAATAAAGGTAATGTTACACGAAACAGCTTTCAACATCAATTTGCAACGTAACAATGTTTTGAAAAAGGTCTACGCCTCAAATATGATATATATATATATATGAGCTAGTTTGTAACACAGGAATTGTTTTGGAAAAAAATTGAAAGTTTATGAACTGTTTTTATTGTTTAGATTTTTGCTTATTGTTGCGTTGTGAGTTAATGTTGGTATATATCGTTGTTTCGTGTAACATTATCTTAATTTATGGAACCATGCAATTAGAAACATGCAGAAAAAAACATGCAGAGAGACAACAAACTGTCAACCATTCATCATATTACCGCATGTGTAAGCTAGCTCAAATTTATTTCGTTGCAGACTGCAATACTACAAACAAGTTATATCACTACAGGTTTTCTAAAGTTACCGTCGTGACGTTCATGCATGACGTCAAATAACGGCGGTTTGCTTAAGCTTGCTATAAAGATCGGTTAATTAAAAACGTTGAAATGGATTGTCGTTCAAAGTCGCGAGTCTGACTTTATCTACTCCGTATATGTAGCCTCTCTCCTTGTTATATTGCTCAATCGCTTTGTTCACTCGATTTGGGTAGTTTGCGATAACACCATCCAAATGGATTTCAAGATACTTCATTGCCGTCGACTGCTTATCCAAGGTCCATGCGTACACCTTGCTGAAGAAATTCCCGCTATCTCTGTATTCAACTTCTTTTTTAAGTTCGTCCAATTTCAAATCTGCAACCTATTCAGGAAAATAAAAGAAAATATTTGGTCACAATGCCCGGTTTGCACTATTAAAGTTTCTGTGAACAATTAATTATTTGACTAACTATTTGACTGAAAAAGTAGCATGTGACCTTTGACAGTGCAAATCGACCTTTACAGAGTACAAATCGACCTTATAAAGGTTATTTGTATTTCCCGAACCTTAATACACATGCATGCATATTCTAAGCTGAGGCCAAAGCTACATCGTGAATATAGATACAATTATAAGGGCAGAAGTATACAGGTTTATTTTAGGCTATATATGCATGCGCCCCTCAAATATAGTAACTACTTTGTATTCTCGGCACAGATTTGCCTAGTTATTAACGAATATAATTATGTATGCAATTGACTGACAAAGTTAGTGATTCCACTACTGAGCCAGGCATGACCAGGTTGAACTCCAACTTCTTTTATAGTCCTTGTTCTAGCTCCTGCGGTTCTTTCTCGTTATCCCAGCTAATTTCCCAGCCAACTTTCGCGAGAATCTCCGGGTTGTTTTGAAGGCTCGTTATCGCAGAGCGAATAAATTCTTTTTGCGATAACTTTGGCATGCTGACAATCACTTTCATGTTGGTTGGATTGTTTTGATACAATCGCTTGAGAACAAATCTTGCAAATCTCCTCCCGGCAATTGGTAACCTGATTTGGGGTATATCGTTTAGCTGCAAAACAATCATAAAATCTTTATTTGTTTTGATAAAATAAGTTTTGCTCCGCGAATGTCCCGAAACAAGCGCTTCGGATTGATTCATAACAACTTCTAAGGAAGTGAAACTAATAATCTGCATGCTAACTTTTATATGATAAGGCAAGGATAACATAAGCTGTTTTGAATTATTCATAAAAAATAACTATAATATAAAAAAGAAGTTAAATACACACAATGCTTTCCTATTATTTATATACTAGTGGTTGAAAGGGTCTTAATTTCGAGTGGTATTATACACACTTCATATTCAAGACAGGAACAGTTGATGGGAAAATGAGTCAACTATAGATCCTCCGGCAGGAATCGAACCTACGCTTTTGCGATGCTGGTGCAATGCTCTTGCCACTGAGCTACAGAGGTAGCTGATAAGAGCAAGCGTGGTTAATGTGTATAGATAAATGGTAATGCCGGGAATAGGTAAGGGTAAATCAAAAATGATTTTTGGCACTTAACTCGATGCAGGAATATTCTAGTGGTTTAAAGGGTCTTAATTTCGAGTGGTATTATACATATTAAGACCCTTTAAACCACTAGAATCTTCCTGCATCGAGTGAAGTGCCAAAAATCATTATTAATTTACCCTCCCCTATTCCCAGAATTACCATTTATGTATACACAGTAACCACGCTTGCTCTTATCAGCTACCTCTGTAGCTCAGTGGCAAGAGCATTGCACCAGCATCGCAAAAGCGTAGGTTCGATTCCTGCCGGAGGACCTACAGTTGACTCATTTTTCCATCAACTGTTCCTGGCTTGAATTTGAAGAGTGTATAATACCACTCCAAATAAAGACCCTTTAAACCACTAGAATATTCGTGCATCGAGTGAAGTGCTAAATCATTATTATTTATACCTTTAACAATTGTAAAAGTGAAGAAAAATGCACCGTGCCTTTTTATTGGTATACCCTTTCTTATGCCCGAAGATTTTATTTGTCAAGAGTAGACTTTCCCAAATCGGTCAGGAAGAACTGTCTGCTGAAGTATCTCATTGTAAACTTATTAAAACGTACAATTAACAGTTGCAAAGTGTCATCAATTCTATATATAGTTTCTAAGCGTACCTTACAATCGAACATAACCAAGACAAGATTGGGGTTGAATCTCGGACCATAAGGCCTTGTTCTGGCTCTAAGGGCCGTGATGAAATTTCTAATGTAAGCCCAGCGTAAACAATCTCGCCCCGCATCGCAAGGTATTCCATGGTAAGTGTACTCAGGTGTACCATATTCAGAGAAGGCCACATCAGCTTCGAGCGCGTTTGCTCCGTACCTATATAGGGTACATGCATGGTGTCAGAAAGTGCGTAATAATGCCATGCATTAAAGGTTATTAAATTAGACGAATAACAAAAATACTTAGCAATACTCTCTTTCCAAATTTATAGTGCATGCATGCGTTGTCATTCTCTCATGCATCCTTCAATTTTTAAATCTTTGGAATATTTTAATGAAGTTTACATTCGGAGAAACCTATTTGAGTTTAACCGTTTTTAGATAAGTGCTTAAATAACGAATCTCTTTAAAGAATATATAGCTTCATTCGATTACAATTAGGTATCGTTTCTGTGAGAATGGGGAGTTTTCGTAGTCCCTAATAATTTTTTTGTCTAATTTTTGTTTATCTTACAAAATTTAAAATTGAGCCTTTTTAAAGGGAAAAATATATAGCTTTCGAGATGACTTGAACTTTTTTTCAAATCAAAATCATACCACAAGCTAACACAATCTTGCCTTCTAGAAACATTCCATTTTGTACTGTAGGCGGTTCGATATTGTTTTGTGATATAAGCTGACATACAATAGTTTTAAGAAATTATATCACCGTTCACAGCGCTTCGCATATATAATTATATATTCGAAGCCAACGGGCAAGATATTCATACTATACTCTTTCTAGATCAGACCTCATTTTGTATTTTGCTTCGTTTTCCTGCTCATGTTACTCATATTCATAGCTAATAGATGGTAAACACAATTTTATTCACAATTAATTTTGATCTATCGCTGCATACTGAAAGTAAACATTGCATGCTTTGCGTTAGTTCCTTACCCTAACCACGGGTCAATCTGTTTGACTGCGTTAACCATATGGGCTATGTTGTATATAGGCCGATCACATACCACCAGGTCAAGAGTAAGTGAGACCACCAGTACAAAGAATGAATACTGCGACATTTTCTGCTACTAAAGGTACGCTCAGGCAAATCAGCCTGTTTTCACTAGAGTTTTCTTTAACAATATGCACGCAATGAACTGCGTCAAGTATGCGGGAGCTAATATTGTAGTTAATTAAGTTATGTACATAATATATATATATTATTATTACATACCACTTGTCAAAGTTTGGTGTTCGTAGCGTTTCATTGGTCGAGAGCGAATCACGTGAGAGTAAAGAAATTTTGATATCTCCAGCGCGACCCCCTGCAGAGTGATATAACGTGTTATCTCATGAAAATAACAACTTTTATCTATTCGAAATTATGTCTTTTATGAATAGACATTTCGTTGTTTACCTTGTAGTTTGGTTTTTCTTTTACTAAGTGGTATATAATAAAAAACCTATTTATTGAGAACTCAGAAAACATGTTTTGTGGATCCTCGACCATCGATATTTCACTCGGCTTTGCCTCGTAAAATATCGACAGGTCTCGGGTCCACAAAACATAACGTTTCTTTCGTTCGCAGTAAATAAGTGGTAATTTAATCAAAAGAATAATAAAAATACTTAGCAATGCTCTCTTTCCAAAGTTATAGTGCATGCATGCGTCGTCATTCTGATGCATCCTTCATTTTTTAAATCTTCGGAATATTTTAATGAAGTTTACATTCGGAGAAACCTATTTTGAGTTTAACCGTTTCAGATAAGTGCTTAAATAACGAATCTCTTTAAAAAATATATAGCTTCATTCGATTACAATTAGGTATCGTTTCCTTGAGAATGGGGAATTTTCGTAGTCTATAATAATTTTTTTGTCTAACTTTTGTTTATCTTACAAATTTAAAATTGAGCCTTTTTGAGGGTAAAGATATATAGCTTTCGAGATGACTTGAACTTTTTTTTCAAATCAAATCATACCACAAGCTAACACAATCTTGCCTTCTAGAAACATTCCATTTTGTACTGTAGGCGGTTCGATATTGTTTTGTGATATAAGCTGACATACAATAGTTTTAAGAAATTATATCAATGTTCACTGCGCTTCGCATATATATAATTATATATTCGAATCTAACGGGCAAGATATTCATACTATACGCTTTCTAGATCAGACCTCATTTTGTATTTCGCTTCGTTTTTCGGCTCATGTTACTCATATTCATAGCTAATAGATGGTAAACACATTTTTATTCACAATTAATTTTGATCTATCGCTGCATACTGAAAGTAAACATTGCATGCTTTGCGTTAGTTCCTTACCCTAACCACGGGTCAATCTGTTTGACTGCGTTAACCATATGGGCTATGTTGTATATAGGCCGATCACATACCACCAGGTTAAGAGTAAGTGAGACCACCAGTACAAAGAATGAATACTGCGACATTTTCTGTCACTAAAGGTACGCTCAGGCAAATCAGCTTGTTTTCATTAGAGTTCTCTTTAACAATAAGCTACCACAATCTTGCCTTCTAGAAACTTTCCATTTTGTACTGTAGGCGGTTCGATATTGTTTTGTGATATAAGCTGACATACAATAGTTTTAAGAAATTATATCACCGTTCACTGCACTTCGCATATATAATTATGTATTCGAAGCCAACGGGCAAGATATTCATACTATACTCTTTCTAGATCCGACCTCATTTTGTATTTCGCTTCGTTTTCCTGCTTATATTACTGATGTGCATGGCTAGTAGATGGTCAACACATTTTTAATCACAATTAATTTTTTATCTATCGCAACATACTGAAAGGAAACATTGCATGCTGTGCGTTAGTTCCTTACCCTAACCACGGGTCAATCTGTGTGACTGCGTTAACCATATGGGCTATGTTGTATATAAGTCGATCACATACCACCACGTCAAGAGTAAGTGAGGCCACCAGTACAAAGAATGAATACTGCGACATTTTCTGTCACTAAAGGTACGCTCAGGCAAATCAGCTTGTTTTCACTAGAGTTCTTTTTAACTAGGCTACCACAATCTTGCCTTCTAGAAACATTCCATTTTGTACAGTAGGCGGTTCGATATTGTTTTGTGATATAATCTGACATACAATAGTTTTAAGAAATTATATCACCGTTCACTGCACTTCGCATATATAATTATGTATTCGAAGCCAACGGGCAAGATATTCATACTATACTCTTTCTAGATCCGACCTCATTTTGTATTTCGCTTCGTTTTTCGGCTCATGTTACTCATATTCATAGCTAATAGATGGTAAACACATTTTTAATCACAATTAAATTTGATCTATCGCTGCATACTGAAAGTAAACATTGCATGCTTTGGGTTAGTTCCTTACCCTAACCACGGGTCAATCTGTTTGACTGCGTTAACCATATGGGCTATGTTGTATATAGGCCGATCACATACCACCAGGTCAAGAGTAAGTGAGACCACCAGTACAAAGAATGAATACTGCGACATTTTCTGCTACTAAAGGTACGCTCAGGCAAATCAGCTTGTTTTCACTAGAGTTTTCTTTAACAATATGCACGCAATGAACTGCGTCAAGTATGCGGGAGCTAGTATTGTAGTTAATTACGTTATGTACTTATATATATATTATTATTATATACCACTTGTCAAAGTTTGGTGTTCGTAGCGTTTCATTGGTCGAGAGCGAATCACGCGAGAGTAAAGAAATTTTGATGTCGCCAGCGCGACCCCCTGCAGTGTGAGATAACGTGTTATCTCATGGAAACAACAACTTTTATCCATTCGAAAATATGTCTTTTATGAATAGACATTTCGTTGTTTACCTTGTAGTTTGGTTTTTCTTTTACTAAGTGGTATATAATAAAAAACCTATTTATTGAGAACTCAGAAAACATGTTTTGTGAATCCTCGACCATCGATATTTCACTCGGCTTTGCCTCGTAAAATATCGACAGGTCTCGGGTCCACAAAACATAACTTTTCGTTCGTTCGCAGCAAATAAGCGGTAATTTAATTAAAAGAATAATAAAAATACTTAGCAATGCTCTCTTTCCAAAGTTATAGTGCATGCATGCGTCGTCATTCTGACGCATCCTTCATTTTTTAAATCTTTGGAATATTTTAATGAAGTTTACATTCGGAGAAACCTATTTGAGTTTAACCGTTTTCATTTAAGTGCTTAAATAACGAATCTCTTTAAGGAATATATAGCTTCATTCGATTACAATTAGGTATCGTTTGTGTGAGAATGGGGAATTTTTGTAGTCCCTAATAATTTTTTTGTCTAATTTTTGTTTATCTTCCAAAATTTAAAATTGAGCCTTTTTGAGGGTAACAAGTACGATCGTAGTATAGTGGACCAGGAACTGCGTGACCGAGTTTCTGAACTGCATTGTATTTACAACAATAGAGAGGACAATGTATTTCTAATCGTTTGCGTATTCTTATATATAGGCTGAATATTAATGATATATAGGCTGAATATTGCTTGAGAATTGCTTGTAACTTGCTTCAACAGTCAAAAGTAAAAATTCGAACTCCGTCAATCGATGCGGAATATTGCTTAGAATAATTGTGCAGAGTTTCATTCCGATCAAACAAGTAACGATAGAGCCTTAGGGTTTTTTTAAAGAGCGTAGCCCCCTAACAACAACAACAAGAACAAGATTAGCAGCGGTTAGGGACCAGTTCCTGGTCCAAAAATATATAGCTTTCGAGATGACTGGAACTTTTTTTCAAATCAAAATCACACCAGAAGCTAACACAATCTTGCCTTCTAGAAACATTTTAGAAACTTCAGAGTCGAATATCTTTAGTTCTGGAGGGTTGAACAGTTCTTTATCAGGCTCTAATTGAGCTTGCATAGGCTCGCGTATGAATTCAATTTTAAAACCTTCTGAAACGGTACGAATAACCCAAGGATCAGAAGTTAGCTTCCCCCAATGACACGTAAATAAACGTAAACGAGCACCAACCTGAACACAAGTCGCAACATTAGATAATTCCGAGGTCACTGAGCGGCACTGTAGCGGGGAGGCTGCGACGCTTGTTGGTTGCTTCCCTGTTTTGGTTGTTGTTGATTTGGTCGCCGATTTGACCACGGGTGGCGCTGGTCGGAACGGTGCGTGAAGTTTAAAGGCTCGCTTGATCTTAAATATTGCGATGGACGAGAAAATTTCCTGTTGGAATTATTCTCACCAACAAATTTACGTTTCGCAGTAACTTTGCGAAGAGACATACGTTTGACTTGAGCTATGTCTCGGATACTCTGTGGAAGCTCATCCGCAAATAATAGTGAGGATACGGGTTGGTTATCACGACATAGAGATTTATATCCCGCAGCGACTTCGGTTTTCAAAAAGCTCTCGCTGTTTCATTGAGAACTCATACAAGGCGTTTCCCAAAAGTGTAACAGCATCCACCAAGGACTTATAAATTGCATGTGTGGTAATTTGATCAGAACTTTTGGTTTTCGCAAGCACCGCGGTGTTTGTAAGATTAATAATGGGATAACACGCTTTAACAAATGATTTTTGAAGATTCTGGAGGCCAACGTCACGCATTTTGGCTGTGTCAGACAAATCCTCCCATAACTCTGGATTTACCCTTGGAGCCACCAACATTGTGCAGTTTTTCGGGCGTAAATATCGCTCTTGTATTTTATTGAGTTTATCTTTCGCAGGCTTTTTAGTACAAGCTAAATCGACCCGGTTGGCTAACTTTTTAGAAACTTCGTCGGCACATTCGTCTGGGTCGTTAAATACATCTGAATCTGGGAGACATTTAAGTCTAACTCTGAATGAACAGCAACTTCCACATCGGCATCATCTGCAGTATAGAGCGAGTAGGGTCGTAACCGTCTTCACTTGCAAGAAGCAATTCTTCCTCCCTATGAGATAAACCAGTCTCGGTAGACAAACAGTGGACCGAACGGTCAACTGATTCTGTTAAAGCATTGAGCCGAAGCTCTACCGAAGCCGTTGGAGCTACACTACCTTCCACAGAAGGATAGCTTGGCCGAGTTTCAAGTATTTGTGGTTCTTCGTCCGCCATGAGTCTACTAAACGGACGACCGTTAACTGAGCACGTGAAGGATAGAACGGCGTGGTTGTGTGTAGCTGCCAGCCATCTACCTAGCCTTATTTGCATCACAATGGCTTTAAACGTCGTGGTGAACTGGCACTAATGATGGAAAATGCATAATGAATCCCGGAGTGTGGGACATGGTACGAAGGAGAATTGCTGAATTAATTGACAAAGTTATAGTTGTGGGTATTTTATATACTTTAATAAAGGCTGCTTACCACTTGTTCTTCTAGATTTTTATTATTTGACATCTAGATCAATAAATGCATACTAAAACGTGAAACGTCTAGCTCCATATTCTTGACAACAGCCTGTGGAAGCACATACGGCCGCGTGAGTTGGGGGTTTGGGCACGTATATATTGAGTCGATGGCTCGACTTTTGTCATTCGGTAGACACAGGCGGCTGGAAGCGGCTGGGTGTTTCTTACCCGCTTGGCAGGTTCAGTGCAGGTTCAAAGCTGCCTTGATATTCTAAGACTCGCCAACACTCCCCTTGTGAAAATAACTACTAGTTCAATAAATACCTACTAAAACGGGCGGGAAACTTAGCTCTTTCCATTCACTCTTCTAGCGTTTTCGAAGATCACATACATATGTGCGGATTTAGACTTTTACGTGGCGTGTAACTGGGTATAGAGAACGCTTAAAAGCGTAGTTTCAATTTGTCTGAATTGTCGTAAGCAATCTGATGTTACCGATGTCGATTCAATTTAATTCAAATTCATTCATCACTGTTTCGAGGAAATTTTACAACATACCTGTAATTGGACAATAGGTTATTATAGTGAACGGTAACCAGAGCTGGTTGCCTTAATGTTTACTAATATAAGTAGATTTAGCTACAACAAATTAATTTCTGTGTTTAGAAATATGTAAGAATAAACTTTTCCATCACTATTAACATATCATTCAGGTCTAACACTTATCATTCCTGATTGACGAGAAAATAGCGTTTATAGTTCTATTTAAAACTATTGAGGCGGTAGTGATTTAAAGTCAGATGATATGCTTTCTCATAACTCAGAGAAAAAAGTATGTATGTATATATTTACCATAATGTATATTTACCATAGTGTGTTCTAATCTTAGATCTGTAATAATTACCTTTAGATGTATATATCTAGTGTTACAAGAGTGGACATCAGATACTGGCTTAAGAAAGTCTAGAAATATATCAGAAGGATCACAGTTTTTGTTATACTTATTTGTTTAACAAACAATCCAACTTGCAGTTTTAATAAATTATCCAAGTGAGATAGTCTTGTCCTTACTTTAGCCTTATTTGGCTGTATGCAAACCAGACTTAATTTCCATCATCATGATCATGCAAACGGAAATTCCATATATTAAACGCCACTTGGCCACAACTCTTTTTATGAAGTTTTGTAAGTACTTCCAAAAAATTGCTGAATTAATAGCAATTATAGTTATAGCAACTATAGACAGAGTTATAGTTGTGGGTATTTTATATACTTTCATAAAGACTGCTTATATACCACTTGTTCTTCTAGATTTTTATTATTTGACATCTAGATCAAATACTAAAACGGGCGGAAAACGTATTTCTTTCCATTTACTCTCGTAGTTTTTTGTGATGTGTGGATTTAGACCTTTACGTGCGTGTATCTGTGTATAAAGAACGCTTATAAAAAGCGTAGTTTCAATTTGTCCTAATTTTCATAAGCAAAAATTTTGATGTAAACGACGTCGATTCAATTCAATTCAATTTTATTCATCACTATTTCGAGAAAATTTTAAAAGATAAGAGGAAATATATTAAAAAAATACACATACTTAAGATTATGGTCAGATAGTATGCTTTCCCATAACTGAGGTAAAAAACCCTAAAAGCGCGCGTACACGCTACTCAGTGATTAGCATGTATTAATTAAAAAACGAGTCGCGTGCCTTTATGGTGTAATAATGCACGATGGGGAAATGTTGGGAGAATACGAGAGAAGCTTGTAAAACACGAGGTGTAGCCGAGTGTTTTACAAGCTTCTCGAGTATTCTCCCAACATTTCCCCGAGTGCATTATTACACCATAAAGGCACGCGACGAGCTTTTTTAATTCTTTTATAATATAAGAAGAAATTATAGGGCAACAACAAAATTTATTTATTTGATCAATAATGAAATTCGCCTTACATGTTATTTAAGATGTTGCTTAGCAACAAAAACTTCAAAAGCCAGAAGCGTGCATTATGGCCTCACAATGCACGCGCCGTAGCCAATCAAATTGCTCGTTATATCATACTTATATTATAATTTATCCTAAGGTTGGCAACTTTATCACCAATTATCAATAATATATCACATACATACATGTCAAACTTCAACAATATAAATGAACTTGGATATATTTTCTAAATTCCCACATAGTTTTTAGCTTCAAAATGTATTGGGAAATACGGAAATTTGTTCATTTAAAATAAAGTTTTTGAAAATACATTGTCGAAATTTTCTTGTCGATAGGCGGGATCCAATTTACTCTGCATTACGTCACCTTCGGAGAAATCCCGAGTCAATCCTATTTATCATATTAGCTGCTGAAAAGTCGGAAAATTTCCGAAGATTGCTCCATGAGAGAGCAGCCAATAGAAATCCCGCCTATCGACAAGAAAATTTCGACAATGTATTTTCAAAAACTTTATTTTAAATGAACAAATTTCCGTATTTCCCAACACATTTTGAATCTAAAAACTATGTCGGAATTTAGAAAATATATCCAAGTTCATTTATATTTATTATTTTTGCAGTATTTTGTGGTAGTTTTTCAGTTTTTATATATTATGTTAGAAAGCTAATATGCTTTTTCAGCATATTATGCTAGAAAGATAAATTATAGTGTGAAAGTGATCGGCAAGTTGTAGCACTCGAGATTCCTAGTGCTACGACGGCTGTCTCCCTTAAAAAATGCCCAAAACGCGATACTGAACGGTCGATTATGAAAGATAGAAAAATAATATAGATTTTGCTTCGATGGAATATTGTGTTGGAACTTATATTACCTCTTTCCATTTCCATATTTTTCTTGCCTTAACGATGCAAAAAAGCTGTTCCAAAATCCAAAACGCAAAATTTACTAGCTTTCCGTGTGCTATATTATTTTTGCGCCACCAGACGCGCACTTTGAAAAAATATTCATTCTTGAAGCAAATATGCACATAAATGTACTATATTTGCTATCAAAATTATCAGAAGACCGTGAACGTGAACTATTTAGATCTGTCGTACCTGTAGGTCAGCCAGTTAAAGTTTTTCAAAATATAGGGTACTCTATATGTAGCTGGTAATCAGGTAATCAGGTAGGTTACCGCAAAAATAGCACGAAATGCGAAAATGTAAATTCGATTGTGATGGCTAGACCGTTAAATATTCATAAAAAATTGTACGACGTTTCGACAGAGCTTTTCCATAAAACGTTGTGATGAGGACGACGAAATATCTTTTAGAATTTCTGTAAATAACAAGTGTTTGAAAAGTAGATAATTTTTATGACCTTTTAGCACAAGGTTCCAAATGTATCATATGCACAAATCTTAAATGGATTTCTAGAGGAGTGTTATGTTGTTGGGTTAGGAGGTTGGCTATATAGCTTAGCTGAATACGAAATTGAGAACAAATATTGTCGCTTTGCGGCTATATTCAGCTATTACCATATTACGCAAGTTTACCGCTGTATGATTTGCAGACTCAAATGTCCCAAATTTCTGGCTATGTCCAATGTGGCCGTTATCTAGCTTAATAGTCACAAATACATGGATAAGTTGTTCCGTAGTGTGAAACGACAGGTATCTTCTAACACGAAAAATGTTCCGAAGGTGATAGAATGCTGACTTACATATCTCATTAATATATGTATAGACATTGTAAGAAATTTATCAAATGTAACACCAATGTTTTGAGCATGGTATGTTCGAATAATTATATCCGAGCCCACAGTCAATGAAGGGAACATAGGCTCAGCCCGGAATTTGGAACTTAAAATAAGAAGTTCCATTTTATCAGTGTTATAATCTTTCATTTATTCTCTGACATCTAATTCATAATATCCGCGAGGCAAGTTTCTACGCGTGATTTGACTTGCTTTCTGGTCATTCTGATCTTTATAATTAAACGAGACATAGATTTGAGTGTCATCAGCATATAGATGAAATAAATTTCATGTCATGAGATCGTAAAATCTCTCTATCGGTTAAGTGTATATCAGATATAGGATTGGACCTAAAACTGATCCTTGTGCTGGAGCACCGCAAAACACGTCATAACTGTCTGAGGTTTGCCACAGGTCCTATCGTCTTAGTGTTCTAGGTATACAACAACTTTCCCCATTTTTACACGCTCTCGATGGAACTGATATACCATCAATGCAATAGAATTTTGTTGTGCAAAAACCGTCATTTTCCATTTCACCATCGGTTAAACTGTGACAACTTTTGCTTGCAACCACAGTTGCACAAAATTGATACGTTATAAACAACGCCGCAATCCACAATTTGGTATACATTTTCTAGCTTCTCTTCGTTATCGGGATCTTTCGTGCCTGTTACGGTAATATATATAGTCTTTGAAGGAAATGGAATGTTATGTATATATATATATATATATATATATATATATATATATATATATATATATATATATATATATTACACGATAATCAGATACGTACAACGTTTGTTAAATGGTAACTCAGTTTGCCTTCTTAACTTAGCATAGCACGAGCATTCAATATTAATGTATTTCACCGCCCACAAGTTATTGCATCCGTCTCCCAGGCTACCGCCCACACACCTGTTCATTGTAGGAACAATGACGTTTGACGTTTCGATTTAATATTCAGAGAGAATGATTTCAATATTAACTTAATAAAAGTTACTCGATATAAGCTTATAAAATTGGCGCATTCCCCTTCATAAATCGCTGTGACCATAAGGTATGCTATGCACTCGTTAGACCATATTATGGGTGTGAAGTGCAAATATTCCTCTTACGTATGCATGCATGCTAATTTTTTTCCATCTGTATACAAAAATGACGTCCGTTTTACCGCATAAAAGTGTAATGTACAAAGCATATTTTATATATAACAGGATTCTGAAAACCAGGTTTTCGCCCGCGAAAATTACACGTTTTCAAAACCTTCACTTTTCGTTTAATTCTCACGCGATTCACTTATTTCCCGCGTCAAGTCCCCATGTGGCGACTCTCTGAATGAGGCAGTAGCTAGTTTGCTTCGACTCTACACATACATGCACATGTCCAGTTGATACTCAGGAAATATAAAAATTTTCCGTTTCGTTAATCCGGTAAAATATAGATTTTATATTATTGTGGCGCCCATTTCCGTGCACCTGTAAATAGGGAGCTTAATCGGGCGCCACTTTTCCGGGGTAACAAAAGTCAAAATTCCTTCCTAGAATTTCTTTATCTCATATCTTACTTCTTATCTGCGATAATAACAGTTATAAAATAGTGAGAGCATGTTTATTTTATGTCAATTTCATCGAAAAATCTTCCCAACTTTGCGTTTGCCGTTTGCAGCACTAGGCTTCGCTGTCTACGCTTAAACTCGGCCCTGTTTGAGTATTTACCTTATACTTATATATACCTTTTTTCCAAAACATTGCACTCGTAAATGACTGAAATATTCATCTACCAAGCTCAAAACTGCATGGTGCCTTCATAGTGCTGCGAATTATTTAGCTCGATATTAGCCCCAACTGGCAGAATTCAAAATTCATCGACAGTTATACTATTATCATTAACTATACTTTCCATCGTCAAATAATGAATTGGCTACATTTCGACTAACCTGAACACAATCCCTGGTATGGCAACGTGCTCTGCCAATTATATTCCCTGACCGTGTTATATAAAAATTCTGTCTCTTATCAACAGTGCACCATTCTGACAATCATTGTAGTTGTATGGATCAACATGTGAAATATCACTAATTCATGGCCACACGTTGCATTCCAGCACCTTGTAGTTGTTTCCTTACACTTTACGTCATTCATTTTAATTTCTAATGTGCTGTTTATTTAAGTTTGTACTAAATGTTTGATCAGTTAACTGGTAGATTTGAGAGACTCTTATTTTTTGCGATCACGACTTAACGAGCATGTTGCTTTCAATTGCATGATCGATTAGCTACAGCCACGGATCAGAAAAAATAAAGCTTTAACGGTCAGAGAGAGTAAATAGCAAAATATGCATTTATAGGTTCAAAATGAAACTATTTAAAATATGCTCACCAGCTGGGCAATATGTGGGATGTTGTTTGATATCGGCTTATCTCCATGACAACTGATGACCAAGCCAGAAATATCCAATAGTGAATAAATATAAGTAGCTATTAGGGTAACTGAATTGAACACATTGGGAAATGGATTGCTCATGTAAATCCTTGGGAAATGCCTGAAATATTGCGTAGTATGCATGCATATTATAAAATTCAATTATTATGGATGGTAAAAACATAGCATCATGTGGCAGCAAGTTGCCACACTTTATCTTAATTTTCTTTCTTATATATTAGCCTCATCGGCTTTTGAAGATGATGATTTTTTTTCAAATATTAATACTGTATACTGCAAAATTAATACTTTACACTTTACCAAAAATATTGCATACTTGACCATCAATAATGATTGTATGACAGACGAGCAAGTTTTGTATGAAAAGTTTTTATGTGACAAGTTTTAATTGGCAAATGCAGTGTGTATGTACAACAATTTTTTTATGAGAATTTTTTTCTTTGACAAGTTTTATTTGCTCGTGTGAACGTGCCAACAAGTTTACTCTGATAATTTAGTTTGCAACTATAGTGATGCATGTAATCGTACAGCGGAAAACGTAAGCGCGCTAACAGGCGCCATTTTAAAGATTTCATTTCTGAATATGTAATAACGTCAGGATTGTAATATAATAATAACGTAATTCGATCTATTTCTTGTTCCTATCTCTATATGATTTCGAATTAATATTGCATAAACTCTCTTTTGATCTCAGTGAGCAGGTTTTTTTGTCGCCAAATCAGTCGAATGTACAGCGCTAATGCTGGCTGCCACTACAATACAATACAATACACAATGAAATTATTAAGCTTAAAGCGAAAATTTATGTGCTTAAAGTCAGAAAACTTGTCACTTATGATTTAAGTTGCTAAAGTTTGCTGTGTTGAGATATTCAGTTTGCCCGCGGTTTGTTTTGCTGACTTTGTGTCCTCCGTTTGTTGCAATTAACACACAACTTAAATTCAACGCATGCAGGAATAGGGAAAAAGTGGTCAACTATCCGTCCTCCGGCATGAATAAAACCTATGGCATTCCGTGCGACCCGCTTTCCACTGAGCTACCGAGGTAGCTGAAAAGAACGAGTGTGTTTGATATGTATTTAGGATTGTAATGCCTGCGGCTTAGTAAATTACAAAATATGCGTTGCGCCTGCAATGTCTATCCCGACTTGCGCGCGCTTCCAATATTGATTAATGACATCATCAATTGCAGATCTACTAATTAGTTTTCGTAACAATCCATGTTTTGCATTATTGACTCTGACGGCCAGACTACTAGTCGCTTTGCGAGAGTTGCGCTCAAAAGACTTTTCTCACAGAGTTAATTTTAAAAGTGGCTTATGGAGTCGCTGCATCAGTCCGGCTGTTTTCAGCATTCCCGTCTTGGAAACCACGTGCAAGGAAGGAAAACATACTTTTCTGTGAAACAACAAAAGCAAAAATCTTGGAAAGTTGGAAAAGTAAAAATCTACAAGTCATGGTGGAATCCTTACAATCCGTACGTTATTCTATTACTCATTGTATATCTTAAACTTCATTTATCAAATTCTATTCAAAATTTTTTTGATGAAAATACGGGGTATTGTTTAGGAATCGGTTGATATAGTTTGCTCATAAACATAGAAAACTTGCTCCTCTGTATAACCGGGGCCTAAAGTGCCCCTGACACAAAATGCGATTTTTACACTGTTGAAAGTAGGTATGTGTCCAAGTATTATGGTGAAATAATTTTTCGACTCATAAAAAGGAAAAAAAATAGAGTCGTTTATATCCAAATATTTTTGAACCTATGTCCGTCGTAACCGGAAACTAAAACTAGTGATTTTTGTGGGGTCACAACTAGAAATAGGTCACTACTGGTATCCAGCACACGCGAAGATGACGACGCGGAAAATGTGGCCGCTTTAGCATATTCCGAAGAGCCGCTGGCTGACGAAGAATCGACTTCCAACTAAACAGAGTGAGCGTGTAGAGTTTAAGGAGAAACTGCGTGAGCACTGAGCAGTTCGCTGACTCGATAGAAGTTAGCAAACGGTAAGAAAACATCGCAATACTCGGACACATACGCACTTTCAATGGTGTAAAAATTGCATTTTGTGTCAGGGACACTTTAACGCAAAAAGGTATAAAATAAAATGTCTTTATTATTGGGGTCACGCTTCAGGTGTCCTTGGGGTAAATTAATTCAGTTGTCAGTGTATACAGAGCTATTTCAATAACGGATAACTTAGAAAATTGAACAATATGGGCTCTAAAACTTTAAAATTTATCATTTATGATAATACGTTTAACACATCGGTAACTTACGTAACTATTTGACGCGCAGGCCCGTCACGTCGAAATCTTCATTTACCGAATTGAATGCAAATAACTTCACCTCATTACATTCAGACTACGCTACCAGTTGACATATTTCGTTCGATAAAACTAAATACTCTCATTCTGTTTAACGTCAAACTCAGTATTCACGCGAAGTGTTGAAAATAATAATCAGATTTTCCGACTTCCAAGCGGCCAGAAAATTCTCATATAACCACAGCATGAAATCATCTTAGCAAAGTGAACTTATAACTTGGGTATGCTGTGGAATGATGTCATCGTTATATCAATACTTGGAATTCTCCCCGTCTTCTTGGAAAATAAATGAAAAACGCTGGGAACGAGGTAGTGCGGTCCACCGCAAATGAATTTGTATTTGCCATGTTGATCTAAAGTAAAAGAGTTATAATGATTTAGACTGTGAAGTTCAGTAGCATAATTATCTGAAATGGTGATATAAGATGTTCCCATTGTATGTGAGAGGTTTACCGGGTGAAATTACACTTGACGACTTGATTATATATTTTCAATCGACGGTAAAATCAGGCGGCGGTGATGTTGACTATGACGCTTGCAAATTGGATGGCGACAAAGCAGTCATAGTGTTTGAGAAGAAGGAATGTAAGTAGTGTAGTAATATAATATTAAAACCGTGGAGACTACAGTTTATAACTCGATATTAATATAGCGGGCACTCTCGGGAGAAACGGTTTTTGTCAAAGACACCGGCAGTAGAGCCTAGAGGAGCGTTTTGAATTTTCATTATTATCGAGATTATTATTAGCGAAATCGAAAGAAACTATATAAATATATAAATTTTATATGCTTAAATATATGTTCTATTTATATTTAAATAAATATATATATGTGGTGTGAAATATATTAACATTCATAAAAAAATACCGAAATTGTTGCTCTCATGAGTCATGCTTGTTTTGAGCTAGGGAAGGAAATTAGATTGCTTTGGATAATGTGTTTGGATACTAAGACTATTGTTGTGGTGTTAACATCGCCGTCGCTAGAAGCTTAATTCGGGACTGTATCTCTTTTGATATGGATTGTTTTGACCGCTATACCACCGGTAGGCTTTACACATACACGAATTACTGCCTCGTACCCAGGCGCTTATTTAAAATTAGGCTTTTTAATATATTAAGCTTAAATGAAGTACTTAGCAAAGCGTAAAGCGCGAAGGTGTTCATGGGAAGATTGCGCCCTGGGGAGCGTCTGGCAGATCTTGTTCGATTTCTTGCAATAAAAGTCGATTTCTTGCAAATCATCTAAATTCACGTCGTTTCGCAACTTTTTCCGCTTTTATTCGCTTTTATTCACAAAATAATATCTCCTTCATTACAATAAACATTCATTCGCCATGTGAGAAGTGGTATATATTTTTATCTGATGCCCTGAAGCAGCAATATGTCATCATTTGAAGAGGTCGACAATGTTTTGGATAGATTAAATCTTCAAGGTATGAAAAATTCGACAAGCTGCTGGATTGTTGTGATATACAGCACCTTTTATTAACCTTCTATGTCTACATTTTCACCTCTCTGATTATTTTTAATGATCCACAGACGAACCAAGAGCTGCTCGTCGATCAGCACGACGTATTGCATGCAATTTTCAACGACCCTCATCGCCGGATGCTTCACAAGGTCAAAGCTTAAAACACGACTTGACGCCAAAGTCGAAAAGTGCGGGCCTGCCAAAAAGTAAACGTACTCACGTTTCAAGTATGTATTCGTTCACCTATGTTCCTATGTTTTTAAGTAATAATGAATAAATGAATGTATGGTATGATACAACTTTTTGTTTATGTTTACCTATGTTCCTATGTTTTTAAGTAATAATGAATAAATGAATGTATGGTATGATGGCAACTTTTTGTTTAGAAAAGCTTTGTGAACTGGTCTACTTCATTTAAGCTTAATATATTAAAAAGCCTAATTTTAAATAAGCGCCTGGGTACGAGGCAGCACGAATTAAGCTTCTAGCGACAGTCCTATGTGTGAATGTTTCGCACTTTCGATTCGAAGCACTACTTTATTGGACTTCCCAGAGGATTTAGGCCACTTATTTTTTGTACTTATTTTTATTCTTGTGCCATCATGAAGACATTACACAGATGAATAAATAATGAAGTCAACTACAACAAA
Organism: Dendronephthya gigantea; assembly: GCF_004324835.1. NCBI lineage: Eukaryota > Metazoa > Cnidaria > Anthozoa > Malacalcyonacea > Nephtheidae > Dendronephthya > Dendronephthya gigantea. The sequence goes on along the minus strand of NW_021163017.1, from coordinate 3,244,379 downwards.
AATACATCCCCAATTACTTGATAAATACATGATATATGTAAGCTTTGAATGATTAAATCAGTTACTCACAATTTTCGTGAGCCTTTCCTAGCTGTAGTTCCGTTGAGCAGAAAAAATGGATTAGTTTCACATATTTATAGTATAATGTTTGAAGACCCTTTTCAAAATGTCCCGTGTTCTTTCGAATGTTTCTTGCACGTCCCCGTGCTTCCACTTTTTTTTTCAAAATCGAAACACTCCGCCCCAGTGCGGAAATAATGTTCCTTGAACTGATTGAGCAACGACAAATATCAACATGCTAATGTAACATTTACTTTAATACATAGACAACTATTCAGTTTTTGTTCTCATTGTCGTTTAGTTCCTCCTTCGTCGCGATGAGACAAAGTTTGTGTATTGGCCGGTCATATTCTCCATCGGCATTCTTAATTCGGACCTTTCTCACACATCCATCGTTTCCGGGATATGTTCTAATAATGATTGCCATCTTCCATTGACATCTTTTGTGCTTTGAATCCAACTCTAAGACAAGGTCGCCTTCCTTTGCGTTTTCTCTTGTCCTGAACCACTTGTTTCTTGGTAGAAGGTTTGGTGCAAAATACTTCATCCAACAGCACCAAAAATCGCTTACTCGTTTCTCTGTACTTCTGGTCATATCTCTTGGGTTTACCTTTTCTTCCCATTCCGGTTGTGGTGGTGTGTTGTGCTGACCCAAAAGGATGTCGTTTGGGGTGATCGGTGGAGTCTCCCAAATACAATCAGAACTGGGGTACAGGGGTCGACTGTTAATCTGGTAGGTAATCTCAGCTAGAAATGTCCTCCACTGCTCTTCGGTGAAAGCTGGTTCTTTGCACGTAAAATTCATAGCCTGTCTCACAGATTTTATAAGGGATTCGACTACTCCATTCTGATGGCTGGCATGTGGAGTGTTCCATTTCCACTTGAAGTCACACATGAACTCTTCTGAGAGGACACTCTGGATTCTCGGAATATCCCAATCTTGCATGATTTCGTCAAGGTAACTTTGTGCACCAACAAAGTTTGTACCACAATCGGACCAACACGTGTTGGGATGTCCGCGTAAACAAGCAAAACGTCGGAATGCCAGTAGAAACGTATCCGTGCTCTTGTCGGTTACTAATTCTAGATGCACTGATCTGGTCGTCATACATGTAAATATGATAACTTGTGCCTCTTTCAGCGTTTTTCGATTCAACTTAATATGAAACGGACCAAACATGTCCATTGCCGTGTTACAGAATGGTGGTAGCCCCGATGCTACTCTGAGACTTGGTAATTGTCCCATAATTTGTTCGAGAGGTTTGGTTCGTAGTTTCTGGCAGATTATGCATTTCTTGGTGAGGTACTTTGCCATTCCGCGTAGTCCAATCATCCAGAATTTCTTTCTTGCTTCATGCATGAGTCGTTTGTATCCACAATGTCGTCTGGTCTCATGCATATGTCGAAGGAGCAAATATGCCAGGGGGTGATTTCGTGGTAAGATAACAGGGTTTCGCATGTCACTTGGTAGAGACCTGATGTCTTCAAGCCGCCCATGTGCACGAAATAGTCCGTCGTCATCCTGCTTTGCATTAATTTGCTTGTTGAGGGTGTTGACATCGAGTTGAAACTGACTCCATCGAAATAGCTGTTTTTCAGCTTTTTCCAATTCTCTGACTGTTATTGCTCCTGTTTCTCTACGTCGCCTTGCGTTCTGAACGAACCGATTGACATAGGCTAGAATCCGTCGCGCTTTTAAGAACGAGGAACATCGCGTTAGCAGATGTGTCAGAATAGGATTTTCTTCCGCTTTCGTTTCAGTGGTTCTCTCTTTACCATGGTTCTCGGGATTGTCCGTTTTTGCGGTTGCGTTGACATCTACGGTACGAACTTTCTTGTCCTTCAATTGCTTCTTTTCAGGCTTTAGTTCTTTTTTGGTTTCTGCAGTATCGATCTCTGGTCTGGACTTGTTTTGCGAATGCGACCATTCTGCTTCTGGCAACTTGAGAAATGATGGGCCAGTTAACCAATCTTTGAGACGTTTCGGATCAAGTCCACGAGTAAGAGCATCAGCCGGATTGTCACTTGATGGAACGTAATGGAAGTCCTCTGAACCGACAGTTTCCTGAATTTCGGCAACTCGCGCAGATACAAAGGGTCGGAACTCTTTGGGTGGGGTTTTAATCCAGGATAAAACTGTTGTCGAATCAACCCATAAGAATTTCTTGGCTTGTTCTATATCGGCAAACTTTAACATCTTCGTACAGGTGTCGTAAATTCTTGCAAGAGTTAAACTGCCTAACAGTTCCAGCCTTGGGATGCTCTTCTTCTTGGTTGGAGCCACGAAAGCCTTGACAATGACTGGTACACAAACAAAGCTACCGTCTATTAATTCCCAGCGGAGAAATAATACCGCTCCGTATGCTTGATTCCCCGCGTCGGAAAATCCATGAATTTCTGGTGGAGCATTCGCATTCGTAGGCTTTAGCTTGCGATCAAACTCTAACGATAGAAGATAGTTCATTGTTTTTAGATTCTCCTTCCAGTTTCTTTGAACTTCCTCCGACATGAGATCATCCCACCCATAACCTGCGCACCACAGTTCTTGCAAATCGATCCGGAATTTTATCGTAACGGGTGCGATCATACCAATAGGATCCCACAGTTTAGCCAGGAGTGCAAGACAATTTCTTTTAGTTAGCGTTTCACACAGTTCGGAAATTTCCTCTCTTTTGAAAGTGAACCTGTCCGTCTCTTTATCCCACTTATGGCCAAGTAGATCCGTGACCCTTTCCTCTTCAGATTGGTCAATTTCTTTACTGTTTGAATGCCAGCTTTTGATTTCAAACTTGCCATTTTTGAGAATTGAATCAATGCCTGTGGTTACTTGCTTGACTTCTTCGACTGTTGATTTGGATCCCGCAACATCATCCACGTACACGTGTTGAAGCAATTCTGCTGCTGCTTCAGGTTCTTGCTGTTGTGCTGCTTCAGCTAAGACTCTAATCGACTTAGTGGCGATGTCAGGTGCTGGCTTGTCACCAAAGCTCAGACGGAGCCATTGATACACTGTGGGTTCGTCGATGGGTTTTTCTCTCCAAAGGAACCTGTGGAAGACTTGGTCATCTGGGTGCACGAGGATTTGGTTGAACATCTTCCTCACATCTCCTGCGTATGCAATATTGTCCCAACGCCATGCTGCGAGGACTTCCGGGATCTTGTTAATGTAGTTGGGTCCCTTCTCGAGGTGATCATTCAATGAAAGACCATCACGTCCCTCGCATGAGGAGTCGAAGACGAGTCGCAGTTTTGTTGTTTTCTCAGGGGTGAAGACTGCTTGTAGTGGCAGATACCATTCGGGCTTTGTGTGATCGACTTCTTCTGGTGGGATCTTGATTACAAAACCTTGACCAACCAGCTTCCGGACTTCTTCAGCAACAACATCGGTACATTCCTTTCCTTTAAAAGACTTCTCAGTGGAATACATTCTCTTGAGGGCAATGTCGTAGTTGCTTTTCTTAGGTGGACCGATCTCCTTCCACGGCATCCTCACTTGTATGCGACCGTCCACTAGGGTTGTTGATTCAGTTAACGATCGTACAAACTTGTTTTCCCGTAATTCGTTGTCTGTGCATGTACAAAACTTTGTTGGCTTGACACCTAGTTGGTCTTGCTGCAGAAGAATGTCAATGTTCTCCTTCACACTCATTGTTCCAACGTCAATAGACTGGATACTCTGATCGTTGGGAGCAAGCTGACCCAGAACATACCACCCAAAACAGTTCATCTTCGCTATAGGTTCACTTGTTTCACCTGATATAACATGAACATCAACAAATCCATCTATAAAATCAGTTCCTAGTAGTAAATCAACACTCCCGCCTGATAAATGAAGTTTTCCTATGATTGGCTCGAGATGTTTGTATTTCTGTAAGGAACTCTCGATATGTTTCGTTTTTTGCACTGCTACATGGTCTGCTGACAGTGTGTACCAGAAGAGGTTTCTTGACATGTTCCTCAACAGGGGACATCAGGGTTATGCCGATAATCTCTGACGTTTCAGATCTTTTACTACCTCCAGCAAGATTCATGGTTAGGTGTGTTTGGGGGCCACTCAATCCTAACTTCTTTGCTGCTGTTTTGGAGAGGAGGCTAGTATTCGAACCAGAGTCTAACATGGCAAGCATTTCGATGAACTCACCCTCTGAATTCTCGACTTTGACCTTTTGAATTGGAAGCAGTCCTGCTACTGTTTTGATTTCATGCCCCTGTCTAACGGTATTTGTGTCAGCGTTGTTATTGATAGCATTATGGTTTGGATCTTGGAATGGAGGCACATTGGGATCTAGGCCTGAATTCTCTGGAATTCTCACGTCATTGTGGAGGGATCGATGATGATTCTTCTTGCATTTATCACAGGTGACACCGTCGAGTTTCTTGCAATCTCTGGTATGATGAAGTCGTAGGCACTTTCTGCATCTTTGATTTTGTTTGACAATCTCCCATCTTTTGTCTACGGTTGATGACTGATAGTAAGGACACGCAGCTAGCCCGTGTTTTGCTTCGCAACCAAATGGACATGGACCATCCTTAGAAACATCGAAATCCCCCGAATGGTTGTCAGTTCTTCGATTGTAAATCCCTCGCTGGTGGCTTCGTTCCTCACTGCTGGTTTCTGTATCAAACTTTCCTCTTGATCTAAGACTTGCTTCATCGTGTAGCCACTGAATAAGATTTGAAACGTTTTCTTCCCTTTTATTTCTTTTCATCTCTCTACCAAAGTTTGCATTATCTCTTGGATCAAGTTTTGATAAGAGTTGAGACATAAAGAACGGGGCTTCAGAAGATGTCGCCACTGAGCAATCATTATCTTCCATGTCGTTGACGTAGCCTGCTATTTGCGTTGCATATCGTGTAAGTGATTTAGAATCTCCTTTCACGGATTTCTGGTTGTTGATTCGTCCCAATAGCTCGTCCATCATCTTTCGTTTATCAGCGAACTCAATGTCAAGGATCTCCCATGCACGATCTATTGATTTGCACGTCTTAACTTGGTCTGTCCACCAAAAACCTCTTGGCATTGCTTTTCTGAAGCGTTGAAGTTGCTCGTCCTTATCTTGAGAGCATTTATCCATCCAATGATTAAATTCTTTCTTCCATGTTGAATACGATCTACGACTACCATCCCAGGTTGGTACTGGTAACTTCTCAAGAGCACTAGTCTTCGGTTTCGAAGATTGCATAGCTTCAGCCATTCTTGTTACAGCAGATGTCATCATCTCCAATGAATCAGGATTAGCGGTAGGAGGTGAAGGTTGGTTTAGCTTCTTTTGATAAGCGGCGTATGCTTTTGCAACTTTTAGATAGTTATCTTTCAAGCTTTCACCAACCTTTTGATTATCTAATAACAATTGAGCTTGTTCACCTCCACTATCTTCTACAATTTTGTCAGCTATTAATTCTTGCTGCTTCTTAATATGTCTATATTTTGCTTCAATGATTTTAAATGTACTTTCCAATCTTTCTACTTTAGGTTCTATACTAAAGATTTCATCAAATTCCTCAAATAATTCCTTGATAATTTGGATGGCATTGTCCCTTTTTCCCAGAAGAGTCTTCAAATCCACAGTTTTCGGTGGCATTTTGGGCGATGTGATTTAATATTCAGTCTTGTATAATTAATGAGCCTCGTTCTTGTGTTCGCACGCTGTCCAAGCCACGGGGCTATATTTTAGTTATATTTCGTAGGTTTTTTCGTAGGCAAAGTACACAAAGTAAAGATTTCTGACCTTTCTAAGACTTCTAACAACTCTTGCTCTTCAGGATTTTTCAAAGGACGGTCAGTCGCTGTATATTTCCTGTCGGTTATCCTTGAAAGCTTTAGTTTGTCACCAAAGTTTACGCCCCGATTGTTGCAAGCTGGCAAGTCCACTTGTTTACGAAAATTTTGACTGTTTCGCACTTTCGATTCGAAGCACTACTTTATTGGACTTCCCAGAGGATTTAGGCCACTTATTTTTTTGTACTTATTTTTATTCTTGTGCCATCATGAAGACATTACACAGATGAATAAATAATGAAGTCAACTACAACAAAAATACATCCCCAATTACTTGATAAATACATGATATATGTAAGCTTTGAATGATTAAATCAGTTACTCACAATTTTCGTGAGCCTTTCCTAGCTGTAGTTCCGTTGAGCAGAAAAAATGGATTAGTTTCACATATTTATAGTATAATGTTTGAAGACCCTTTTCAAAATGTCCCGTGTTCTTTCGAATGTTTCTTGCACGTCCCCGTGCTTCCACTTTTTTTTTCAAAATCGAAACAGTGAACGTTGGCCAAATTGAGCTGTTATCGGCAAGATTGAACACTGATGGATCCTGTCCGATGACTCAGATCTATCCACTAGTCCATAGTAACTATGGCTAGTCGCTACGGTCGAATTCTCATAATGAAAAATTTTGTTTAGTCGAAAAATTCCGCCATTCTCTGAGTGTGAATAATCCGATTCTCTGCGAGCCAGCGGCATGCATGCATAAATGCGTACAGCATCATTCTAGAAGCTATGAATGGTGTATACATTCGCAACATCTAGCAACCAACTTCGTATTTATTGGCACCCGGTTTTTGCCTAGATTAAAAATTAGTCTATATTAAAAATGAGACATTGCATAACCACGCAAACCTCGAATCTCTTCCTTTTTGAAGATTTAGATAATGTTTTAAAAAAGATTCATGAAATTGATGGCTACAAGCTGGAGATATCCGCCGAAGATAAACCAAAGAAGCCAACTCCAAAACCACGAACTAAAAAGACAGAATCGAAGCCTACTGACTACGAGGAGTTTCAGAAAAGAAAATACGTGCGTTACTTACATTCCTAAATTTAGTCTTTGCCTTATATATATGGTGTACAGGGACCGCAGAGCGTTTTTCGTATTGCTGGGGCTCCGAACCGCGCGCTTGCTAGCCGGAGAGTCCGGGAAAATTTTGAAATATACATAGGCCTCTGAAATGTCGGCAAATGCCTCTCAATTTAAGGATTATTGAAAAATAATAGATACTTTCCAAAGTGTCCAGCATGTTTGGCGCTCATATACAAACATTGCGCTGTAGTTGTTGGGTTCGCGCATGTCTTAAGCGGAAGGATTAAATTGTGAGGGAAACCACGCTGTTTTAATGGTCAAATGCTTGTCCTATATGTAAAGTTTTTAGTTTCCTGCATGTTTGGCACGGTATACTCGACCATGGTCGAATATACGGAAAAACAGTACATTCGACTACGAATTTACCGGAAAATGGTATGAATGGTATATTCGACCAATGGCCGAATGTACCAGAAAATATAACCATGCTTTGGTTATGATGTGAAATATTTTGACATGGATAACCACGCTGTTATAATGGTTAAATGCTTGGCCTTTTAGTCTCTGTTTTGGCCAAACATGTGTACTTTACAGAACTAATTTCAATCCATCTGTAAACAAGGCGGATTTATTACGATAGATATCGTTGGAAATTGAAATACTCATTTCTTTGAATTGGTTATTAAAATATACGTTGAAGAAGTAAAGGTTACGATAGTGCATGCTCAAGATAAGATACACTGCATATACTTGTAAGCAAAAAATACAAATTGCTAAAAGTATTGCTTGTAAATTTGAGCGAACTAAAAAATATTCGAAATTAAAGACTAATTACGGAAAAATTATTGGTGGGGCTAAAGCCCAGCGAGCCACCCTGCTCCGCGGTCACTGTGGTTCTTGCTTTGAGATCCACGCGATTACAAATATTTTATCAAAGATTCATGGTATGAAATAATTTTTCCCCCTACGCAATTATTGTATGGGCATATTTTCATTGGTCGATTGCTTGACGTATCAGTGTTTTTGTGTGACTATACATCGTATTATTTCAGTATGTGAAACATAACTCTTTAGTTACCGAATCAACCAGACGTCGAGAAAGCCCGTCTTGGCGAAGTTCGAACTGTTATCGTAAGTGGCCTTTGCCCAGATTCAACAAACGAAACTGTAAAAATGTTGTTTGAAAGTAGCAGAAGGTCTTGTGGAGGGGAAATAGAGAACCTGGAGAGACTGGAACCAGGCGTTGCTCATATTACTTTTGCCAGTGCTGAAGGTGTTAACAAATTTTACTTAATTGTATTAAATCGTTATGCAGTAATGTGTGTTCACGGTCCGATATCGATGTTCAGAAACAAAATATACATTAATACAAGCTTAAAAAAACAACTTTCTCGTAATTGACATACGGACGAAAACGCTTGTATAGCTAAGTGCAATAGTGCAGCTTCTTCAACTAGCTGTTCCTGGCTTGAACTTAAGATTTGTATGATTTTAGAACCTTAAGCCTTTTAGAAACGTTACCTAAATAGATGGTTCAAATGTCATCCGTACCAATTTCATGAATATGAAACCTAAATTCATGGTGTAAATTTGTTGTGGGAATAATGGGGCTTGATTCTCGTCGTCTTTAATGTTCAATGCACTACACAAAAAGAGTTCCAAAATGTGCGATATTTCTCTGAGCAGCAAAGCTTGAACGTACGACTTTTGTTGCATACACAACACAAAACCTCAAGTATTCTTATGTATTGCATGATCGATGTATTGCATTGTAAATTTTATACTAACAAACGTATTTATATTAAAAGTAAACTACTTCAAAAATTACATCTCATGTACATGTATTTTTTCAGTTGCGGCACAAGTATTAGAGCAGGATAAACTGGAACTGGATGGGTATCTTTTGCAACTAAGAGAAAAGCAACCGGAATTATTTCTTCCTCTGGATAGGAAAAAGTTGTATGTTGAAAATATAAACCCGAATACAAGCGAAGACAGCTTGTGGAATTATATGGTAGTAAGAACGAAACTGGATGTGACTGGTATACAGCGTGGTGATAATGGAAATGCTTTTATAACATTCAACGAAGAACCAGGTAATATCGTGAATAATAAATTGATATAACGACATTTGATATAGAGTATACAGGGTGTAGAAAAAAGTCCGCTCTTTTAAAATCAAGCTTTTGTTCGAATTGGAATGTCTTATTATTACGCCAAACGTATGGGTGCTTGAAATGTAAAACCAGACGTTCAATTTGAATTACCTTAACCAAATTAGGGGCTGTTTACATGAGCCCGGTTACCCGAGATTCAACGAAGCGTGAGATGATTTTGAGGTATTGAAATGAGCAGATAACATCAACCTGGCAGTCGAATAATCTCCACAACAATACTCATGCGATTGTTTGGTGTCATTAAGACTTATTTCAATACCTCAAAGTCCCCTCACGCTTCGTTGAATCTCGGGTAACTGGGCTCATGTAAACAGCCCCTTACTATGCTATTTATCAGTGCAATATATAATCATGCATTCAAATTCCAACAGAAGCTTAATTTCAATAGAGGGTACATTTTTTTATACACCCTGTACTGGGTGAGTAAAAAAACTGACACATTTTAATGTCAAATTAGCCGCAAACTTATGGCTAGAATTTAACAATTCCTATGACAGACCCATGTGTACGATCAACAGGACGTGGTTAATTATGCGAAAGTGTTTAAACCAATTGAATTAATTCAACGTGACGCGTACGTGTGCTAGAAAAGCAATTTGATAAAACTGTTCTTTTTTGTTTACAGAGCTTAGAATGCATTTTGACTCCCAAAGGGAACAAACTTTATGTTTAAGGTTAATTAACGATTCACTTATTTGATATGCTTCGTACACTGTAAATTTCGCAGTGTTACGCCAACACGAAACTGGTGTAGGATAACACCGATTAGGTGTTTTGCCAAGTCAAACACCATTGGAGTGTAGCAATACACTTAAAAAGCGTAACTCTACACTATGCTAGCGTTTCTGTAACACTTTCTCGGTGTAAAAACAAACAAACCTAGGTTACACCAAATTTGGTGTTTTTTTACCTAAAAATGGCATACATTTACCTACTGCTCAGGTTATATTACACTGAACGGTTGCGTTAGTATACACCTATTTAGTGTAAGATATGCTTACACTCGATAAGTGTATATCTACACTTTGGTTTTTGTATTAATACACCAAAAAAACGTGAATGTACCGTGATCTGGTGTAAGTAAAAGCAAGGTTATTAAACATCGAGAGCGTTGTAAATTTACCGTCTACGGTGTATATTTACCCGATATGAGTTTTCAAAATTGCACTTGAAGAGCGTAAACTTACATCTAAATTGTGTACAAAATTCAATGCCTTATAAATTAAGACCGCGACGGAAAATGCTTGATTTGTTGCAAAATAAAAGAGTATATATGGTTGTATAGATACAAACGAATGGGAATTGACTACATACTAAGAGACCAATAGACCCTGGGTCACAACAATTTGTATACCAGGTACGAAAACGTGTTTTCGTCAAATGTTCCTAAGCAGGCATGCACATGCAGTTTTTTCGTTAAATGTTTCCAGGCAGGCACAGTATTATGGGTCAGACAATTCATTTATTTACTGAATTTCTTTAATATGTTTAATAATTTCTTTAACATATGTATACTATTGTTCAGCATCAGATAGGTCGTACTTCATTCTTACAAAGTGTTTTGATTCTCTATTTACAATAATGGTATAAAGATCTAGAGGATGATGATCTAGCATCCCAGAAAATAATAAGGGCACAAATTCGTCCAAAACTTCAACCTCATAGCAATGAATGTGCCTGCTAAAAGCAACTGTATTTACTTTCTTGCAAGAAAACATAACATCCATGTTTGGCATAAAAAAAACATTATGTATAAAAAGAAACACAGGAAAAATTAATTGCTGATAGACTATGATCATATTCTTTTTGTACTTGTAACCATTGACTTTCACCCAATTCAACCTAGAATAAGAATATAGTTTTCACTTTTCAGTCCAGTTTTAAATAATTTTTACCATATATAAGAACAAACTTACAGTGTCACAGTTGAATTCTGATCCAAATTGTTGCCCAACTGGCACAGTGAGGTGCATTCTTTCTCTTCCAGATCCTTCACATAAAAAACTTTACCTAAGCAGAATATTAATAAATACATGAAGTAGAAATAAAGGATACTTATAACAACATTTAACATCCTAAAAACCATTACAAAATTCCAGCTAATATCCAGTATGCACTTTTGTTGTTCACTAACCTGGTCCAACCTCAGTATCACTCCTTAAATAGCCATCACTGTCACTAAGCCAGTAACACTGAAGCCGTTGGTGCCTGGTAGCTAATGTCTTTGCTATATTCTTGAAGCAACCTACAGTCTGCGCCAAAAGCTTAAAATAATGATGCTTAGCCTCAAAGCGCATGCACCAGTTGCGCACAAGGGGTCCATATCTAAAATATATAAAATAAATAATTAAAATTATCAAATGTACTGGGGTGTTCAGCATTGAAGCCACCACCTGTGAGAACCAGATCAATATAGACATACCTTAGAATTTGGTTTGGGTAATGAACCATGAAATGCTGTTTTGGAATAAGTTTTCTTTCAGGATAGAGCCTTTTAAACTGTTCCAGATACTCGCTGATTATGAGCCGAAGATAGAGTGTAGTACCTTTCTCAATCACTGGGGCAAACAATATATCAACAATATGCATTAAATCAGTGAACAATTCCCAGTCATCATTTCCTTCTGGTATCCATTTGTGAACCAAAAATGGCAGGATTCTAGAAAGACACCACATTTGTGATGCTGAAATATAACTCAATTAGTGCTAGCATTATGTCAAAACACTGACTAAACACTGATTCTATAAGAACTTTTAAAAGAACTATGGGAACTTGGGACCGGTGATTGATGTAGTCATCCTCAGGTTTAAGGCAACTCTTAAATAAATAGTTAAATACCTGATTGGCGTAAATGGTAATCACTAAGATTGACATTCTTTACCAAGCTTGGTTTGTTCTTGATGTCACAAACACCATATGGGAATGCTGAAAGCGCGTTGTTGAACTGATCAAGTGTGAAAAATTTATCCACCATGATGAATTTTCTCAACATCGCTTTAATTTGGAAAGGAAGTACACCTTCTAAGATATCATGCATGATATCAGAAGGAAGTCCATCAACAACATGGAAATATTTAGAAGCATTTAGGGCTGAGTTCTTTTTTACACCATATACAGAAGCTGATTCTGGATCAGTGGAAACCAAATCCACCTGCCTGGCATAATTTTCTCGGGATCTCATCGTGAATAATTCTTCAGAAAACTGGAAATTTAAATAGTTGGATATTATACTGGGGTTGGTATAATCAAATCTGAACAACATACATTAACAAACATTGATTAACACCCATTAAAATCTCATGATATCAATAGCATTTCCTACAAAAAACTGTGTACTAATATACCATGATTCACAATATTTTAGTAGCATTGCAATTTGTGATATGATTAATAAATTACCCTTTCTTGAAATTCCACCGATGTGCCCAGACAGAACCTACACGGCCGATTTGCACTGAAACTCTCCATGAAACCTCCAATTGAATTGCTACCAAGGTTATCTGCAATTACTACACTTAATGTTCCTTTAATTGGAATAATTTGATTTGCTATATTGAGTTGTACGCCATGTTCCTGAAAAAAGTAGCAAAATTACATTTTGAGATGCATTAGATTTATAACTCATATTTCTTGGCAAGCTTGAGGCAAATTCTTTAATAGGGAATCTTGAATATATTGATAATTGGTGATATTCACAATAAAATGTATTGTATTAATTCATTACTTACTGATTCAAGCATAGCAAGGTCACTCATGAATGGCCTGAGGACTTTATCCATACCATACATCTTAATCCACTTGACTGGACAAAGAATCAAAAGATTCAAATTTTTTAGGCATGATCTATACTTGGGATGGAAATTTCCTAACACCCAATAGAAGGCACCTGCAAGTATGCAAATAAAAATGAAAATGTTTATTGACAGATCAGTGTTTTTTTAAAAAGTAATCCAATTGAACTATCAAAGTCCAATATTGCAAAGTTGTTGATCTTGTGACAATAAAAAAACCTACCAATTTTATGTACAACAGCTTTTGATCCTAGTGGATTGGAAACTTCGAAGTCATCATAATATAAAATTAATTGGATAGCCTTATAATTTAAGGAAAAAAGTGGATGTTTGCCCACTCCAAAATCAGCACCATCACAAAGGTCCCTCATTTTCCCATCAACACTTCTATGAGAATTTTCAATCTAAAAAAAATATCAATTAAAATATATTATATCATAATATGGTAGTCATATTATTATGGTAGTCATATTATAAATTTCCAGGACACTTATAGTTGTTATATGAATAATGACCTGTGAGTAAACATCAATTTGATTTAGCAGCTGTTGAAGGACCTGGATGAATGATATGTACTGGAATGAATGCACTTTCACTTTCGATGAACCATTCGTTGTATTCTCATCATACATATATTTCTCCCCAAGGACTATCTCAATTGGATTCTAAATATAAGTAAGATAAGGATGCACTCAGCATTTAATATAAACTAATCAGACATTGTTAGACATTGTTTACAACCATACATAAAAATACATTACTATATACATACCACTATCTTAAATTCTTGAGATATATAATTGTTCCTATTCTTAGTGGATTTCAGGAATTCCATGTTGGGTGTTTGTTCCAAGTTCATGACAACTCCCAATCCATCAATATCACTGATTTTAATCCCACTTTTATCCAAACACAGTCTAATCTTTTCTTTAACATGGGCCTCGTGTTGTTGGAGTAATTCTGTTGTATTATCTATCACCTTGTTTGTTGTACTGTCAGTTAGTTGATTTAATTCTTGCGTCTTTAGGGCAAATAAAGCTAAATGTCTCTTTGAGAAAGCCTCTCCTGTCTTGGGTGTCTTCGGTATACATTCGATTGTATTATCCAATCGGTTTAGTGCATCGTTTTCGGGATTTCTTGAACCAACGTCATCATTTATTACTTTTTCCTTTCCATGTTTACGGGAAACATGCGAAGTTAGAGAGGAGAGAACAGAATATGAGCGAAAGCATGACTGCACTGGACATTTTATTTTGAACCCTGGCTCATGAATGTGATTATCGCGTAGGTGGTTTAAAAAACGATTGAATGTAGTAAAGGAAAGATGAAAACACTCCGGTTTTGGACAAAGAAAACTACTCGCCATTATCCAACCATGCTGGTATAAAAATAATATAAAAAATTAAAATAATATTTGCATCTATGCCAAAAGTTCGAAAAACACAATAACAGTGCTTCCACTTTCGAAAACATGACCCTCACTGAGGATGCACTAGTGGGCCGGTGGATACAAGATTATGCTGTGTATATAATAATGTTCGTATAATATAATATGTTCGACGTCACAAAGCATCCTAAATACCTTGCGATTTTCGAGGGCATTTTTGTTCCAAATTGTTACGATAATAAAGTATTTTAATTAAAAAATATTGTAAGCCAGAGCTTCAGCTGAATAGAGGATAATTATAAGTTGATATTTTCTTTGACCAATCGTAACGCACTATTCTAAACCAATCACGTTTCAGACAATGCAGACAATCCGACCAATAAGCGATTCAAACCAATAGTGATTACTGCAAACCTATTTACAAACACTGGGGTTATATACACAGATAAGTGATTATATACAACACGTGTTGACTCTTGACAGTTGAAAGTTGAAACATTGTTATTTATATCGGCATCACAAAATTTTTGAAATTCCGATAATGGATAAGGTCCCATCCATCGCTTATTCGTGCGAAGAAGTATCGGAATGGCTTAAACTCAATGGATTTGAAACGTTTAGTGATAAATTTATCGGTGAGTTTTATTATAGAGATAAATACTCCAAGCTAATCGTTGTTTATAGCCTACAGAGCTAGTTCACTTTTACTTATTTAGATTCTCAATTTAGTTTATTTGTTGTTCCGATTGATTATATTAGCGTTCATATCACTCGTCACAATATAAATTCCTGTTTGTATTTGTATTTGTGAAACTAGAAGAGGATGTTGACGGTGAAGCGCTCGCTCTTTTATCTGAGAATGCACTCGAGTCTCTTGTCGACAAAGTTGGGCCAAGAATGAAGCTTTTAGGCGTTATTAAGAAGATGGTTAGGAGTGATTCTGAGTCTGTTGAAAGCGGCAACAGTGGTAGCTTGTCACGTTTGCCTTGGGATTTAGAATGCCCAAATAACTCTAAAGATCAAGATTCGCCTCGTTGTTCTTCGCCAATACCAAGGTATGTGTATAAATCGAGTATACATTCAGGTGTCCTTATTTATGTAACTGATCGTTACTTCACTAAGATGTAACAATTTCAAAACATGTAAAGCAAGTTTAGCCTAATTTTGAAAGCATAATTCACAGTTGCAAATTATCTGTTTATCTGTGACTTCTAGCAGTGTGTAAATACCCCCTAACCCCCCCCCCATGTTTCAGTAAACACACCTAATGCTTAATAGGTTAAGACTTAACGAATTATCCACAAAATTAATTCTTTTTAGGAATGATTGCTCCACTGTAAGAAAAACCTGGGTTACACCATTTTGCCTACCTGAACGATTTCCCCCAGCTGTACAAGAAGCCTTGTCAAAGAATATAGCCTTACCAAAGTTGATTCGTGTGAAATTTATCCAGGCGATTTATGACAAGATATGCCTTTTTACAATGTATGTATACTTATTTTTACTGTGTTGCATGAAAGTGAAGTGACCAGCACTTCTGGGGCTACAGTATGTAGGTTTGCTTATGTAGGACACATTAAACTGAATTCTTTGTTATTTAATTTTATTCATTTTAATACATTTTAGTTCACCAACACCTGACCAACGCCGTGATGTATGTAGGGCAATTATATCAAAATATCCTTCCTTGGCAGATGTTGGTGGCAGCTATGTAAGTAATATTTTAATGATTTAGCATTATTTTTTGCAATTATTTGTTTGCTCTTTTTTAACATTTCCTGTGGCTTATTATGTATTGGACTATGATTGTGAAAAGTTCATGTACCAATATTATTTCACAAGCCTTATTGAAATCCCATCATGGCCTGATATCTGATGCCAGATGATTTACATGTGAAGGGGAAAACACTGTTGCTTTGTATGTTAATACTGAAACCATGTATTAATGAAAAATACTGAGACCATATAATTTTTCCTTAGGAAACCTGGTATCGTCAGTTAGGCGATAAAGTTAAAAATGAATTAAGGCATGAAAGGAGTGATCCAGTTGTGCTAGCAAGAAAAAGAAAGTCAATTGAAGGCTCGGATTTGACAGCTAAGGTGCCAGGAAGCAGCCGAAGGGGAATAATAAATTGGGAACCTCCTGCTGTTGATGGTGAGGACCTACATTCTAACAAAGCCCATGTTCAATGGATGCAGAAGGAGTACCGAAAAAAGCACCCAAACATGGAAGTCGTTAAGCAGAAAATGCAACTGACTTTCTCCTTCAGAAGAAAGTACATAAATGCTGGGAAGTGTTCCCTTAATGAAATTGATGCGAAATACCCTTTTTTATTTGAACATGATCAGGTTAGTATTATATAGTTAGTAATATCTGTGCATAAACATATAATCCGGCACTGGGTAATATGATTGATAAGTTACTTTTAAATTACTCTTATAACTTATATTGATTTTTTATAGTTACAAGATGAGTATGAAAGATTGGTGTCTGGCAGTAGTGTTAAAGATTTGGTTGTTACAAACTTACGTGAGCTTTGCACCTAGATTTTGGAAAGCTGCCAGCAAGAAGAAACTCCCTCAACTTGAAGAACTGGTTCAAGCTTGCGTACAAAATGAGGATGAACTGGATGAGGAGAACAGATTGACAGATGGTAATCCCATTGATACTCATTTAAATGAATATATTTTCTCTATCAAAAGTTAATTATTATGCTGTGTGTGGTTTCAATATATACACCCTATTGTGATTATTCTCCTTCTTTATTAACACAGTCAGAGCAATAATTAAGATTAATTATGTAATTTTTTCTTTGTTCCTAGATGAGAAAGTTGTTGTGGCACTTTGTACCTTGCCACACCTTTTGGAAAGGAAAACAAAAAGTAATCCACATCCAGAAAATTTCCTTTATCAGGTATGTATAAATACTTTAGTACCTTGTCAATGCTTATCAATGTTATTACACCACCTTTTGGAAAAATGTATTGTCATGATAAGTGTAAGCTAGTGGTCTGTTAAGTGGTCAATCATGAATAGTTTTAATATGAAGACTTTGTTATGATTTTTTAAAAAAAATTTTATTTCAAATGTAGACAGCAGAAAACCCAGAGGTATTGTTGAAGAAAGCTGCCAGCCCCATCAGCCCATTCATCATCTTCGTGGAGGACAGTGATGGTCACATAATGAACAAAATGTTTGTTGCAGGGGAAAAACAAGTTTGTTTGGAAACAGATAACATTTTTTCAGCAGTATCGTCCCTTTTGTTTTTGTATTATGTTTGTAATTTAGAGTACCCGAAACAGTGTTTTAACACGTTCCTTTTTTTACAACGTACTGTTCTAAATATTTTTGACCGGGTAAGAGTGCCAACCAAAGTTTTATTATTCTTAAATGAACTGGAACAGTGAACATGAAGTATTAGGCATAAGTCCATGTTATATAGCTGGTTTGTAAATTTGTTATGTACAATATAATATAATGTAATATATTCTGTCATATAGAAATAAATATGTTTTTACCTTACCACTGCACTAGAATTAATTCATTTCGTGGCACCGGGCCATTGTTTAGAAGAGCATTTTTATTCTTTTGGTGTACTTATACACCAGATCGGTGTCTATATTACTGAAAGCATATTTACACTAAATAGGCGTAGAAAACCCTTTGGAAGGGTAAGTTTACCCTCGCGGTGTATTTATACACCAGATCGGTGTCCATATTACTGCAAGCACGTATACACTAAATGGGCGTAGAAAAACCTTTGGAGGGGTAAGTTTACCCTCGCGGTGTATTTATACACTAGGTCGGTGTCCATATTGCTGCAAGCACGTTTACACTAAATAGGCGTAGAAAAACCTTGGGAGGGGTAAGTTTACTCTCGCGGTGTATTTATACACGAAGTTGGTGTTCATATTGCTGCAAGCGTTTTTACGCGAAATAGGTGTAGGAAAACCTATAGAGGTGTTAGTTTACGCTAATGGTGTATATTTACATCGCCATAGTGTACCCATAGCTGCATAAATTCTACCCATGAATAGTGTAAATTAACCCAAAATATAGCGTAAATAAACACCATATTAGTGTTCATATTGCTGCAAGATTTTACACCGATTTCGGTGTTGTGCCAACACTCCGAGATTTACAGTGTATAACCGAGATATTTTAGGTAACTTCTGTCACATTACAGTCGCTAATTTAAATTTCAAAGGTGTCAGTTTTTTTATACTTACGCTGTATATGCTTTGAACGTAAGAAAACGTAAAAACACAAATCATCATGCGTGAAGTTTAACCCGTCACCTTACTTGACCGCTTAATCGGGGCGGGCGTGTTATTCATATATTCATGTTCACATATCGTAGGAACAACAGCGTACATAAGAAGTCTGTCGGGCATTAGCTAGCTACGGGCCTGCATGGAATAACTGTTAGTTGAAATTGTTATTTGAACAGCTGTGAACTGACCTACCAGCTCATTCGGAAGAGCAATATTGAACTGGCAAACCAAAGATAAGATTCCAAACGCGGTGAAGCTAATTTTTCAGCTTGCCCGGTTGGTAACTTAGAGTAGGACCATTACAAACATTCATGAAAACTATACTTGCATGATTATCGATGAAATCACCACACAACATGCAGTACCACATAAAAACACATAGAACACATTTTTTATTGGTTACAATAACTAAAAACAACTAAAACCTTAGTTAATACAACCGATTTTGGTTGTTTTTATACAACCAATTTTGGTTGTTTTACCAAATAGATTTAATGAAAAAGATATGAATCTAATCTACAACTACTGTAAATTTGTCGTTACAAATCTAAACTACAACCATTACAAATTTAGAAACCTGTTTTTACAGCGCATAACCAGAAATAATAGACCGAAATGAGTGCCAAAATTGATTGGTATTTTACTCACATTGAGTGGCATAAAATTCACATAGCATTTTTGTACAAAATTGATTGGTTTAATACTCACATACTCACATTACTCACCTTTTGGGAAGTTCGCACGCATTCGCATTTTACAAGGACACAAAGTGTGTACAAGGATACGTTATTTTAATACCTGATCAAAGCATGCTGAGAATCAAAGTTTATGATTGAAAAAAATGACTAATTCAGCTGATCTCACAAAGAAAATTAGCCAACTAGTTATTTCCTACTTTCATATATTAACTATATTATACTATAAACCGCTTTAAATAAATTTCTCGTTTTTCACTGAATTTAGATTTTAAATTAAATTTCACATTTCTGGGAGGAAGAAATCCGACAAATCCCTTCTCCACATGCAATCCATCGTGGATCTCATGACGTCGCTATCTCAGAGCAGCTGGTAGGACGTCATTCACCCTTGCCAAATTTTTAATTTTTAATTTTTGTATGTTTTTCTGTTTTTCAGATATGAAAAAAGTGTTGGACAGTAAAAAGCCTTTGGAAGGAGCAGAGTTAACAATTTCCAATCCTCCAGTATGTAACAGCATTTTAGTAACTGGGCTCTCTAAGAAGACAACCAAACAAGCGATTGAGATGTACTTTGAGACAGAACGAAATGGTGGAGGAAAGATATATGGGGATATTATATATCAAAAAGATAAAGGAAGAGCAGTCGTTTCATACTGTGACCCGATAAATGGTAAAATGAGAAAATCGTGTTTATTTTAGACGTATATGCACTATTCTATAATCAATGCTTGCATATAACGCATGTCTTGAAGATTATAAGAATCAGTTTAGTTATACCGTAAAATCTTTGGAGGAAAATATACTTAATTAAGGTACTGAAGTTTTATTTTGGAAAAACTATCTTGAAAAATGAAAATGCCTAAAATTACTATAGAATTACCTCAAAAACTTCAATACTGGGAACACTGACATTCATGCAATTTTTGCTAATGAATTCAGTGAATGCTAAAATTAATTGCCGAAAATACAATTAGTTTTTCATCGACTGGAACGCTAGCTATGTAATTAATGTCAACTTAGCAAACCTTTGGGATATTAAATTTTTCCTATCCTTTATTTTTTGGCAGTCGTCAGGACTTTAAACGCAAAAGAGCACAGACTAAATCAATCCGTTTTAACCTTACGTCAACACTATCCATTCATGGAAACAATAACAGAAACAACCACGAGGATGATAAAGATAGACACACATGTATTGGATCATGTTTTAAAGAATTGTGAAAAAGAAATTTTTGATCGGTTTGGGGATAAAGCTCTCGAAATTTTGAAAAGTAATAATGAAGAGTTTACTTTCCCGAGCGACACGGCAAATGAAATCGAAGCATACTTGGCTGGATTTACAGTCGAGAAAATACCAATTGGCAAGAGGTTGTTGGAAAGTTTCCGGAATGAGTTAGAAGATATGATAAGGAAGGCAAACCAAGGCAACATTACTGTAAAAACAGATAAAAACGAACAAAAAATAGAAATTGCAGGGGAAAAAGGTCAAGTTACTGAAGTTCAAAATCAGTTTCAACTTGCAATGGCCGAAATGGAAAAGCAATTAAATATTGTTACCAAAATGATTCCTGATGTTGCTAAAACGAAATTTGAGTTGCTCTCACTTCATGGTGCTATCGAAATGCTGGGAAAAAATTTTTATGTGGAAGTAGGTTTCGGGCCACGTAGAGATACTATCACATTGAAAGGAACAGGGAAACATGTTTCCACGGCTACGGAGGAGCTCCTGAAGAAATGTTCACAAATTACAGAAGACAATGTTGACCTTTCTAAGAATGAAAGACTTTTTCTTCTGAACGGGGGACTTGACATTGTAAATAAGGGGATGAAGGCAATACGTTTGAGAGGAATGGTTTCCCTCAGCCAGAAAAAGAATAACAATGTTAAAATACATGTTTTCGACGGCGCAAAATCTGAAGATGTTGAAGACTACTTAAGAAGATGCATGTATGAAAGACAATATTCGCTTGACGAAGACAGCCGCACTCTACTCAACAGTGAAAAATGGAAAGCATTTTATAAAAGTGTTATGACTGGTACCTCAGTTATGATATTCACCGATAAAAGTCCGCCAGAAATTTCGTTAATTGGTGAGAAACTAGAGGTGGAACAAGTTTTTGATAGTTTGAAGGAATTTATGAAGCGCAATACAATTGTGAAGGAAAGTATTGGTTTGGGCGTTGGTTATAAAGAATATTTACAGCTTTACTGCAAAAAGGAACTCGAAGCAATCGGAAATAATTTCGAAGAACATTATGTTAAAGTATACTTTGGAGAAGAAGATAAAAGACTAATCGTATGTGGTACGAAAGAGGGCGTCAAAAACGCAACTAGGCAGTTGGATAAAGTTGTGTCGACGATAGCACTGGTACAGTCTTGTTGACAAACAAAGAGATCAGAAATTTTTTAAATCCGAAGAAGGAAAAGACTTTATCGAAGTCGTACAATCAAAGAGTAAATGCTTGGTCCGACTCACAGAAAAAAATGAAAGTGAATCAACGATGATTTCGTCAACTAAGTCCCCTCCAGCAGAACCAACTTCGAAATTACTCTGCAGTCATGAAACTCGAGAAAAAATCTTGCTGAAAGTGTACAAGGACAATATTACGGCACATCCCTGTGACGTCATCGTGAATGCAGCTAATGGCGACTTGAAACATATTGGTGGAGTGGCAAAGAGCATTTTGGATGCCGGAGGAAGAGAGATACAAGACGAATGCGACGAACACGTCAAAGAAAATGGAAAGCTTTTCGACGGTCAATGTTTCAGTGGAAGTCCAGGAAAATTGCCTTGTAAAGTTCTGGTCCATGCTGTCGGTCCTCGTTGGGATGCTAGCAATCGTGAAAAAATATGCAAATTGTTAAGTGTCACCTGCACGAGAGCACTTGAGGAAGCGATAAAGTATCGATCGATTGCTCTTCCTGCAATCGGAAGTGGTGTTTATGGTATTCCTAAAGACGTCTGCGCTGAAATAATGATCGAAGCCGCCGAAAAATTTAGTAGGAATCACGAGGATTCCAGCGTGAAGGAGATTCACTTTGTCAACAACGATGACGCGAGTGGACATGTTTTTGTCAAGAAATTTCGTGAGAAATTTGGTGGACGACCCTCATTGATAAGAAATGAGGAGAAGCCTGCCAATAGCAGATTCTATGCTTCTCTAAAACCAAGTTCTCAGAGTGTGACCAAAGAAACCGCGCGAAAAGCGGTATCCATACAAGACGATTTGCAAAAACGAAAGTCTGATGATTCTATTTTTACTACACAGAACATGAAAATATCAGTGGTGGTTGGAGATTTGGCAACATATAAGGTGATGCAAAAAATTGAAATTACATTCAACACTAATTATTTTGTAGCGTTGCACAGTTTTCTTAGTATTTTTACATCAACGTTATGTAAAAGCAACAGGCTAGTTATGTTTCATCCGAATGTCTCTTTGCAAATTATAAGATAATTAGCCACGTACTATCTGGTCCTGAGTAATTTATGTTGCCTAATTCTATTTTACAGGCCGATGTTCTGGTCAACACGACGGGACATACTCTTGACCTTGAAGCTAACCCATGCAGCAAAGCCCTCAGCTATGAGGCCGGTCCAACGCTGCAATCCGAATGTAGAAGGATTGGCAAGTTAAACGTCGGTCAGGTAGCTGTCACCACGGGAGGAAATTTGCTTTGCGACGAGGTCTTTCACGTTGTTTGTGATAAGTGGCGTAGGGGACAAGGAGAAGAGGTATAAAATTAATTATAAGACAATTTGTCCCTCATCAATTCGGTCCTAATTTACGTTAGAATAATGTTCAAAATCTCAACCTAATGCCAAAAATGCTTGAAAAACACTATCACTTGATTGAAGTTTTTAATTTGTTTATACAGTAGATCTCTTAGTAATCTGCTAAACTATAGCATGTAAAACCACAAATATTAACAGAGCCAAAACTAGACGCTATAATTTGGTTGTACCTTTTTATAAAGGCGCAATTCTTGTTTGCAAACTCTTAGGTTCAGGGTTTGGTGGAATACAAAATTCTGGGCTGAGATGTAGTTTGCCCAACAAAGTCGTGGCGTTTTCTTTGTAAATATAGAAATATAGACGTATAGTTTGGCCAACTGGACGAATTGGCTAACTAGAAAATTTTCTGAATTCAAATACGTAATAATGAATATTATGAAGGTACGTCTATATTCACAATTATATCTACAAAGAAAGCGCATGGCTTGTAGTAAAGGCGACTAAAATATATACCCAACGATTTGCGGAACTGTAGCCTCTTTAAAACCTTCCTGATAAGTGGTTATTAATTGCTCTAGGTGTTACGGGTGATCATAAAAAAATGCCTAAAGAAGTGCAACTCAAATGGTAAGAAGTCCATCGCATTCCCAGCAATTGGAACCGGAGTATTGGGATTTCCACATGATGTCGCGGCTAAAATATTTTTCGAAGAAACAAAGGATTTCGAGAAAAGAGTTCCAAATTCCAGCATCGAGGAAGTTAGTTTTGTCGTCTACAGTCGGGATTCAGAGTCGATTAAGGCGTTTAAGAAGGAAATAAAGAGACAATCAGAGTGGGGCAGCGGTGTGTCTGTTGGAAAGGTATCAGATGGTCAGCAAAAGAGGTGGAAGAGGAATCCAGTTGGAGTTGGAGTTGAAAAAGGTGACTTGTGTGTTGAAATTGGCAATGGTAAGAAGGTGGAGATTGTTAAAGGTGATATTACGAAAGAAAGATCAGATGTTATTGCTCACTTGACCAATCCAAGCCTGTTCATGCGAAGTGGGGTCGCCATTGCTCTTGTGAAAGCTGGAGGAAATGATATTGAAAGGGCATCCCAAAATATAGGCAGTTCATATAAACTACTCAATGCAACTACAGTTTTAACAACCGCAGGAAGATTGGATGCTAAATACGTTGCTCACATGGTTGCTTCTAACGATCCCTCCTTCAGTGAGATTGAAAAGTGTATCACTAACTGCCTAAATAGAGTTACGGAAAAAAAATGTGAAAGCATTTCATTTCCCGCCGTTGGAACAGGCTCCTTAAAAAACGACCCGGGAAAAGCTGCTAAAACAATTTTTTCATCGGTCGTACGTTTTCTTCAGTCAAGCACTGGGTCACTCAAAACTGTTCGCATTGTTTTAAAGGATGATGATCTTGTCGAGGCATTTCAAGCATCGGTAAAGAAGTTTAATGAAAGCGAAGAGCCTGGAGTGTTTAAAAAGATTGTAAATTATTTTTGGAGCACAGAATCACCCGCAGCCTTGAAAGTGGTAGAGAATACTCCTGTTACAACCACAGAACTTCTCTTAGAAATCTATGCGCAAAACGAAGCAACCGTTGGAATTGCAAAAGAGAAAATTTTGAACGTCATTGAAAAGCAAAAGAAGAAAGAAAAACTAGACGACGAAAACATCGTAAAACTGTCAAGTATGCAAGTTGAGGAAATAAAACGCTGGTGCGATGTGAACGATGTTAAAGTTACTATTGATAAGGAACTTAACCGTATTATCATGTTTGGACACAGTGAGGACATTTCCACCATGATTACTAAAATATATCAAGTTTTGAAAAAAATTGGCGAGAGAGAGAGAGCTGAAATGCACGCGGAGTATGCCGAAATGGTTTCGAAGAGTGTACAGTGGTTTTACGTGGATCCAGCAACCGGTGATCATGAAGAGTACCACAAGCATACAAACGCCGCAATCGAGAAAGCTTACAGCAAAAACGAAAAATCTGTTATTTTCGATTTAATAGATGGAAAATGCAAAATTGTATTCGATAGGATGCAAGAAATGAACTTGGACACAAATGTGAAAACGGAAGTCATGAGGAAAGATCTCAAAGGTATCCAAATGCGTCTATTTTCGTCTATGCGTCTCAGTACGGTCATTATTCCCGTAGTGACCAGTTTATATCACCCAGCCTATAGACATGTGTCTAAATTACGTTTTACTATAAAGTAAATTTCAATTATGTAAACCTTCGTAAACTAGGCCTAGTACTACGCCTGGATAAATCCTTAATTTAAATGTTGAAGAAATATGCCAATGCACTGTGAGAGCAAAACAAAGTCACTAATTTCAGTTAGGCGGGTACGATGTACTTGATTATTTTTAGGGCTGTTTTACACTTTAACTGTAAAAATTACCGTATTGTAGCGACATGTAGCGTATATTACACCATAGGTAGCCCAATGCGCTGCATTACGTACGTCACTTAGGTCACGTATATAGTATATAATAATATAAGGTTGGCAAGAATATTTTATTTTCAATATACATCGTTTAAATATGATCAAAATATTAACATCTATTCTATAAAATACGCCAAAAAAATAACAGCCCCTAAGTGTAGGGTAGTTTTACTAAATTTGTACGTGTTTTTTTTGCAATGAAACGCGATAAAAAAATGAAAATATGCCAAAAGTTTGTTGAAATTTGCCGTGTCCCGATGCGGGATGCCTGTTGCCGTGCAAAAACATCAATTTGAAAACTCGTATACGCGAACCTATTGGTCATCACAAAACGGTCAAAGCTGCATGACCAATAGGATCGCGTATACGAGTTTTCAAATTGATGTTTTTGCACGGCAACAGGCATCCCGCATCGGGACACGGCAAATTTCAACAAACTTTTGGCATATTTTCATTTTTTAATCGCGTTTCATTGCAAAAAAACTACGTACAAATTTAGTAAAACTACCCTACACTTAGGGGCTGTTATTTTTTGGCGTATTTTATAGAATAGATGTTAATATTTTGATCATATTCAAACGATGTATATTGAAAATAAAATATTCTTGCCAACCTTATATTATTATATACTATATACGTGACCCGAGTGACGTACGTAATGCAGCGCATTGGGATACCTATGATTACACACTTAATGTATGCTCCCGAGGGAAATATTGAGTTTTGTTTTCCCAAGAGTCTGAATGTTTCCAGAGACGAATTCGATGTAAACATTGAGACTCGAGGGAAAACAAAGCTCACAATTTCCCGAAGTTGTGTACATTAAGTGCTTTGCAATATAGGAACAAAAACATACATGTTACACAACAATTTCATTTTAAAAAAAAACACTTTACTTTGTTATAACATCATGGGGGCAACAATTTTTCACTTGTTTCCATGGCGGGAAACATTGCTTTTATTCCCAGTCATGTGACTACGAATGAACCAATCACATTTAAAATACACAGCACAGCAACATTTTTTCTTGGGCACTCAGATAGAACTAATGACTTTGAAACAAGGAATAATTAAGCGGTTCACTACGACACGGTTGAAGTGGAAAACAAGCCTTGTTGTCGAAATGAATTCCTCGACGTATAATGCAGTCGGAAACATAATCAACAGTATTTTAGGATTTCATAGCTTCTGCAAAATTGTTATCATGAAATTTAGTGTAACTAAATGGCGACGAGATGGATCATGATGACAAAAAGAGAAGAGTTGAGTTACAAAGAACGTCTGTTGGCCCTGGACCTTCTGCCGTTGACCTTCGATAGGGAGGTTAAAGACTTGGTGTTTCTGTACAAGGCTCTGTTTGGTTATGTGAATGTTGATGTCAGTAATTGTGTCTCGTTTGTCAGTCATGGTCGAACTCGGCTGAGTAACACCTCAAAGTACATTCTAAAATGTCAAATCTGTAGAACAAGCACTTATCAATCTTCGTATTATAATCGTGTCGTGAAACTGTGGAACACTGTATGTAAAGATATATGTTTAGACACTGTGTCTAGTCCTAGTTCTTTTAAATGTTTAGTTAAACGTAGATACTTTAGTATTGTTGATTCTATTTATGATGTTGACTTGTCATGTACGTGGTCCTTGGTTCGTGACTGCTCGTGTCATAGGACTTAAATTGTATTGTACTGGGTGTGTGTAGTGTTGTGTGTGTAATGATAGTAATGATTTAGTAAAGTTTGGGAAGGTATCTTGCATGGTTCCTCGAGTCCCGTTTATACCTTGCCCTTTTAGGGTCTATATTTTAGGAGTAGTTTTAATTGAATATTTTATATGTTTCTTTGTAAAAATATGTTTAATTGACCCTAATAAAGATGATAAAGATAAAGATAACTAAAGGTAATTTTGTATTGTTTTTAACAGAGATATCCGTACCCGACTATTGGGAACCTCAACCACTCGATGCCAATGGCAAAGAGCTTGTTGTACACCTTGTCCTTCTCAACCCTAAGAATCCAAACCACAAGAAGGAATGCATGGAAATTTCTGATCATTTCAACAGAACATGCGGCCAGCAAATTCTTCAGATCGAGCGAATCCAAAATCCATCGTTGTATAAACAGTACGTTACGAAAAAAAATTGCTTGGATCAAAAAGGTGAAAAAGTGAGGTCTTGTTGGGCATCAAGTCCTGATAAGTTAGAGGAAATAACTGAAAAAGGACTAAACAGGAGTTATGCTGGAAACACTCATGGTAATTGTTAATTTTTTAAACTTTTAACTTCCTTACCCATTAAAAGTCAATTAGGGAACCTTACATCAATCTTGGGCCCAGCAACTGCTTAAAATATACAAAGCCTGACTTGCGAGGTTTTTATTACATATGTTATTATGTTATTATACAAAGAACATATAAATATGTTATTTACTTGTTTCGAGGTCCGGATGGAAAAATATTATTTTTCCGAGGTCTCAAAAAGGGCCCAGGCCGCTCACCGAGCCCCTTGTGACGTTTCAAAGATCGAGCGGAGTTTTTTCCGGACCGACCAAAAAGAAAGTAACGTTAATTTTTAACAATTAAACAACGTTTTGCCGTATTATTATTATGTATTCATATTATGAATTTATATTCAGGCAGTGTTTTCACCATGCAACTGTATAAGGCGTAAAATATTTTTTTTGGGATTGCTTTTCATACTTTTTTCTATTAAAATAGGAGTTGCATTTGGTAGAGGAGTTTACTTTGCAAGGGATGCCTCTATGTCGGCTGGTTATGCCCAACCAGACATTTCGACAGGACGAAGGTACATGTACTATACAAGAGTGGCAGTAGGAGAATACACAAACGGGGGCAAAGGCATAGTGGTACCACCAAACAAAGGATGGGGCAGCAATGATTCGTACGATTCTGTCGTCAATGATGTAAACAACCCGACAATCTATGTCTTGTTTTATGATAATCAATATTATCCCGAATACTTGATAACCTTCCAGTAAAAGAAATGTAACCCCAGTTCACATTAATTTATCGTAAAATAATGATTTAGAAGGAGTTCACTAACAAAATATATAGATTGAAAAACAGTTCGAAAATTTGGAAAAAAAATTGTCTTTGTCACTTCAGCTATTGAATTGTATTAATCTCGCATTCAGCGACTGAATGAATAATTAATACAACATCTAGCAAGAACTTTTCGGCCTGGTTCACAATTTTCCTCATAAACTAAATTTTCGTGCTTTAACTAATAAGCTACGTAGGACGTTTGTGGGAGAATGCGCCCATTCATACTAGACTCAGAGTTTAAAACACTCGAGAGGACAATTTCTTGTTGTTTACTTGTTTTGTGACGCAAATTTTGCTTGCATGAAATGGCTAGAGTCCACTGGAGAAGGAGTATTGCGGCAAAGTACGAACAGTTCACAAACATTCATGCAATTCGATGAACGTACATGTTGACCAGAACCAGGCATCTTAAACCTCTCTATTTTCTAATATTGGAAAGTGCATGTTGATTTGATTGATTTTGTTTTATTACACGTACAATAACATACAATGAACTAAATTATTACGTGTTTATAGAAGTATTTGAAAAAAAAATAGTTTACCACTTATATGATTGGGTTTTACACATCCTTCGTTTTATTCGTATTAAGGATTAGTTAGGACAAATTTCCCAAAAATGTCGCTTGGCGAACATTGCATGGAGGATACTTCTTTTGGTGCAGTTTGTAAAATATTATTACCTATTACCTCGAATTCGTCTCTTTTTTTAATCAGCGATACTTACCTCGCCTTCGGCAAATAATTCTCTCTGTCCTGGCGTAGCCAGCTTCAATAATCGGGGGGGGGGGCATATTCATATATTCATGTTAACAGACTGTAGAGACAATTGATTTGAAAAGAAATTAATCCTGCGTATCACGATTATATGAGGATGGGCCTGGCCCTGTGTGTGTTATTAGAGAAATTCCAATGGTGACCATCCATCACTTTGTATTAAAGTTTTTGTTGCAGAAATTTTTTATTATTTTATTATATATTAAATTTTTATCATTTTTATAATTTTTATTATAAAATATTTATTTGTATTACGCTGTATATTAAATGATCTATATTATTGAGGGAACACACAATAGTTAATGGCAGGAAAAAAAGGTAAAAAATAAATTATTTTAAGCTATTTGTTATGAATTTCCGAAGAGTAATTTGAAATGTATGAATAATGCGACAATTATAATTTAGCTACTTTGACTAACCCTGAATCCGCCACTGCACATGAATTAATATCTTAAATAAAGAAATGGTCGATTCTGACGAGGAAATAATCCAAATTCCCAACGAGAGATATGTATAAGGAAGTATAAATAACGTTGAACTGTTCGCCAATCAATCTCAACGCCTCGTTCCAGTACTTTTACTGTGTGTTTCTGGATACTCTGGATAAACTGGAGGAAATTTAGCTATATTCAAGGAACGTTCTATATGCGTGTGAACTAATTAAAATAATGGAATAATTGTGCTCCTCTCGAGCAATCAGCATCCATCATTTTAGCACTGATGCTAATAATAAATGCCAAAATCATACTTGCAGACAAATCAACCTTGTGCTACGCGGTCGGTTGATTTTATAACCACTCCTAAGATTTTGGCATTACATATTTGCACTCTTAGTTCTATGATCATTGTTAATTATTGGTCGTGAGGCGCAGTAAATATTTCGATCCAAATCTTTCTCATAATTATGATGCAAATCGTATCGAAAAAATCCCTCGTCAGGGCGTTTTATATAGTATGAAATGTACGACAAATCACCACAAAGAAAAGTTACATATGTTTAATTGTTTAAAGTATCTGACAGCGTTTCAAATTTGATTTCAAGAATTGTATTTTATAAAGTGTTTCGTGCAATAATTAATTAATGACTGTAAAGTTAACCATGAACATGTAATCAGTTCGTGCAAGTGCAGTAAAGAGGTTTTCTGTACTTTAGTACTCGCTTAGGACGCCAGTTCAATGTAAATTAAAGACGATATATTTCGAATTCTATTATTGATTGTTTAAAATACATATATACACGGGGCGAAAAGTTAGGTTTGCGAACTTGTAAATCAAATCGCAAATCTGCGACAAAACTTAATTTTGACCATAGTTTGCCAGATTTGCACGCGTGTAAACGTTTAGTTTCCACTCGCATGTAAAACAGTTGCAAAGTTGGCATCCGCCGCGATTGCGTATGGTGCAAACATATTGCAAACCCAGTAACTTTACCAGATTTGCATTATTGTTTGCCTCGCGTGTAAACGCATAGCAAACATTAAATTTGCTATACAGGGTGTCTCAAAAAAAACGCAACCACTTAAATATGCAAGAATATTAATATTGTTTGGGTTTGCACCATAGTTCAGCTAAAAGGACTTTTAGCATTTTAAATGAAGGGTTAAGAGCCATTTTCAATTCCCAGAGGTGCTTATCTATTG
Organism: Dendronephthya gigantea; assembly: GCF_004324835.1. Lineage (NCBI taxonomy): Eukaryota > Metazoa > Cnidaria > Anthozoa > Malacalcyonacea > Nephtheidae > Dendronephthya > Dendronephthya gigantea. The sequence goes on along the minus strand of NW_021163017.1, from coordinate 3,213,514 downwards.
CGCTTTACAGCTACAATAATGTTCTCGCATATTTAAGTGGTTGCGTTTTTTTTGAGACACCCTGTAGATTTGCTTCGCGTACAAAACTATAGCACAAACGTTAAATTTGCTATAGATTTGCTTCGCGTGCAAAACTATAGCACAAACGTTAAATTTGCATTATTGTTTGCCTCGCGTGTAATTGTGCCGCAAATAATGATTTTGCATGGATTTCCACAGCGTGTAAACCTCTTGCAAGCATAATAAGTTTGCAACAGATTTGTGTCGTGTGTGAATTTATTAAAGCAAATAATACATCCAACCACAGTTTTGCATCTCTTGCAAATGCATGGCAAACGCTATATTGAGTTGCAGTACATTTGCATCACTGTAAACTGGGAACAAAATAAACAAATGACAAAATAATTTCGTTTGTAAACTATGTATTTAGTATGCAATACTTTACAAATACAATTCTACGAATATTGCTTTAATTGTAATCAATGAAAACACAAATTCCTTTAAAATCTGTCGTCAAAGCGACAGAAATTAAAGACCCTACAGTAAGAATAAACAATTAGTCTAATAATCTATATAACTCTATATATTTGTTGATATAATACCCTGTATATAGCAGCTAGGTCAAAAACAAAGGATTTACAGAGACCCGTTTGAAAACAACGCGTTAAGGCTGCTTTCCACTTACGCGTTTTTTATACGCACGTGCACGTACGGAAAATTTTAAATGCCTTCAAATTTTTATTATTTAACATGTAGGTCAACTATAATGCACACAAAAATATGCAGAAAAGTTCCTTCGATTTATTTACTTAGTTTTTTCGAAGCTAACATGTATAAGGATTTCGACTTTGACGTGCGTGTACGTGCGTATGAAAAACGCGTAAGTGAAAAACAGCCTTAAGGCTGCTTTCCACTTACGCGTTTTTTATACGCACGCAAACGTACGAAAAATTTTAAATGCTTTCAAATTTTTATTATTTAACATCTAGGTCAACTAATGCATACTAAAATGCGCAGAAAACTGAGTTCCTTCGATTTATTTACTTAGTTTTTTCAAAGGTAACATGTATAAGAATTTAGACTTTTACGAGCGTGTACGTGCGTATGAAAAACGCGTAAGTGGAAATCCACCCTTAAGGCAAGCCTGAGTTACGGCTGTTTTCCACTTACGCGTTTTTCATACGCACGTACACGCACCTAAAAGTCTAAATTCTTATGCATGTTACCTTCGGCTAAGTGAATAAATCGAAGGAAGTTATTCTGCACATTTTAGTACGCATTAGTTGACCTAGATGTTAAATAATAAAAATCTAAAAGCATTTAAAAATTTCCATGCGTGTACGTGCGTATAAAAATCGCGTAAGTGGAAAGCAGCCCTTAAGAACATTCTTAATATCAGTTTTGCGGAACCAATCAAACTTCGTGTACCATCAAGCTTTCCAGCTGCACAACCCAACGAGTTCACTTTTTCTGTTATGATCTTTTTTGAATTCCGGAGCTAAAACTAAATGTTTGTGTATGAACCGCTCTAGTTGAGTTGTACATATTAATCATTACGGCACTGAATTCGTGCGTTTACTGATGCAGGGTGCGTTTACCATGCAAGAGTTATTGCCTTATCATCCAGCCAGGAATACCATTTGGAGGATTGCTTTCTTTAAGACTTCCTTGTTGTCGTGGTTTGCTCATTATCTTCGATTTTTCAGATGCCCGTCGGGTCCATTTTCGATCAAGGCTCTGCAAGAGATCGTTAAATCGTTAAGCACTTTTTGCTTTGCTCGTGTGAATTGGTTTCAGTACCACCCTAAGCGTTTCTCATGTGGCAAGTCGGATGGTAGCCCAGAAGTTTGGTGCGCTAGCTTATTTGATTGTTTTGGTGCATCTGCGTTTATTCCCGTTCAACGAATTTGCGGAAAGTTTCTCCCTGGCTATGACAAACTAAATGGTGAAAATGTTTTATTTGTTCTTGCCTTGAACAAAAAGTATTTTTTATAATCCCAGTGTATGTAAATTTGTAAGGATGTTATAGTGTTATAAAATATGTTCAAAGTTGACAGATTTAGTTAAATGGGACTTTAAAAGGAACAAAGTTTTCCCTGAGTGTAGGCAGCATATAATCTCATATACGTTATTTACTCTCATGTTATGTTTTAGTTATGTCCCCAAAGCAAGACATCATCCTTCAACACATGAATGAAATGATTTTTTAATCTGACCAAATTAAGCCATTACATGTGAACGAGGCTCAGGAGCTTTTTTTTTTCAAATTCTTTAAAGTTAAGAACTCTTTTTATACATGTGTCAAAAGAGTATGTTTTGCATCTTTGCACATGGCTTATGAGAGTAAAACTTGTAATTCATTTCATTTAATTGAGGCGATGACGTAATTACCAAAAGGGTCTAGTAAATATTTCAGCTATTATAGGGCATGTTTAGTGTGAAACGATATCTCATGCCAACCAACGAGATGAGTAAAAGTTATAGAAATATATATAGTTGCTATGTCGGGCAAAGTTATATTTTGCACTGTTAAAATAACCATGTTTGCTAATCTAATAACTTGCAGTTCATTAAATTACGTAGGACTATATTTTTTGCGTTTCCCAATCAAACTTAGCCTTGCAGTTTCGAGTGAAAGTTTCACTCAACTTGTAGCTGTGTTATTGAATTCGGACTTCACTTTTATCGCTTGGTTTAGAATTTGCTTTTATATGTATATACAAGCTGAAATTCTTCATTTACAATAGCTCGTGTTTTTGAAAATCCTTAACTCTCAAAATATGAATTAGATGCACGCCAAATTTAATGGTGATTAAATTCCGCGATGCATAACATCGTCTCACCATAATCCGTAACCAATGAATTGTAAGTTATAAATTATAACCCATGAATGGGTGTTCCTTTCGTTATTAGTCGTGTACTAAGCGGTATTTGACTTTATACTTTGAGTTACAATTATATTTATTCAAATTTATTTCGCATGACGTTCCAAAATAACCCTTTAAGGAAGGGCGTAGCAACGTCTTTGAGTAATTCTCATAAAATGCGGTGGAACTCAGCCTAAATAAACAAACAAAACTTTTATCTTGGCTCTTCTGGCCTACGACGAAGAAGCAGTTGTGGTGCGCACTATACAACAGTTTAAAAAAATTCAGTTCCTTTAGCCACCGTGCAATAGTATCACAGGAAACGGGATGGTGAGGTTGTGGTGAATCTCCTCGTATAGGCGTCAATCGAACGTTAATTGAGGGGGACCATATTCGTATATTCTGTTATGCCAGGCTTATTTCTATTGAAAGTGAAGTTGTTTTCAAAAAAATATGAATATGGTCCCCCTCGATTAACATTCGATTGACGCCAATGGTTTGGTCAATTGCAAATAGTGTTTTAAACTTTTAACAATACACAGGCTTGGTTCGCTAGGATAAGCCAGAAACTCCTGGCGTCCCCAGTGTTTGCCAGGTTTAGACGTTTTTAAAAGTTGATCCACATAGAAGATATATATTTATTTTCTTCACGATCCATGCTTGTTATACTTATACATCAATTAAGTCATCTTCTTTCAAGCGACATACTGCACTCCATCAGTGTCTCCATGATATCGTTAGCCGTTTTTAAAAGTTATCGGGTCGCCAACGTAACTATAAGAATCATGCTACATAATACTATGATTATAGCAACAGTATTGGTACTACTATAACACTATGATTTGCTATCACACTTCTTATCGTGAATTTGCTCTACCTGTTGCTGGTTCTTTCGTCGCAATGTTCGGTTGGAATTTAAACTTAAATAATCAGTCGAGTTTTCTTCTTCTTCATCTTTTACGAAAAGCAATGTTTATTCCTTCCAGTGCCACTGCATAAAGAATGATATCACACTCGTCAAAAATTAGCACGAAAATATTTACCCTGAAGCGGGTCTATTATTTACCAGTGCGAATAAATTTGTTTTTATCTATTTAAGAAATCCACAACATGACCAAACAGCCTGCATGGTCCAATATATAGTGATCTGGTTACCTCTTTGGACGAGATCTCGCCTTTTTCTCCTTGCATTGATTACCATATAATGGAAACGCCCTTATAGTAGCGAAATAAGTAAATAAATGTAATGCTTACAATTTCGTAGTCTCCTAACCATTTTACCATAGGCTTTATTTGTATTGTTTCATAAAGACTCGTTATACGCTAATACCTCAAAAAATTTCTCGTCTTGTTTAATGTCGTCCTTATAGGCGGGATCATGCAGCAAGCAAACGCAACATTAGCACGCATAATGTGTTTTTATGTATATACGCGATTCGCTAATATGTCTATACGTGATTATATATATGATTATGTTTATACGTGAGTCATTCTCAAATGTTACTTATATAATATTGTGAAACGTCTTTAAAATAGGATAAAGTTTATTGATCTTACTCTAAAGCCGCGTTTACACTAGAGGCCTTGATCTGGCCTGGAACACGTTCACAATACTGTCTTTCTTGTTAATAATTGACAAAATTTCGAACCAGATGCAAAACTCGCCTAAAAATACTATAGTATCATGCACTTATTAAGTTGAGAATAGATCAGGACTAATTAAAAGCCATTCACATCACAAAAATCGTGCTCCAGGGCAGCTCCAGGCCTGTTAGTCTGTTTTCAGCATTAAAAAAGCGAAGTGCATATAAATTGCCCTAAAAAAGTTTGGCCATGCGTATATATATATATATATATATATATATATATATATATATATATATCTATATATATATATATATATATATATACAGTCGTTACCAAAAAGGTTGTCATATTGAAATATATATAAATACGTAAATATCAGTCTCGTGATTTTACTGCATACGTTAATTTTATTGGAAATCCATGAAAATCTTTACTAAAAATTTCCTAAATATAATGGTAAGGTTAACAATATTGATAATAATAAAGAAACAAGACAAAAATGAGCGAAATAAACAATTTTTAATGTTCACGTGATTGGTATTTATATATATATATATATATTGATAGGGACAACGTTTTTGATAACGACTGTATATATATATATATATATATATATAATATATATATATATATAATATATATAATATATATATATATATATATATATATATATATTGTTGAACATATCCTCGTAATATTACTGGACAAATTTTGTATTTAACTACCGCCATTCAATTGAAAGGTAGTCAAGCATTTTATATATTACGTTCATAGGTATACTTCAGTTAAAATTGTCGTCGACAATTCTAAAATATAAGCACGAAGCGAATTATATGAATATTGCTTTAATTAACACATAGCATTGTATATTTCTGAAGCGCCCTTAAATTTGCCAGCTCGTACAACCTTTCGCAAATTTCTTGCAAAGTTGTAATTAACTTTGCAATGAAAATTTATATTAGACAACCTGTTTGCAAAATTCAGTGCAAAAACTACCTTTGATGCAAATTTGCTATCGTGCAAATCTTGCGAAGTAGTTTGCACGCGTGTAAACGATTTGCAAACCAAACTCAAATTGAAAGGCTTGCAGTCATATATGCACACATGCAAACCCGTGGCAAATTTTGTTATAAATTTACGACAAATTTGCACGCGTGCAAAACCCGTGGCAAATTTAGTTATAAATTTGCTCAAAATTTGCACGCATGGCAATTTAGTGCAAATCTAGATCCAAATTTGCACGCGAGCAAACTGGTATGCAAAATTGCCGCAAATCGGAAGGTTGCGTTTTACAAAAATACACGCGTGCAAAATTGAAGCAAACTTAGTCTTTTGATTTGCAACTAGTTTGAGTTTGAGTAAATTTATGCCAAATCCAACTTTTCGCCCCGTGATAGTTATTAATAATCGGGAAAATTATCCCAAAACATGGTGAATATTGACAGGAAGAAAAGGATATCGAATGGCGAAGCGACAGTTGATTTTGCCCCGTTATCCACAGAGTCATCTTTCGCATCACACAGCGATGCATCTTTACATTTTGTCAGATTTGAACAGCCTGTTCTCACGTTCAAGTCCGTTTGGTAAAACGAGGGAAGCTTACAACTCCACGAAAATCCTGTTGGTGCCAGATAAGCCTTAACTGAAACTACCTCGCTGAAAGAACAGAATCTGTAGCCAGCTGGGATTACGATATAGGAGTGAGTTTTCACAGTATACGTGTTCACCTTAATGCGTTCTGTTGTATGAGACACGCCGCCCGATAACGCTACCATTTTCCGCACAATCGTACCAATCTCTGTCTTCACTTCTACGGCAGTACGTACGGTGCGGCCGGAGAAACGATGAGTTTTGACTTCATAGACACATGTATGGTTGTGAAATTTTTCACCAGGGCAAGCGGAAGAGAAGGCTTCAACTGCGCAGCGAATTCCAGGCTTTGAAGGACCTTCGAGACTAGAACACATGTATATTTGTATATGAAGGTAGCCTGATACGAAGGTAACGCGGATTTGATTACCATCTTTCTTTGCGAATTTCCAACTATAGATACTACTGTACTTATCACAATATATTAGCACATCTCTCCGCGGTTCTTCAAGTGGTATTTGCTTATTGTGGACACCCAAGACGACCTGACGATTTGCGATCCGAATGTACTTGTACAGCAAACATTTTCTGACATTCACTGAACTATTTGTGGCCACCAGTTTACACACCTTATCATCTTTTGTGTATACCATTGTAGGAAGAATAAGCTGAACCGGCGCTAGAACAGGCAGAATATCGCGCAACGCCATCTCAACTACATTTTGAGATTTATTGCAATGACGATCACAAAAAAGCATAATTATAAGCAAACATCTCAAGTAACTAAGCAATATTAGCCAATTATCATGGAGAAAGAAGTCACATGATAGTCTAACTATATTGTTTTTAATTGTAGCTTCATCATCGCAGTATTAGAAGCCTTCCATTTGACGTGTAGTATTAAAAATTAACTAGTTCTTCATATTTATCTCTGTTTTTGTAAACATTATACTATTCCCAATTTTTTTTGTACTATTCACACGCCCCTCCTAGAAATCAACTCTTATTATAGTTGAGTGGGGCTAGCGTGTTTAAATAAAGTGATGTATGTATGTGTGTGTGTGCTTTGATGTCACTGATCTGATATATAGAAGGCAAAAGTGAAGCCGGAAGTGATCGGCCGCCACCCGATTTAAAGGCCTCACTTTCGTATAATTTAATATAGATTTATATATATACACATTGATTGATTGCATTTTGTGTAAAACATTTGTAAAACACAAAAACAGACTATTGTTTGGTTCACGCGAAGTTTTGAGCTGAATTAATATAATTTCCGACTCAACTCCCAAGATGAAATTCATTTCTGCAAAGTGAATTGGCTCGAGCATGCTGCCATGCTCTGCAATGATGTCATGGTTATATCATACTTGGAATTCCCCGCTTCTTCTTAGAAAACATTGTCATCCAATATCATGCGCTTATAGCAGGTACCTATAGCGTATTTACCTATTTACCGACCGAATCATTTGCATTTGCCATGCTCTTCAGACAGCAGTTGATAAAATTATGATGATTTGAAACGGCGAGAAGATGTTTCCATTGTATGTGACTGGTTTACCGGGTGAAATTACACTTGACGACTTGATTATATATTTTCAATCGGGAAAATCAGGCGGCGGTGATGTTGATTATGAAGCTTGCAAATTGGATGGCGACAAAGCAGTCATAGTGTTTGAGAAGAAGGAATGTGAGTAGTTTATTAATCTAATGTTAAAATCGCCCCTAGCTTGAATAATGTTTAGTAATCAAATTTTGTGAACACTGGACTGAAGAAACTGTGTTTGCTAAAGACTATACAGCTAGGGCCTACAAGTGCAGTATAAATAGTTTATAACGAAAGCGAAAGAAAGAAACTATTTCAATATATGTGCTTTTACCATAGTATGGAATTTTTATTAATAAAGGAAATAATGATGAAAGTTAATTTACGCTCTCATGCGGTTATATTTTAGTCACTTTAGGCGAGAAAAGATTACTTTCACTTTGTGAAGCATTTCGTGCTAAACGACTTCCACGAACCGGTCGGTCGTGCGTGGCATCAGTGAGTTTAGGAAATACAACGGCAACCGCAAGTTGAACGTGCTCATCTACATTGGCATTGATCCTTTTAGACAAAAGCAAATTTAAATTACGTGGCCTTTAACGTTGCACACTTCCGTAGTTGCTGAAACGGCATCGACACCAATTTCACGGTGCCACATAACGCAGCAACAGTTAATGTGTTCGATGTTGTTTGGAGCGTAGGCAATTTTGCTGATCGACCATATTTATAAAAGTTAATAACTGTTTCAGAGAAAGAGGAAAATTGAAGAGGCAAATCAAATCAAGTCGATACTAACTCGTATTTTCTATAGCGTGTGTGTGGGTAATTTATTCACAAAAAAAGACCTCATGATCAAGCTTGGGTAATGACTAATGACTAATGTTAAGTTGTTTATATCTTAATTTTTGCATTGCAGATTTGGAAAATGTTTTACAAAGAAATCACGAACTTGATGGCCATAAGTTACGAATATCTGCCGAAGATGATAAACGTAAGAAACCAGTTCCGAAGAGACGAACAAGAAAGAAGCCAGAAGGAAAGCCGGAAGAAAAGCCCAATGACAATCAGGTAGAAACGGAAACATCTAGAATGAAGTCACTAACATTAATTTGTCAGGGAACATTGTCAGAACCTGTTTTCAGAGGCGTAGCGTGGGCGGAGATTCCTGCCCTCCCCCTGGTGAAATTCTGGGTTCATATCCTGGGGCCATCCTTAGCTTGACAGTCGCGAGTTACTAGTAAATCAGGCAAAAATGAGCAGATTTCACGTACTTGCTTTTAGGAAAAGGTTTTTAATTTTCTACTAACTTCGAGAAGTATATATATAATTTTTTACTTGAATTCGGTAAAAATTCAATTGGGGCGTTTACAAAATCGCGTCAGTCTGACGCCATTTTTTGGCAACCCTGCACCCCTATTTGACGTTGCGTGACGTATACCAATATACTAGAAGTAACCAAAGCAAGTGCGTTCGATGGTCGATTATATAGATATCCTTGATGTGGATCTAAATCCTTAAGGCAATGCGTATTAAAGAAAGAAATTCTTCACGCTGAGAAATCCTTTAAGAAGTAAACGCGGTTTGTTTAATTAGGACACGGCACAAAACCCGGAAGTCGGAGCATACGCAAAAACACGAAAGCGAAGCAGATGTCACATCCAAAAATCCGAAATGAAATCTTCTTCGTCCAACGCAATAATACCCTCTCAATAATTACCTGACGCTAACTATACATATATCCCTTCTCCCCACTGATGTAATAATAGAGCTCCACATATACAAATTGGGAGATACTTCATGTCTGACTCGTTCATATCATTCCACCATTTTTCAACTATGCAGATTTGTTCGCGGGATGCAAAACAAACGAAAACTGTAGTGACAAGCACGACCTCGTACCCTGGGTCTTTTCTCTGTGCTCATTCTAGGGGGAATTAATCAGCAATGTTAATTAATTAGCAACGACAAATATTTTTCAATTTTGTCATCAACTAATTTTCACCTCGCGTCGCCTGACTTCACCCGAGACACTCCCTCTGTGGCACTCTCTAAAACATCCCCTACCCTTTAGAGCGTTACGTATCTTGTGAGTTGTATAGTAGATCTACAATAAACGCGGTAAGGAGGAAATGAAAGATCCGGTGGATTTTAGTGGATACATGCATGTTCATGCCCTGAAGAGGCCGAGATGAAAAATTAATACATAACATAATTACATATTCGCAAATGAAAAAAGACACGCTGATTTTATAAAATTCGTCGTTATTAATAATCTTTCTATAAGTTTGTTTACATTGTTAGTTTGTTTGTGTTCATTGCTGTAACCGCTATCGAATAGCAACGTATCGCGGGCTCATTGTCGAAAAATAGTTTCAAAATAGTCGAAAAATATTACATGGCTAAAATCCAACTACGCAAAATGAAGTAAAGAGTCAGGGGCCGGTTGTATCAAAGCCGGATACCGCTATCCGCCAGATAGTGATTTTTTCAACCGTTCTAAAACTGCTCGAAAAGCGATAAATTTTCAGCTTGGAAGCAAAATTTATAAAGAGGATCCTCAATTTAGGAATAATAAGATTTAATCAAAGTTTTGCCAAATAACTGGCGATTTTGAAGCGATTGAAAAAATCACTCTCCGGTGGATAGCGCTATCCGGCTTTCATACAACCGGCCCCAGGTGCTATATATAAGTATTGTCGACAAAGGTTGGCTGGTTCTAGAGGGCGCACTTTGGGTTATCCGTTATTTCTGCATGCATGTCTATAACTTATGTCACGTCATTGTGCCAACCACTACCAACCACTAGCCATACCGAAATTAGTCAAGGCTGTTTTAGTGACCCCGCCAAAGAGGATATTTTTGCTTATTATATGTGTATAGAGATTTATGCACAGCAGAATGATGAAATATAAATCGTATTTCACTGTGTAAATAAATTTCACGCAATTTGATTGGACGTACGATATTCTTCACACGTGAAAAATTGTCCTATGTCATTTTGGCTGCAATTTGTTTACATTTTCTTTCAAGATGGCGTCGAAATATAGGAGTGAGATTCAAAACATAATTCTCATATTCAAGATATTTTTACATTCAGCACATCTCAAATCTTTCGGAATTCGGAAAGAATGTCTAACTTCTATTGAACAAAATTACAAAGAAACTGAAGGGTAATAAATATGTTTTCATGCATAAAGTTTCGATTTTGTTGTTGTGTTTTTGTATATTAAAAGCGTGTCGTTGTCAAATTGATCTCTATACACATTTAATAAACAAATTACTTCACGGTTGGCTCGTTTGTACGATTTTTATCATGCACTCGTTGCGAAGGATCGCAAACTCACTCGTTCGCTGCGCTCACTCGTTCGTTTTGCGATGCTTCACAACTCGTGCATAAAAATCGTACGCACTCGCCAACCATGAAGTAATCTCTATATATACTATCATTGCTGATTTGTATGAATATTCTCGTGTAATTATCCCTTATTATTTCTGCGTATCACGTATTAACTCTTTTATTAAAGAATCAACCAGACGCTGAAAAAGCTCATCTTGGTGAAGTTCGAACTGTTATCGTAAGTGGCCTTTGCCCAGATTCAACAAACGAAACTGTGGAAATGTTTTTTGAAAGTAGTAGAAGGTCTTGTGGAGGGAAAATAGAGAAACTGGAAAGATTGGAACCAGGCGTTACTCATATTACTTTTACCAGTGCTGAAGGTGTTGATTTTATTTTTTTGAGTTTTAACTTGATTTTACCTAATACGATAATCCAAATTTCATCCGTGCAAGTAAATGGGGCTTAATTCTTATCTTCTTTAATAAACACACAGAACGAGCTCAGAAGTATGCTTAACATCTCCAACGAATCCGAGTCAAGTTTCGAATGAAGTCTAAGACAGTTTCCAAATTATTTATTGACATACACAGAAACCTTCAATGTACGTTACTTTTTTGTATCTTTTAGTTGCAGCACAAGTATTAAAGCAGGATAAACTGGAACTGGATGGGTATCTTTTACAACTAAAAGAAAAACAACCTGAGTTGGTTCTTCCTGTGGACAGGAAAAAGTTGTATGTTGAAAACATAAACCCGAATACGAGCGAAGACAGCTTGTGGAATTACATGGAAATAAGAGCAAAAGAGGATGTGTCTGATATACAGTTTGGTGATAATGGAAATGCTTTTGTAACATTCAAACGAGAACCAGGTAACATTGTCGATCACAAATTCAACCGCAGTTTAAATCATCTATGTTGTTTACCATAGATTATATAATTATAATTATTATTCATTTAAAAGAATTCACAGGCTCTGATCAGCTAAAAGCCATGTGTGAAATCGTCATGTCCAATGTGTGATAACGGTTTTCTTGCACGCTATTTAACAATTAGACAACGAGTCCGAGTTGTCTATGAGCGACGAACGCGAGTTGTCTAATTGTTTTAGTATACACCCTGTACCTAGATATGTTAATTTCGAGAAAATAATCGATACACCACAATTACACCGAAAAATAATTTAATTAATTCAATTTTATACGCTCGCGCGAGCGAATTTTTCCCAAACGTTCACCATCACGAAAAGACAATGGTTGAGTAGCCAATCAGAATGTAGGATTTGTAATAGACAATAGTCGGGTGTATACTAATAGCCATAGCGTGTGATAAATAGTCGTATTCCACGTTAGACGTCGCACGGATAATTTGTAATGCTCTGATACAGCCATATTTTGATTACTGCTCTTCTTTATGGGGAAACTGCTGTGGAGTTTTAAAAGACAAGCTTAAAAAATGTCAAAATTGCGCGTCTATAGGATAATTGCCGGGGAAAATTATGAAGTCAATTCGGCTGACGTTCTTGCATCTCTTGGGTGGTTAACTTTAGGGTAAAGACGAATACGTAATCAATCCATATTAATGTATAGAATTTTAATAAACAGTTATTAGTTTGTGATAACCACAAACTTCGGCTTGATAATTCTTCATATCATGTGAAAACCGAATTCAATAATTTTTATTAATATTCATTTTTTGTAAACTTACGTTCTGATTGGTCGATTTGTACCACGTGAGTGAATTTTACATAGCAACAACGCCACGGCAGTGCCGTTATAGGATTTATTGCACGATCAAAATGGCGGCAATAAACAAAAAATTTGCCGAACTTAGTTATGAAGAAATTAATGTAATTATAGATGAATCCACACCGAAAAATACTAAACAGGCTACCGGTTAGGGTGTTTTAGTATTTAAAGGTAAGCATGTGTTGTTTATTTAAGTTTTAAAATGATATAAAGTCTTTACGAGTTTACTCAAAATGAATATTAAAAGCATTAAAGCACTCTTTTTTTGTGTATTATCGGGTTTTACATGCACTCGTTCAAAAACAATGAACTCGAAGTTCAATACTGCACTCGGCTTCGCCTCGTGCAGTATTGAACTTCTCGTTCCTTGTTTGTGAACTCGTGCATGTAAAACCCGATAATGCACTCACAGAGTGCTTTAATCCTTAAATAATATTAATATGATTATAATATATACACCGTAAGTATAATATAATTATAATATAGAAATACGACACGATTTCATACGTAGTTGAAACTTTCTTCGTTCATACGCTATTGTTGATTTGTGAGGAAGAAAAGGAAATTTCTGGGTAACTTTTACCTCTAATTTTAGTAAACCGAATAGTCTAACATAAATCAAACTAATTTTTTGATAACATATTTTGTATATTTTTTATATGTTTTTAACATAGTATGACGTCATGTAAAACATTACTTTGGGGTTTAACGGTTTTTCTAAATGTGTCTTTTTCATATTTCGCAGATATGAAGAAAGTGTATGACTACAAGAAGAAATTGGAAGGAGCTGTATTAAAGATTTCCAATCCTCCAGTATGTAACAGCGTTTTAGTAACAGGACTCTCTAAGAAGACAACAAAACAAGGAATTGAGATGTACTTTGAGAATGAACGAAATGGTGGAGGCAAAATATATGGGGATATTATATATCAAAAAGATAAAGGAATAGCAGTCGTCTCATTCTGTGACCCAAATGGTAAAATTACATCTCATAATTTGTTTCATACCCTTTCCTATAATTATTGCTATATATGCCGAGTGTCATAAAAATTAAGATATCACCTAAAAATAAAAGAGCCTTTAAAAGGGGATCACATTTTAAGATCGAGCGGTGGAAGAGGAACGATTTATATTCCGTAAGAGCTAGCTGAGTTGTGAGTTTTTGAGCTAACGGTTATTGAGTAAATAAATTTTAGTTAATTCTTTTTTCGCTGTTAGGATGCATTTCATCTGAATTTGGGCTCGAGTTCGCTATATCATTCTGCAAAGACACAAACCACGAATGAATGACGATTACACCATGGTTTTTGTCTTCGAAAAGGGTTTTCTTTCAATAATGTGCAAATTTGAAGTTTGACAAAACGATGTTTGTTTGAAGTTATTCCCTAGTTAGGAAGATTTTGCATTGTTTAAATGTTTTTTTAAGCATCAGTTTTAAGGTTAATTAGTAAGCCTTGAGAGTCCAGAACATTCCTGCCTTGTAAAATTGTGCTTCTGGTCTGGTACATTTGCTCTGCGTTTATATTCTTTTTTTTCTTCTTGCAGTCGTCAGGAGTTTAATCGACAAAAGGCACAAACTAGATCAATCTCTCCTGACATTACGTCAACACCATCAATTCATGGAAACAATAACAGAAATAACCACTAGGGTGGTAAAGTTAGATGCACGTGTATTGGATCATGCTGTCAGGAATTTTGAGAAGGAACTTCTTGATCTGTTTGGGGCTAAAATACTCGAAAGTTTGAAAGAAAATAACGAAGAGATGACCTTGCCAAGCGAAGCAGCAAATGAAATGGAAAAATACATGGCCGAATTTTCAGTCGAAAAAGTAAAAATAAGTAAAAAGTTGTTAGATGATTCCAGGAATGAGCTGGAAGATATGATAACAAAGACGAAACAAGCCAACATTAGTGTCGTAACAAATGAAGAACAACTACGAATAGAGCTTGTTGGAAAGAAAGCTGACGTAAAGAACACTCGTGGTGAATTTCGGGGTGCAATTGCCAAAATGGAGAAGGGGTTAAATATTGTTACCGAGGAGATTCCTAATGTACCCAAGACAAAGTTTGCTTTACTCTCCCTTCACGGTGCCATCGAAATGTTGGAAAAAGATTTTCATGTGCAAGTAGTGATTGAGCAACGAAAGAATGCAATTTTATTGAAAGGAACTGGAAAACATGTTTCCCATGCTAAAATGGAAGTGTTACAGAAATGTTCTCAGATAATAGAAGAAACTGTTGATCTCAACAAAAATGAAAAACGTTTTCTTGAACAAGGGGGACTCGATTTAATAAATGACTGTATGAAACAAATGAGATTGAAAGGAATGATTTCTCTCAGCCAGGTAAAGGGTAACAAAGCTAAGATTCTCGTTTTCGATGGCGCTAAAGTTGCAGATGTTGAATCGCACTTGAAAATCAATATGTATCAAAAACAGTATACGCTTGATGAAGACAGTCGCACTCTACTCAACAGTAACAAATGGGAAGAATTTTGTAGAAACGTTATGACTGGTACCTCAGTTATGATATTCACAAATCAAAAGTCAGCTGAAATTTCATTAATTGGAAAGAAACCCGAGGTGGAGCAATCTTATAATAGTTTGGAAGAATTCATGAAGCGCAATACCATCGTGAAAGAAAGTGTTGATTTAGAAGAGGGATATTTGGGATACTTAACGGAGTACTGTGAAGAACATATTCGGGCGATCGAAAAAGAGTTGGAAGAGCATTCTGTAAGGGTAAATTTTGTAGAAGATGCTGAAACGGTAATAATAAATGGTACCAAGGAGGGCGTTAAAAAAGCTAGGAAGCAGTTGCATGATATTGTGTCGACTATAGCCAAAGATACAATCTTTTTTGACAAACTGAGAAGCCAAAAATACCTGAAATCCGAGGAAGGGAAAATTTTAATCGAGGGAGTGGAAGCGAAGAATAAATGCTTGATCCGACTGACAGAAGATAATGGAAGAATATCTACGACAATTTCCTCGACTAGATCGAAGCCACAACCAGGCAAACGAACTTCGAAATTGCTGTGCAGCTATGAAACTCAAGAAAAAATCTCACTAAAAGTTTACAAAGACGATATTACGGCCCATCGCTGTGACGTCATCGTCAATGCAGCTAATGGCGACCTCAAACATATTGGTGGAGTGGCAAAGAGTATTTTAGATGCCGGAGGAAGAGAGATACAAGACGAATGCGACGAAAACGTCAAAGAAAATGGAAAGCTTTTTGACGGAGAATGTTTCAGTGGAAGTCCAGGAAAATTGCCTTGTAAAGTTCTGGTCCATGCTGTCGGCCCTCGTTGGGATTCAAACAATCGGAAGAAGACACGCAAATTGTTGAGTGTTACCTGCACGAAAGCCCTCGAAGAAGCGATGCAATACCAATCAATTGCAATTCCTGCAATCGGAAGTGGTATTTTTGGTGTACCGAAAGATGTTTGCGCCGAAGTCATGATCGAAGCCGCCGAGGAATTTGGTAGGAAATACGACAATTCTAGTTTGAGAGAGATTCACTTTGTCAACAATGATGATGAGAGTGGGCACGTTTTTGTCAAGAAATTTCGCGAGAAATTTCGTGGACGACCATCGTTCATGGATAATGAGGGGAATGGTAACAGAAGAAGAGCTCGCCCTTCGGTGCAACCGCGTTTCCGAGGAACCCAGCCCCCAAAAAGAACACAGGAAGCATATCCTACAGAAGATGTTTCACGAAGACGAAAGCCAGATGATTTGATTATTACGAAGCAGAACATGAAAATTTCAGTAGTTGTTGGTGACTTGTCAACATACAAGGTAATGCCGGTTACTGCATGCTAGCTATATTATATAAAAAGGATAAATTAATATTAGTCAGATAGTCGACATTTGTCCTATAACACCTTCTGGCTTGTAGTCGATTTCCACTCGAAAGACCCTTCAATCGATTAGAAATTATACATCAAGTAACCACTTCCATAGTACGCGTGAGGTCAATTTTATGTCTGACTTTATTATTAACGCGATAAAATTAGTCGATGCTGATTAGTTGAGAGGAGTACAGTTATAACGATTTTGTTCGTACAATAAGGGATTAAATACTGATGTCTAATCACTTGAACCGTTAATGTCTTTTTTCTGCTTAACTTGTTATATAGGCCGACGTGCTTGTCAACACAACGGGAGAGAATCTTAAGCTTGATTCTAATCCTTGTGGTAAAGCTCTGAGCAACGAGGCGGGTCCAACACTGCAAGCCGAATGTAGCAGGATTGGAAGTTTAAAGGTCGGTCAGGTGGCTGTCACAACAGGAGGGAATTTGCTTTGTGATGAGGTGTATCATGTTGTGTGTGTCCAGTGGAGCGGAGGACAAGGAGAACAGGTATGCTACTATACTTTCTACAAAACAAAACAAAACATTGCTTATCATATCGTTGGCATACCTTTCATAGCTCTTGGCTTGAAATGTATTCAGAAAGCAATTTGACTGAACTTGTAGGTTAGGTTAGAAAAAAGGTTTTCCAGACCGAAAGAATCTGTTAAAGACTTCGCTCTAGCTATCGCAGCTATTTCGGTCACCTACACTTCTCTAGTGATGATTCAGTGATGATTTTCCCGTTCACGAGCAAAAGTTTGCTTTTTAGGTGTTGAGGGCGATTATAAAAGACTGTTTGAAAAAATGTAACTCAAATGGAAAGACGTCCATTGCTTTTCCGCCATTGGAACAGGAATATTAGGTTTCCCACATGATGTTGCGGCAAAGATATTTTTCGAAGAAGCGAAAGGGTTTGGGACCAAGTTTCCGAACAGCAGCGTAAAGGAAGTCAGCTTTGTCGTTTACAGTCAAGATGCCAAGTCGATTCAAGCGTTTAAGAATCAATTGCAGCAGCAACCAGAATCGAGCACAAACGAAGGTGTCAAAAGTGAGCCAGCTGTTAAGTCGCAAGATAGATGGAGGAAAAAACCAAGCACTCCACACGAAACAAAAGATAGTGTTTTGTGCGTTGAGGTTGGTAATGGTAAAAAAGTAGACATCGTGAGAGGGGACATAACGAAGGAAACAACTGATGTCATTGCCCACTTAACTAACCCCGGGCTGGTTTTCCATAGTGGAGTGGCAAACGCTCTATCCAGGGCAGGAGGAGGGGACATAGAGGGAGAATGCGAAGAAAAGGCCAGATCAGCAAAACCTTCCATAACAACTACCGTTCTAACAACTGCAGGACGATTGAATGCAAAATATATTGCTCACATGGTTGCTTCTAGTGACCCCAGTTCAAACGAAATTGAAAAGTGCATAACAAATTGTCTGAAAGAAGTTACAGATAAAGAGTGCGAAAGTATTTCATTTCCTGCGGTTGGAACGGGCTCCCTGAAGCGAAATCCTGAGAAAGCCGCGACAACAATTTTTTCATCCATCGTACGCTTTCTGCAGTCAAGTTCTGGATCAGTCAAAAATGTCCGCATTGTTGTGAAGGATGACGAACTGGTCACGGCTTTTCAAGCGTCAATAAAGGCTTTCAGTGAAGGTGAAGAACCTGGAATGTTTAGAAAGTTCGCAAACCTTTTCTGGAAAACCGAAGCACCAACTTTAAACGTAAAAGAGAATTATATCCCTGAAGCTACGACAAAACTCTTTTTAGTTATCTACGCGAAGAATGAAGCCACTGTCAAGAAAGTAAAAGAAAAAATCCTGAATGTTCTCGAATCTCACAAGAAGAAGGATAAATTAGAGAACCCCAACATTGAAAATTTGTCCAGTCAGCAAATGAGAGCAATTGAACATTTGTGTAGAATGAACGATCTTGAAGTTGATATTCAAAAAGAACTGGGTCGCATTGTCGTTGTTGGTCACAGTGAGGATGTTACCAAAACGTTTAGCGAAATTTCTAATATGTTTAAAGAAATTGAAGAAGCTGAAAGAGAAAAGGAGAAGGCTGCCTTGCATGCTGACTTTGCTGAGATAGTTTCCCAAGGCGTGCAGTGGTTTTACGAAAATCCAACAGATGGCAGCCACGAAGATTACGATAAGCTTACAAACGCTTCCATCGAGAAAGCCTACATCAGAAAAGAAAAATCAGTTATCTTCAGTTTGTTGAATGAAAGATGTGAAATTGTATTTGATAAGATGGAGGAGACCAATTTAGACACAAACCAGAAGATAAAGGTGATCAGAAAAGATCTTAAAGGTAAACTTAGCCTATACATTTTTGTGAAATTTTCAGGGTCCATAGGATTTTTTTAGTATGGGAGGAGCTTTTTAATTTCACATTTTGTCGACTGAAAATAAAATTTGCCGACTTGTTGACGGGGTTCTCCGTCTGGTTGTCATATAAACATGTTCCCCGTTCATGTTAGTCCAAACATGAGAGGTCCTTGTGACCAACGCACAGAGGGTATACGTACGCTAAATTGCTAAATCGGTAGTATTGGTAAATTTGATCAAATTGTCTCTTAATTATTGTTTTCAGCTGAATCTGTGTCTATTCCTGACTATTGGGATCCTCAGCCACGGGATGCGAATGGTAAAGAATTGGCCGTACATCTTGTTACCCTGAACCCTAACGATCCAAAACAGAAAGACGAGCACAAGAAGATCTCTGATCATTTTAATCAAACAGCAGGAAATCAACGAATTCAACAGATCCAGCGAATCCAAAATCCATCGTTGTTTAAGCTGTATCTTATAATGAAAGAAAGTTTAGACCAAAAAGGCGGAAGTAATGAGAAGTTCTTGTTCCATGGTACGGCTGGCGACAAGTTAAGCGAAATTAACGCGAAAGGTCTGAATAGGAGCTTCGCTGGAAATATCAATGGTAAGAAATACAACTAATTTAATTAAAGTTGTCCTCAAGTAAAAAGTAAGTAAAACCCAAGACAGTATAACTCGATCGACCTCTACGACCGAAAAGCACGTAGGGCCTCAATTTTTTCTGTTATGTGATTTTTTGATCGTGCAACCAAATGTTGTAACAAAGCAGGGACAATATAAACGGATTTTAAGCAAGTCCAGTTAGGTCGTCGAGATTCTAGTTTAAAGTTTCAAGTCAGAGCAGAGGGCTTTTACTTAAAACGTCGAAGTCCTCTTTATATTTTTAGCACACTACTAAGCACCTTTCATGAATCTGACTCAGTGCTGGTTTCCATGCAGTCAGAAAATTATCGTGCAGACCAGATTGGACAGTATGGTTTCCTTTTTGCTTAAGACAATTAGTTTTGGTTGAAAACACATTGATAAAACAAACTTTTCTGTCCGATACGGTCCGGAGGAAAATTTTCCTGACTGCATGGAAACCAGCCTTCACGCATTTTCCACTGACTGATCTGATACTGACCTGATATATATGTACTTCAACGACAACTTGTACTTCAACGACAACTTCAGCATTTTAAAACAGCCTAGATACGATTATATAAAATATGGAAAAAAGAGATCAGTTACTTTATTTTTTTTTCGGTCCGAGTTCATATTTTGGCGTTTCCTTGCAATCTGATTTGCTACGCGAGCGGTCCATATGAGGCCGAACAGACCACGCGAGATTTAAAAGCACAGAGCCAACGCTAAAATATGAATTCGGTCCGCAAGAAAAAAATAAATCTTTTATTTACCTGTTTAGTCGGTCCGTATAGGGAAATATTTCCCTCGGTCTCAAAAACGTTCCTCAGCCTTCGCCCTAGCTTGGGCTGTTTTTGAGACATTGGAAAATATTTCCCTATTTAATATACGGACCTCCAATCTGGTAAATGACTATATATATATATATATATATATATATATATATATATATATATATATATATATATATATATATATATATATATATATATATATATATGTTTACTTGGAGTTGTATCTGGTTTAAAACAATTTATTAAAAAGATTCTAGATTAAAAAGTACTAATCTAGAATCTTTTTAATAAATTGTTTTAAACCAGATACAACTCCAAGTAAACATGTTTTCAACTGGTTGCCTAAACAGCATATATATTATAATTATATATATATATTTATATATATATATATATATATTAATTATATATATATATATATATATATTATAATATATATATATATATATGTAATATATATATATATAAAAAACTTCTCAGAATGAATATATATATATATATATATAACTTCTCAGAATGAATGCTATATTATTACAGTGCGATACTCAGAAGTCTCGGCAATGATACAGTATTACTCCACAATATTACTCCACAATATCAGTTACCCTGTGATAGGTTTCCTTTCAGCTAGTTAGAACAGGTTTTGAAAATTTGAAAGCGCGCAATCGCGGGTGACCGTTTCTAATATTTTGAACAACTTGGCAATCAAAATTGCAATATTAGTCTGAGACAATATCACAGTGTTGTTCAGAAGAGAACATCCGGTTTGACTGTAAATTGTAATGAAATTATCTTTTAAAACCACAAACAACAAGTATACGATTTCTTTGTTCGTTCATATAGGTATGAACTACGATTTACTTCGGCCCAGCGCTATACAAGTATTTAAATAATAACAACTAGAGATGTAGACCGTCTGAAATTTACCTATATTGTGGGATAATTTAAAGTTGTAGTATATGTTATCCACAGGTTTCTTTACGAATGGTGTATTATTTAAATCGAAAGCTCGAAAAAAAATTGACTTTTCGTCCAATACAAGTTTCCAGACTGACCTATACAAGTGCCCTAACCCAGTGTTATAAAATGCGACCTATAATACCCGACCGAATAATTTATGATCTAGCACCACAAATCTGCGTTTATAATCAGTCCCAAAAATGCACTTTAGGAGTCGCTTTTGGTAGAGGTGTTTACTTTGCAAGAGACGCTCAAATGTCCGCCGGATATGCTCCGCAACATGCGTCGACTGGTCAAAGATATATGTATTACACACGAGCTGCAGTCGGGCAATACGCCGTGGGTAACTCAAGCATGGTGGTACCACCAAAGAAATCAGGCAATGATTCCTACGATTCTGTTGTCAACAACGTAACAACTCCAACAATCTTTGTCTTGTTTTATGATAATCAGTATTACCCAGAATATTTGATCACCTTTGTTTAAAGTGCATGATGTTTAATTTGTATTATTCATGCGGTATTGTCCAAAATATTTTTAAATCAATTTTTTATAATAAATAAGAAAGAGTTCGAGATTGACGTGTGTCATTTGTGACGAAAAGTATAGCCTACTAACACCGGCACTCTTCAACCCCTGTATCTTGAGTCACGCGGTATTGCCTATTGCAATTGGTATAGGCACGACGTGCCAAGGGTCCTAAAGGCAGATTTCCACGAGTTGCATGCTTAAAAGCCTAGATCTAGTCGGTCGTTCAACAGCTAATACAATTACAATGCTAATACAATCTCCAATGACGTCGACCAATTTTTATGAGTTTAAATATTACCCTAAATGGGGTGTATACGATTTAATAAGTATGCACATGTTATAGAGCAATAAAGAAAATCGTAAACGTCATAAGTTAATCAAACATCATTTATCTCGAACTTTTTCTTATCGTGATTATTGATTTTGTAATTATGGTTTTTCGTTATCTTATATATCACATAATTATTAGCATTTATGGATTTTAGAATAGGGGGCCATGCACCGTATAGCTGGCAAGTAATTTTCAAAGGACTGTTTCAGCTGGCCAGACTATTGGCAGTTTTATTCTTCTCTGGAAATACCATTCTGCCGTTTATGCCGGTCAAACACAAAACTTAGGGAGTCGTTTGATAGTCCTCTCGAAATTACTGTTGTTTGTTGCAAACCTATCACTTAAACGCACTTGATTTTTATCGGTTGATTTAGTATTATTAGTGTAATCATATAGTATAATAATTTGATATATTGGGTATATGGACGTAGCTAAATGTCACAGGCTGCAGGAAGGGGTCGTTTTGCTGTTCTAAGTTTAATTTACTATGGCAGAGTTTTCAGCAAAAATGCATAGAATTGCAATATTTTACTTATGTTAAAATGAATGTACCGAACAGCAGCTATCCTTGAGAGAAACGACGGTGCAAACACGAGTTTGGCATTTGCTTTCTTTATATTTATAATTCTATTCACAATACAGCTTGCATGAGGAAAAGTTGACTCACTGCATGGCGCATGCTAAGTTTTAGTTCACATCATTTCCGGGCATCACATCATCGGGCAAAAGTATAGGTTTATCTGGGAACAGACAGTTGCATATTCAGGTGCGAAATTATATCGTGCTGGTGAAATTAATTTGCGAAAGGTCGGAGTTAAAATCGTGCTAGAAACAATCTTCTGTTTCGACAGCATGCACAATATTCTGGACGTACGCAGACTCGTTCCCAGTCGCCCTTGTCTTTGATCGATTGTGTTGAAAAATGGTTTAAATTTGACGCAATGACCGCTATTTTCCTGAGTCTGTGACTTGTTTTACATATATTGTGTCGTCATTAATAAATTGTTTCATAACGTATCATATTGTATTTATTTTACTTATTTCTATACTCTAGAAGCCCTACACGCCTGTATTGAAAAAGCTCACTAACAGATTTGGGGTAAAAATTTTAATATCAAGCTCTTATTTGGGTGGAAATATCGTCATAGAAATGCTGAGGACTATAGGCTGAGATATTTTAGACTACACGCGTTAAACATATAAGCCACATTAACACCACAATCCATTTATTAACAC
This sequence comes from Dendronephthya gigantea, assembly GCF_004324835.1. NCBI lineage: Eukaryota > Metazoa > Cnidaria > Anthozoa > Malacalcyonacea > Nephtheidae > Dendronephthya > Dendronephthya gigantea. Next base: position 3,190,169 of record NW_021163017.1, on the reverse strand, counting down.
AGCACGGCTAAAGTGGGTATCCGGCCTTTGTTTCGGTAGCCCGAGCACTAATAAATGGGTACCCATTTCAGCCGTGCCGTGCCACTAAATTGAATGTAGTGTGAATAGAGTTTTAACTCAAGAGTGTTCACTTACTTTTGATTCAAGCTTTTACTCCTTGACTTTTTAATGGCTTAAAAATAAATGGAAAATAAAACTGCAAAATATATACCTTGCGGGTTGCCTTTTGAAAGCAAGACCTCAAGGAAATATAGTAATAAAAGTGGACTCCGTCAGAGCGGTCTTTTTTATTGTTACGAAAAAGACGATACCGGGTGAGGCACTTATTGGAGGAATAATCACTTACAATAACACTTTCGAACATTGAAATTATGCATATTTTCGACAATTGAAATTACGCAATCTTGAAGGATGGGGGGAAGGGCTCCAACACGCTTCAGGTGCAAGTGACGCGCATGTGAGCACATCCCAAACAAAAATACATAAACAGCATGCATGGTGGAAATAAAACAGTCACACATCGATGGGAACGAAATGATTATATAATTTACGTTCTTTTGTATTACTACTGGTTGATTACATTGATTGCGCAAAAAATTAAGCTTCGCGTTTTAAGCCAGAAGATGAACTACTTAACTAATAACTGCATTATCTTTCATTCACTATACTACGAGATCAGTTGTTTAAAAGAAAGCTGACATAATTGTAGATGAACCCAAATGTTCAAATCAAACTTCCCAACTCTTACACCATCATAAACATGCTGATCTTTTCGGGACAAACAGAAGTTTGAATTTTTTAATTCAGTTTAACATAAAAGGCCTTGCAAATATAGATACCAAAATCCGCGATTTAATACAGATTAAACTCGTGAAGGATTATAGCGCCCATCAAGTTTCAAACAACCGACCTGCAGATTCGCCGTTCGCCCAACATTTGCCTTTAATGTATTATATGATATATTTTCACTATTATTTTTAATTGTCATTTAAGTCATTACATTTGACGTGATATAATTATGGTAATGCCCTATATACAGGGTGTATAAAAAAAATGTCCCAAATGTAAAAATTCCGTTTTTCAGGATATTTTGCAGAATTTGGCAAATTTTTGTGTTCCTAGAGATAGTTAAGACTTATCTGGTATACCTAGGCGAAGTTTGGTTTTTCAGTAACAAAATTATGTTACCGGGGGGGTGTTCCTTTCCACTGGTATTGAGAGGGCTTGCGCGCGAAAATGTGAAGCTGAAATTGAGATATTATTTAGCTGTCTAAAAGCAGGAAAGCTTTTTAATAAACTGTCAAAGTTTCAGGAAAAATAATGCAAACTGGGAGCAACGCGCGACCCCTAAAGGTGACAAATATTTCATTACGCGCAGTGGATGAAATGCATCGTTGATTTTAGCGTGACCGATCTCATACAAGGTGGGCAAATGAATAAATTAAAGCGAGAAACTGAACACAAAAACAAAGCGATTTATTCGTGATGTTAATCCTCAGCATGTCCACCATTTCATTCTAAGCAAACTGCGGCTTGTCTGAGCATACTAAACACTGAACAGCGAACCATTTGTCTGTCCATTCGCCTAGATTTGCCGGTGGTAGCGTAGGCGATTTGCAGGAAAGAATTTCGAACGAAATGGATAATTTGAGGCAGGACAGACAAATGTGGTTCGCCGTTCAGTGTTTACCATGCTCAGACGAGCCGCAGTTTGCTTAGAAAGAAATGGTAGAAATGTTGAGGATTAACATCAAGAATAAAAATCTTGTTATTAAATCGCTTCGTCTTCTTGTTCAAGTTCTCGCTTTAATTTATTTATTTGCACAGCCTTGCATGAGATCGGTCACGCTAAAATCAATTAGGGGTCGCGCGTTGCTCCCAGTTTGCATTATTTTTCCTGAAACTTTGACAGTTTATTAAAAAGCTTTCCTACTTTTAGACAGCTAAATAATATCTCAATTCCAGCTTCACATTTTCGCGCGCAAGCCCTCTCAATATCAGTGAAAAGGAACCACCCCCCCGGTAACATAATTTTGTAAATGAAAAACCAAACTTGGCCTAGCTATACCAGATAAGTCTTAACTATCTCTAGGAACACAAAAAATTGCCAAATTCTGCAAAATATCCTGAAAAACGGAAATTTTACATTTGGGACATTTTTTTTGATACACCCTGTATATGCCCTATATATATTTGGGCGCGCTAAATTTACGGTAATTAACTAATTAACTTTCACAGGATTCGTGCAAGTCAGGAAGAGGTACAGGAAACACTGAATTCGAGGAATTTTTTAAATAGAAAATAGCGCTGGTTTCAGACTGCGGCATTTATTGACAAACTTATCTAGTGCAGATTTTAATGAAAACCCACCATGCCATATACGTGCCCAATATTCTAATGAATAGCAATATATTTGCCAGTATCCAAATCTATTATAAAATAACATGTATATGACGTGTATTCTGATCGGAGAAGCCTGCGTTTGGATCAGCCATCCAAAAACGGTTATTTAATTCGATTATGGAAATCAAACTTACCACTACATTGTTGTTATTTTATGAAAGACTCGCCTTCGCCTCGTGTTTCGCGCGCTTTATTACTCTCGCAACATTTCCGCGCGTGTTTAGATCAGGCCATCCAAACACGGAAACCATCCAGTGTTGAGTTTTTAGTGATGAAAAAAGAATTCAAGTGCTTTTCATGATACCTCTTTATGAGCTGAAGGACCACCATGAAGCATATTCATATATCCGAAGACTATCAATTTCTGTACGAATCCTGTATCTTTTGCGAGTGATCCGAAAATAAAGGTTGGTCATAAAGTAACTCGCTTATTTTTTGAGAGCAGAGGGTACATTTTTTCTCGCAGACAAAAATTTCAAAATTGATTCATTAAGAATGGCTTCTCGAAAAGCTTGCAATATCGCTATTGTTTGTGCATGTAAAAGCCGATGATTGGAGGAAGAAAAAAGGCTTTATGGTTTAACAACAGCACAGAAAGATTCAGTAATAACCACAATGAACTGTGAAAGTGAAAATTCAAAAAACGTTATGTGATGTAAATGAGACGTAGAAAATTTAACAAGCAGAAATTCACGATACCCAAAGAAAAATAATTACCAACGATTAAAAGGAAATCAAGGAAAATGCGACAACGGAAAAAATTATTGGCGTATCAGACAAATATGTTTCAACCAGAATTAACTAACTGGAAAAATATTATATCCTATTATATATATACTTTAATGCCTAATAACTGGTTGTGTAATTGTGGCTACAATGTTAGAACTAGCACTGGGAGGAAGTGAATTAAAATAACATTTTTCATCATTACGTGAGAATGAAATTTCCTTATAGTGGGTAAATAATAGCAGACAGAATAAAAACAAAACAAAATAAACATATATAACTCCATAGTCGATTTAAAAAAAAAAAGACATTTGTTTTCAAAACTTATGTGAAGGCCACCAAAATGACCTGAGAAAAGTTTGCCCATAAAACCCTTGTTGTTTGACAGAAAATACGACAGACAGCAAAACACAGTAAGAAACATCTAAGAAACTTCACTCTGAAGGGTGAAAGACATTGAGAAAATCAAATAAAATGACTAGAAATGTGAAAAAGCTCACAAAATTGAAGCAGTACATAAAAATTAAAGCATTTTGGGTAAAGTTAACGTCAATCAGTTACTTTATGACCAGTTGCTTATATCACTCTTGAAACAGCTCAAATAAGCTTCTAGCTTTATATATATTCGCTAGCGTTGCTATTATTAAGCTGACGATGTTTTATTCTATTTTATGGTAATCTTATATACAAATCATGCGAAAGAAACAAATGGGTATTTTACAAAGAAATTTCTAATTTGATCATTTTTCACAGCAATAACACTGACCTTTTAACTTACCGACTATATAGTTTCTCAGAAACTCCAGCTCTTTTGATAACTCCTGCACCAGGGCTTTTAACTCTTCATTTTCCTGTTTAAGCTGATTTTCCTGTTCATTCAAACGAACTTCTCTCGACGGTCCACGGACACGAGTTGTTCTGCCACGGGGTGGTGCCACGTGAAGCCCTTCTTCATTTACAGATGAAGCATCACCAGAAGCCACAGGATGCCCTTCTTCAACCGCAGATGAAGTCTCATCAAAAGATGCGGGAAGTCCTTCTTCAACCGCGGATAACGTCTCACCAGAAGGTACGGGAAGTCTTTCACATGAAGCTACATCTCTAGAGCAACAGGGTTGTTGTTCCATTCTCTTTTTAGACACAGGGACAACAGCTTCGATACGTTCGCTGTCCTTTTCAAATGGCCTTTTTCTACTGTCAGGATTCACAATGGTGGTATCGTGGCTACCGACAAGGGGAGGGGATATTTCAGCACTGGTGTACGACTGGCTGGGAAGAGGGATGGTATTGTTTTTAAGAATGGACTCTGTGGCAGGATGATCAGCACTGCAATCACTATTACGCTGAACTGTCGGTCCAAAGAATTCAACTGCCGTATCGAACTGAATGTTGCGGGGTAAATTACCCACAAACACGCTTGAATTAGAGGTGCCCACGAGTATTCCGGAAGGAATGTCTAGGGTTACATTAGGTACTGTAGTGGTTAAAGCAAGTTTCTTGATTGGTTGGAAAGTTCCTGTGTTGGGTTCTGAGACCAAATTGTCAGTTGTGGGCTCAGTGTTAAAAGAGTTCATATTTGACTCTGCTGACATTGTTGTCAGATTCATAAATTTTTCATGGAAGACTTGATCCGGTTCTTCCAACGCACCCAGCAAATTCTCAGTGGTCAATAGAAATTCGTCTTGAAATTCTTCTAGAATTCCTTCTGCGTCTCTTGGAACTGAGGAATTCGCAGTATTAATCCTGTGGATCTCACTGGGCCAAAGTGATTCCTCTTGAATTTCCTCCGCAATTTCGTGTGCAACAACGTTGTATGTATCGGAGGAATTCCTATTATCAGACTGGAAGTTCTCAGAAGGCGAGGAAAGATCCTCTAAAACGTCGTAAAACGGAACGTAGCTTTGGCCAAATAATCCTGCATCAAAATTCCATATGTTAACCAGAAAATCATCTGGAAAAAAACCTACATTGATTAAAAATATTTCAATTATTAAAATAATTTTACAACATTGGTAAATAGTCTCTTACTTAAGATGCCGCCTTGTGTTAAGTTTACAAAAATAATTCATTTTCCCCTTTTACCTTCGAAATTAGATAGATTGTTATCATCCTGGGGGGCAATTCCCGCCATATTTGTGGAGGTTCCTTCCTCCAAATTCGCCTTTTTGCCTTGAAAACGACTTCGCTTCTTGTTTTACAGGCGAGAGCAAGTTGTAGTCGTGTGGCGTCTGTGACTTGTATCAATAAACTACAATCTCGCTCAGAGTTCGCATTGTCATCTTTTGATAAAAACATGTCAGAACAGCCACAGTTCAATTTGGAATAAGTTCTCTTCTTGGATGAAAATTTCTCCGAATAGCTACAACCTTTCTTGGAATACACGCTCTTCTTTGCTAATAAAGCCTTTCTTTTTTCACACCTCGATTTTTTCTTTTTCATTAAAATCTGCAACAAAATTTGTTATATCAAGTAAACGGTACGTCGCAAGGATAAATAGCCAAAAATACTCCAGTCCATGCTTTAAGAAAAAATCAAACAAACGGTAGAAGATTTCTTTGATGCAAAAATATTACAAGAATGCGCGTGTGATCACATGAATGGCAGGCCCGTCGGAAGTGAATTAGGATTGGGGTGTAGCAAGTGACTACGTTTCAAGGGATTCGGAGAAGAAAGGGCATTTTCACGACGATTTTTGGAATGTAAAATTTTAAGAACACGATCTCGTTGTGATCTCAGCGACTGCTTTTAGCTAACGCACAAAACTAAATATTGAAATAAAGGAAGGTTTAAACCATGGCAGCTTCGTTTCGCATGCCTGTCAAGATTTATTGCGGCGGCTGCAGCCTGCCCAGCCCTCCCACGCATCCGACGGGCTGATTACTGTCTATGTTTCAGACGGTCAAATTACCTTTGTGTTATGTTCTTTGAGGTTTTGCATGGTGTTATTAAATATAGTTGTTAATTGCTTGTGGTTTACACCATTTAAGCTTTCGGCCCGTGAGCTCGGGTCATCATCAGAGAAGAGTTCAATTACAAGCAAACTATGTGCGCAAGCACATCACGCAACAAAGTCACGCAAATTATAAACGGTTAAATAAAGAAGAGATAAAGGTTCAACTCTAATATAAAAAACTAAGCATGCAAGAACTAGAACAAGCAAGACCATATGTTATTAAGAGGGCTCCCTTTCCAGTGGAATAGTTTTATGTTTAAATATCTCAATTGATTCCCTAGTTATACGAGGAAAGTAATTGTTCACAGGAGCGTCGTTTTCCCATGAGTGTTTAGCTATAGCTGATCTTTGCGTGACCATAGAGATTATAAATAACACTAGCTAGAGGAGGCATTGATATCGAAAACATCAGTCGAAAAAGGCAGCGCAATAATGGGGGGAAAATTCAAGTCCCGGATGCTAAGCCAAGCGCTAATTGGCTAGATCAATACCTCCTTAGCAACTACGATAGCAAAAACTAAAATTTGTATTAAAAAATTATATTCGTTTTTAGGTCGCTTTTCCGGTTTTTTAAGGAAAAACAGTGCTTTTTGGAACTGGTTTTACTTAATAAGTCATTCTGAAATGATATTTTAGGAAAAAAAACCATTCAAAATTAAAAAAACTCGTTAAAAACGACATATTTTGACCTCGGATATCGTGAATGAGTGAACATCCGGGAATTGGATTTGCCCCCCATTAACGCACTCCCCAATTTCTCCTCGATGGCTCCACTAGTGTCATTTATAATCTCTATGTGCGTGACTTTGTCGCGTGATGTGCTTGCGCACATAGTTTGTTTGTAATTAAACTTTTCTCTGATGATGGCCCGAGCTCACGGGCCGAAAGCTTAGAAATTTAATAAATTACATAGTGTAAACTACAAGCGATTAACAACTATACCTTTGTATTGTCATACGTATTAAAGGTGCAACTTCCTCTATACATACCTTGTTTGCCAAGAATTTCAGGTGGAAAAGAAACTTCAATCGAATCCTGACCACACGATGCCATGGCCAAAAGCAAGGATTGCAAGGATATATCAAATCCGTCACAAACTGTCCAAATATAAAAATAATAAATAGTGTTTTCTTTAAATCTAATGAGTAGTATACGAGGCGCTGTAAAAAAGAAACCCAAAATAGAGAGTATTAGCTCAAACTCCAAAGAAATCCTGTCCGTGGACTGGTGGTATTTGTGGACCCTCCACCGACGATATTTCACTCGGTTCGCCTCTTCGACCGGTCTCGGGTCCACAAAACATAATGGTTCCTTCGCTCGCGGTAAATAAGTGTTAAATATTCTGCAATCAAAATGGGTATTGATGATTTAAAGGGAAATAAATAGCAGTGAAGGTTAACTGATTATTGATCGAGCGTGAGGCCTGCACTGTGAAATATCAGACAGAGGCTTTTTAATATGAATAAATATATACCCTCACCACTACTTAACGATCTTAGCGGCACCTGACCCTCTGTATACGACTTTTTTACTATATCATTGATGTTTTCTAAAACACATTAGTTCACTAGTATACCTATACAGGCAATTATAAAATGTAATGATTCCCATCCTCACCTGGCTAGCGCTTGGCATCTTCATATTCAAATTCACCTTGCAAATCAGCTCCTTCAACAGTTCATCCGACTCCAAATTCCAATTCAACATCATCTCCATCCTCATCAACTCATACCTCATTCCCTCGTTTGGTGTCTGAATTTGCCAAATATAATAATTTCAACTTTATTTTCAATATAGAAATATATGCATGTAGAAACCTCTTACCTCGGTTTTTACGAAATAGATTATATTTATACATATATCCCAATTGACTTTGTGACTATTCGGATTCCAAAGTTATTCCCATGTTTTACGATCATGTTAAGGGCTCTGTGAACCTTTATCGTTAATTTTTTGAGTAAATTAATAGCATGTATAAGTGAAAACGAAATAAGATATGTTGAAAAATTGGTGTGGGTTTGAGCCAGAGAATGTGAAAGCACAGTAGTGATAGCAACTCGCAATGGCCGTCATATTTTTCATAATTTATCTGTTTTTGTGGGAAAACCGGTGGCAGAAAATACGGCAAGATTATTATGGAAATTAAATTACCTAACTGCTGTCAGAGTTAATTGGTAAATTATTTTGATTTTTTACTGTAAAATATATGGTCAGACTTTTCATAAAACCTTTTTTTCATACAATCTTGTTTTGCACTTATTGAAACGGAGTTTGCAAATTGAATTATATTTAACAAATAAACCATGAGCACGAGTCGTATATGGTAGACGAAAGCGACTGATATAATTGTTTTATAATATAGCTACTATAAATAGCATTTTATAAGCGAAATAAACATTGCAAAAAATTAACTAGATCGGCTATTGATTTGCCAGTCAATCTTTCGCTAAATCACTGTGGCATGTTTACATGTTAAATTAAATTTAAAAAACCGTTTTCATTAAAAAAAATCTGCATATATTGGTAATACAATGGTCATATATCAACTCTTAAGACCAAGCCATTATGGATTCTATCCACGTACCCATGATATGAAACCCCTACAATCCAGCTCCCTCGCCAGGTTCTTAACCAGATTCTTTATTACCTCCATTTCCAACTTTCTAATCTTGACCATCATCAGTTTGTCCGACTCCTGCTCCAAATCCAACGTGTTCCCCATCATCTTCAATTCATTCATTACCTCACATGTCTGGTGTCTTCCCTAATTTCACCAGAGATAAATAACTTTAGATTGATTTTTTTTCCATAATCAGTGACATCGTATTATACACTGATATCATAGACGCATCTGAATATTGTGTAATTAGATAGCAGTGTACTAAGCTTCTCTGTAATGATTAACGACGAGAAGGTTGGTACCATTCAGTATTTAAATAATTATTAACCATAAAGTGCATTGCAGAGTATTTGCGGGCTAAAATGATAAATTTGCTGGGCTGAAATATATTTTAGCCCGCTGATCTAAACCAATCAGGAGAATGACTGGAGTGTTTACCTATTACATATTTTTTTATACAAAAATTACGCTTAAAGTTAATATTATAATAGTAATACAGTTGATGTTCTTGGGCGTAAATGTGTTTTTGGCCCTCCTCAGAACGCCAAATTATATTGTTGAACTCGCTCGGGTCAAATTATATTGTTAGTAGTTGGGTAAGGGTTAGAGTCTGGTTTAGGATTAAAGTTATGATTATATTCGTGGCCTTACTAAACTTAAAAACGCAAGGAATTAATAATAGTGCCGTGACTTCGTCGAATTAATCAAATGATTTTAAAAAAAAATTCTAAAGATTTGCGTAGGGTGAAGCTATCCTAATATCAAATCATATTTCATTATTGACACTCAGAAGTTTGCTGAATTTCCAATCATTTCACGACCGTGATTTGCTATACAAATTGACAATCGATCAAATAAATATTGCATCAAATACATATTAAAAAAGTCCGTCAAGTCAAAAATTCCGGCAATTCCTTTAGTGGTTTGATAGATAGATAGATAGATAGTTTATTAACTCTTAAAATTACAGCCAAATTTAAGCTGGATTAGATTAAGAATTTACAAAGCATATTCAAACTAATGGATTAAAACTATTCTAAATTAACTACTGATAATATGGTAATAAGATTATAAACAATTGCTATAAAAAAATGTCTTCTGAAGTCTATTGGTTTTACCCACGGGGACATGATATTTACGTGCTGTTCTGAGATTAAAATTATTTTTGTTCAACTTTGGTCAAAACTTATGCAGTTTATGACTTTGGTTTGCACTGATTTCCTGAAAAATTTTAATTGTTTGAGCGTGTCTACGATTGTTTGCTGTATCCAATTTTGTTTGTTTGTTCAAATTCACCAAAATTTTTTAAAAATAATACTATAGATATCTTTCTAAAACGCAGTGCTCTACTTGTCAATACTGCGTGCCGCTACTAATCCCACTTTGAAATTGGGCAAAAATTAACGGCCGGGTGTTCAGAATGGATCGAAAACCCATCGCCTTACCTCTAAGGACTGCATATCAAGGAGCCGCAACCTAAAAATCAACTCTAATTTCAAGCAATTATGGAGACTATACAATTCTATCCACATACGCTTCGCACTACCTCGATATCCTCACGATCCAGCTCCGTCGCCAGGGTCTTCACCAGGTTCTTTATTACCTCCATTTTCAACTTCTTAATCTCCTCCATCATCAGTTTGTCCGACTCCTGCTCCAAATCTAACATCCTCTCCATCATCTTCAATTCATTCATCACCTGCTCTGTCTTGTTTTCTCCCTTATTACACAAAAGAAATTCTAGGCTGACTTATTTTACATAATAAATGACATCATGCATCTGAATGGCTGAGAGAAATGCAATATTACATATGAAATAATTCACAACGAGAAGGTTCGTAACATTCAGTTATCAAAATATATCTCCATTGTATCAAACTAAAATTATATTTGAATGTGATATTGTCTTGACGCCCTTTCCAACCGATCCAAGTGAAAATTTGCTCAATATGTTAAATTAGCTTCAACTTTCATTGTAAATTAACGGTGTTGAAACCGTTTTGGTTTCAAAACGAAAATAACAACGCTCGAAAACGTTACCGTGTGCATACGGTCTAATCCTTTGTTATATTAGCTTTTGCGGGCATTGCGGTGTATTTTGGGGGCTAAAATGATAAATTTGCCGGGCTGAAATATATTTTAGCCCGCTGATCTAAACCAATCAGGAGATTGACTGAAGTGTTTACCTATTGCATTTTTTTATACAAAAATTACGCTTAAAGTTAATATTATAATAGTAATACAGTTGATGTTCTTGGGCGTAAATGTGTTTTTGGCCCTCCTCAGAACACATGTAAATTTTAACCCTTGCTCGGGCCAAATTATATTGTTAGTAGTTGGGTTAGGGTTAGAGTCTGGTTTAGGATTAAAGTTATGATTATATTCGTGGCCTTACTAAGGCAAACTTAAGGAATTACTAACAGTGCCGTAATTTCGTCGAATTAATCAAATGATGAAAATTTCTAAAGATTTGCGTAGGGTGAAGCTATCCTAACATCAAATCATATTTCATTATTGACACTCAGAAGTTTGCTGAATTTCCAATCATTTCACGACCGGGATTTGCTATACAAATTGACAATCGATCAAATAAATATTGCGTGAAATACATATTAAAAAACTATCAACATGATGATATATCAAGTCAAAAATTCCGGCAATTCCTTTAGTGGTTTGTTTGTTCAAATTCACAAAATGTTTCTTTAATAATATTAGATGTTTTTTCTAAAAGGCAGTGCTCTACTTGTCAATACTGTGTGCCGCTACTAATCCCACTTTGAAATTGGGCAAAAATTAACGGCCGGGTGTTCAGAATGGATCGAAAACCCATCGCTCGAAAATCAACTCTAATTTCAAGCAATTCTGGAGACTATACAATTCTATCCACATACGCTTCGCACTACCTCGATATCCTCACGATCCAGCTCCGTCGCCAGGGTCTTCACCAGGTTCTTCATTACCTCCATCTTCAACTTCTTAATCTCCTCCATCATCAGTTTGTCCGACTCCTGCTCCAAATCTAACATATTCTCCATGATCTTCAATTCATTCAATACCTGCTCTGTCTTGTTTTCTCCCTTATTACACAAAAGAAATTTTAGGCTGACCTATTTTACATAATAAATGACATCATGCATTTGAATGGCTGAGAAAAATGCAATATTACATATGGAATAATTCAAAACGAGAAGGTTCGTACAACATAGGTAATGATTCACAACGAGGTTCGTACAACATAGGTAATGATTCACAACGAGAAGGTTCGTACAACATAGGTAATGATTCACAACGAGAAGGTTCGTAACATTCAGTTATCAAAAGATATCTACATTGTATCAAACTAAAAATATATTTGAAAGTGATATTGTCTTAACGCCCTGTGCACACGATCCAAAAGCAAGGGAAAATTTGCTCAATATGTTAAATTAGCTTCAACTTTCTCTGATTTCAGGCTATTAAAGATACTACGCAATGATATTTACGTACCCATGATGTGTAACGCTCATCATCCAGGTCTCTCAGCAACTCCCTCACCGCGATCTTCATTACCTTCATCTTCAACTTCTTAATCTCCTCATGCATCAGTTTATCTGGCTTATGCTCCAAATCCAACATGTTCTCCATCTTCTTCAAATTATCCATTGCGTCCGTTGCCAGGATTGTTCCCTGATTTCGCGATATTTTTTTACAATGATTAATAGCAATACAATCACATACATCAAATAAATGGCTGGGAAAAGTGGAATGCGATATTTATCATTATAGATCTGGAGTGAGGAGGGTTCGGCAAAATATTTCCCGAAGTGATGATATATCATTACTCAGGAAATATTTTGCCGAATCCCTAGAGCGGAGGGTCTATAAATGATATATTATACCGAAAATATATTGTGAACTTGTAGAATAGCCTAACATACAGTACAAATGTTCAGAAAAGTATTCCTATAAATCAATAAAAGTACTCGAAGAAGGCATAAAAAATTACTGTATTTTAACATTAGTCAACTCTTTTGGGTTTTCTGTATGTCCTTCGTCGAGAATACGGTTATCGTCGATTTTCTCGTCAGAATCGTTAGTTTCTTGATTTCAAACAAATTCTCGCCATTTTTTAATTTTTCTTCATACACGGAGGCTTGCGTGGCCGCCACGCGTTTTCCTGCGAATAGATCTTTACCGGTGAGTATAAAAAAATCTGCCGCTGCAGCGAATACGGATGACGTAAGTGCGACACGCAGAACTTATTGACACACAGACTAGCCCCTACTTCTCCTTAGCGCGCCTTGCATTCTTGTGACGACACCGGTTTCAACGCGCGGGAAAGAACTAGAAAAAAATGTTTTTAATTCCCAATTCAAAAGGTGGCAAGAAAATTTTTCTCAAACAATACTGATCTCAAAATATTTGCATCAGGGACAAAATTAGGGAAAGTTTTTGAAGTCTCAACATTTTGTGCTAGGCTAGCCCCTGCATATTTAACAGCGCGCGCTTACAAGGCCGGGGACTAGCCTGATTGACACGGAGGACAATTTGATTTCAGTCAGGTATAATATTATAATTATTAAAAATAGTAGTGTGATAAACTTTCCCGTTTTCATCCGGAACGCAGTGGCTGGTACCATTCTGACAACTGACAAAGGTTTCAATCAACCAATGAAACTTATGTGGATGTACGAGTTTAAGTGTGAGGGGGCTTTTAGATTACAGGCGATGATCTGGAAACTCGCCAACAGTCTGTTCTATTGTTTTTTTTATGTTTATACGTAAATTTTCTTACAATGAATACAATGCGTTATTTTCGTAATGAAGTGTCACGTACGTTAATAATTGCATAACCAAAACCCACAAACCATTCCCTAATCTAATCATTTAGGTCAGGTTCACACTAAAGGAATCGGGAATTAGGCAAAGAAAGCGAACATGCATGGCTTAAATATTAAGGGGTGTGAAGAATGGATCAAAAGCCATCGTATCTTCTATAAGGCCTACATATTGAAGTACCGCCGATCAACTCTGATTTCAGACAATTATGGATATTACTCGATTTTATTTACGTACCGATGACGAACCCCAACAAACGAGCTCCTCAGCCAGCTCCTTAATCAGGTTGTCCAGTATCTTTGTCTTCAACTTCTTAATCTCTTCCATCATCATTTTATCCAACTCCTGATCCAAATCCAACATCTTCTCAATCTTCTCCAAATCATCCATTACACTCAAACCCTTGTGCACTTCCTGATTGTACCAAAGAAAATAATCTAAAATCGATAATACTCCACAACGAATAACAATAAAATTAGATCAAATTTCTTAACGCTAAATATCATGACTAAGAGGATCGATCGAATGCAATATTAGATTTGAAATAGTAGTGAGTTGAGCTTTTCTATAATAGGGACCTTAAAGCCCTAATTCCACGAGCTAAATTTTCAAGCGAAATGCGAAATATTTCGCCTGCTTTTTTTGAATTGTGAGCAATGAAGCAGAATTTAATTTATTCAAGTAGTCGAAATTCAAAAGAAACAGACGAAATATTTCGCTTTTCGCCGAGAAGAAGCCCCTAACCATGTAGGACGCGAACGCGACGACGACGGCTATCAATACCATGGGTCATTGAAATGAAATGAATAATTAAAGACCTGACGTCGTCTTCGTTCTGTTTACAAGATACAACGGCAAAACGTCTTGCCTAAAACGGTTGCATTTCAGGACCCAGCGAGCCCTAACTCGAATTAGACTCTATAGAATTATCTTTAAACAACAATCGTTACAATTAATAATATGCAACAACCACTTTGTCACAGCATTTATTTAAAGGAGTATTTCAGCCGCGTCGTCATCGTGTTGCCGTCCTACATACTTATAAGGTCCCTAATAATTCGCAACGGGGAGGCTCGTATACCATTCAACTCACGAAGGTTTTTTGAATCATGCAACAATTAAAATATATTTAAATGTGTGGTCTCATTCAGCATTTGAATGGAAGGAAGAGAAATAGCTAGATCTGGCAAAGAAACTTAAACATTCAATCACAATGGTCGTTCAAAACATGATCTGGAAACTCGGCCGCAATCTTTGTTCCATTGTTTCCGTACGATGAAGCCACTACATTCTTTTCATAATGAAGCAATCATTCAGGGTCATGGCAATAATAATCGTGGATTTGGTTGGACATTGTTGGAATTACTACCAGTACCATCAGTTCTCACCTCGTTGAATTACTCAACGGTATTGTTGAAGTATTGATAAACAACTTTCTAAAGATTTGTGCAAGGTGAAGCCATCCTAACATTAAATCATATCTCATAATAATTTAGACACTTCCAGGTTTGCTAAATTTAAAGTCTTTTCTTGACTTTAAACTAAAAAAATTGGGACAATTTCACAAAATATATCGCTGGCTATTTTTCTAAAATACAGTACTTTACTTGTTAACTCAGCCGCTACTAATCCACTTTAAAAAGAGGTAACAATCAACGGACGGATTTGCAGAATGGATAAAAAAGCGGTTGTAACACCTATAACGCCACCGACTAAGAATCAACTCTGATTTCAGGCAATCATGGATATTTAGCATTTTACCCACGTACCCATGAGAAACCCTCACAATCCAGCTCCCTCTCCAGGTTCCGTACCAGTTTCTTCATTACAACCATCTTCAACTTCTTAATCTTCACCATGATTAGTTTGTCTGACTTCTGCTGCAAATCCAACATCTTCTCCATCTTTTCCAATTCATTCATTACGATCCATATTTCGTTTCTTTTCTAATTTCACCAAAAATAAGTATTTTTAGAATGAAAGGTTTTTCCATAATGAATGACATCATTACACTTATATCATACATGCATCTGAATGGCCGAGAGAAGTGGAATATTACATATGAAGTGTGTATAGGAGTGTGCTAAACGTCACTGTAATGATTCAGCAGAATGAGGAGGTTGGTTATTTGAATGTGCTTATCGTCTTGACGCCCTGTCCACACACGATCCAAGTGAAAATTTGCTGAATATGTTAAATTAGCTTCAACTTTCATTGTAAATTAACGGTGTTGAAACTGTTTTGGTTTGATAATGAAAATAAAAACGCCCGAAAACGTTACCGTTACTGTGTGGTCTAATTATCCTTTATTGTTCGTGGTTAGATTATGGTTGGAGTCTGGTTTAGGGTTAAAGTTAATATGATTATATTCCTGGTTTTTGGTAATGGAATTACTACAAGTGCCGTCATTTCGTCAAATTACTCAGTCTTGGTGAAGTAATAACCAAGAGAATTTCTAAAGATTTTTGAGCGTGAAATTTGCTCGCTGGCTATTTGTGCCTAATATATCGCTGACTATTTGTGCCAACTCAGCCGCTGCTAATTCCAGCTCAAAAAATCATTGCATCAAATATAAGCCTACATATTGACAGACAATTATGGTCCATATTACGCAATTCTATCTACGTACCGATGAAACGAAACGCTCACAATCGAGATCCTTCGCCAGCTTTCTTACAACGATCTTCATTACCTCCACCTTCAAGCTCTTAATCTTCGCCATCATCAGTTTATCCGACTCCTGCTCCAAATCCAACATCTTCTCAATCTTCTCAAAATCATCCATTATGCTCAACCCCTTACGCACTCCCTGATTACACTAAAAAATATTTTAAATGGATAACTTTTCACGATGAAAATTTCTGGACTATTTAAATGGCTGAGAGGAATGCAATATTACATTTGTAACGGTAGTGTGTCAATATTTTTTGTAATGACTCGCAACGGAGAAGTTGGTATACTATTTAACTGAGAAATGCAGGGGCGTAACTAAAACGATAATTTGTGTGAACATTTATATATTTAGTTCTGTTAGACGGATTTCAATTGTAAGTTATTGCACTTTCAAAAGAAATCCGTCAGGCAGAATTGAATATATGAATATTCTAGTTACGCCTCTGGAGAATTTTTTTCATGTGTGGTTTTTGAATGTGTGGTTTCATTTAGCATGTTGATGGAATGACGTAAAATAGCTGTATTAGGCAACTATAAAAGTTTCACATTCAATTAAATGTTCGTTGAAGACATAACCTGGAAACTCGCAATCTTTGTTTCATAGTTTTCTCCTATGAGTTTGCTCATGTTTACGTAAATTTCCGTACGGGGAAATTCTGACCGTACAAGAAAATTTATATCAGCTAGGAATACGAAAGGCAATATGTTGGACAAAATTTCCTCAACTTATTGAATCGAAAAGTTCGTATGAATGTGAACGATTTTACAAGTTCGTTGAGAGAACACGGCCATAACTTTGAGAAATACATTTAAATTAGCTAAATTTGGAAGATTGCAGAAATACCCAAGGTAAAAGATTCGATACCAATTAAAACATTTTATTAACAGCTGTTCTATCGAACTATATTTTTTATCATGATTTTAACTGTAGAACTATATAAATCAGTTAACTTGTCGCTGTGCAATCATTCAAAGAACTTATGCCAGAATTTACAGTGTATTTTATGACTATATGTTTGAAATAGCTACAGGATTGATCAAATAAATATTCAATTATGTCAAATACATATAAAAGATTTACCAACATATAACTGACCAGTATATAAACTCTAATTTCAGGTAAGTTTGTAAACCTATAAGCAATTAATATGAAATTCACAAAATATATTGCTGAATATATCAAGCTTTCCAAAATGCTGCACACAAGCTACTTGTCAACTTTAAGTAAACAACCCACTAGATTTTGTCAACTGCTAATATTCCACTTTAATATGAGGTAATAAACGACAACAGTATACAGAATCAATTAAAAGCTATTGTATCACCTATAAGGCTTACATATTGAAGAAACAACTAAGAAACAACTCTGCTTTTAGGCATTTATGGCCGGATATTATGCAATATTATTTAACGTACCAATGATACGAAAGGCTCACAATCCAGCTTCTTCACCAGGTTCTTCATTACCTCCATAATCAAATTCCTAATCTTCTTCTCCATCACCATTTTATCATAATGCAACATCTTCTCCATCTTCCTCAATTCATTCATCCTTGTTGACACCTTGTTTGTTCTCTAATATTTCACAAAAATTGGCAATTTTAGACTGATATTTTTTTGTAATGACTGACATTAATACGTAATATATCATTTATAAATTCAAATATTGCTGGAGCTAAATGGCTGAGAGGAATGTAATATTACATTTGAAATAGCGAAGTTGGTTCTTTACAATTATGCAATATATGCTATCGATCTACGTACCGATAGACAAAAACACCATGTCCCATTCGAAGTCTTAATCTCCACATTCAACTTCTTAATTTCCTCCAATATCAGTTTATCCGACTCCTGCTCGAAATCTAACTTCTTCCCCATCTTCTCCAATTGATTCATCATCATCTTCTCTGCATTGTCTCTTTCCTGATTTCAACAAAGATATTGCATGGTACATAACTTTAGATCGATAATTTTTGCACAATGAATGACATTAGAATACAATATTTTAGATTATTTCTTTACATTGAATGGCTATCCCGATGTGTGGTCACATTTAGCATATTTATACACAAAGTGCAAGATAAACCATAAGACTGTAACAAATTACCTTAGACTTAAAATAATAATAGTGTTTGAAGACATGTGATATTTTGGGGGACTTATACCCTTATTGAAGATTCCATTTTAACACCTAACCATCCTGTTGGTTTCAAAACGGAAGGTCGTTCAAGTTGGTATTTTGTAAAAGACCTTCTGCCAAAAACAAGTTGTTATTTTCCGTTTCAGAGCGCAAAGATTTACATCAAATGCGTAAATTTGGTTAGCAAATGCGCAATGCGGTTGCCTTGCCTAGCCACGCTATGTCCGTCACAAAAACACACCGCGTTTCTATGTTTTGAAATCCGGTTCATGCTACACAAAACAGCCTACCTAGCTTAGGTTATTCATTCTACGCTGAGTCTCGAATGTGGACGCTTGCAAGAAAGCAAAGGTTAATGCTACAATTCTATTCGCATTGCGAGACAAAAAATTCTATCTTTATTCTACCTCGATCAAAGCTATATCTACGCGCATGATAGTTAAAGTTGGTGCGTCTGCAAACCAAAGTAAGTAAATAGATAATACGTTGTTTCAGTTTGCAATTGTCGCGCTAAGTGTTTTGATAAGCGCTGCTAAAATCGGTTTAGTTGTTATATTGCATGCTATAATTATTAGTTTAATAAGTATATCTCATTTATGTCAATTATCAAGTATACTCGTATTAATTTCATGTGTAGAGGTTATTTCATTTGTCTGCTTATCATATTTTAGTTCGAACCGACGCAATATTCTCAATCGACTTATTCGACCCAAACCTGTATATATCCTGTTAAAATTATCAAAATTCCCACGTCGAGTTCGTTTCATTCTACGCACCGCGTCTACCCCTGTAGATTTATTGGGAACTCGTTGACATTGAATTTCTGTCCCAGTGAAGCTACACATCCAAGCGTAGGTGCCCCTTTAAAAGGTGCCAAATATTAAGCCCTTACGCCAAAAACTGTTTGATATTTTGTAATATTTTCGCTCATTAACTGCCAGCATGATACTGACTTGTGACTACATATATCCATTTTGTTTCATAATTTTATACTGACATATTTCTTACATTCTTGTAAACTAGTATTTTTGTAATTCTCATCAACACTGTCGGTCCATCACGTTTTATACCAACCATCTCGACTATCACCTCCCAATCCAATAAAGGATACGGTGCTTAGGATCCTGTGTACAAAAAATATTTATGTACAGTGGACAATAAACCTTCGCTCCTGAGAACTTCGACACTCTTGTAAACGAACACAAGGATTTTCAAATAGCCAATATACTTCGCAAAGTCACTTCGATGTTTTAACGAAATGGCAATGGAACTATTCGGTTCTGCTTTTATAACTCCAAGCTAAGCGGAAGTGTTTCAATTTCATTTCATTGCAATATTTTGTTGCGTTCGGATGCAATCACGAGCTGCAATCGTCGCTGACCTGTGTATGCAAAATGGACTGATGGTACGTCATAATTACCAGTGACTGCATATTACTCATATAGCCACTGATCTATATGATAACAATCGAATGGGAGGTCTTAAGAAATAGCTACAATTCTACATCGTGTTTGGTTATGTTCGCTAAGGAGTCACATGAGATATGCGGGCGAAGCCTGCCCAGATCACTTGCAACCGAATCTTTACCACGTCACACGTCTGTGATATTCTCTGTTGTAATGGCAGAGGCCGGCACAAACACCGAAGATAATTTGGCGGCTTTATTACTTAATGATGATGTCGCTTCTGATGAAACGCAAGTAAACATTACAATAGTTCTAAATTCTCTTAACAATAATGTCTCGGCTTTGGCTGTTTCTATGGAGGCAATGGGCAACTCTTTAGTTAATTGAACATAGACGCCCTAATAATTATTCAAACCGCTACTGCCAAACGAGATTCTCGGGCGGTTCTTTCAACAAGTGAGCGTGCTGAAAAACAACGTATCGATGCTCTTACGAATGACTCAGACCCTGCTCTACAGGCTTTATTGAATTCAGACGAATGTCAGCCACAAGTTGAAAGGAAGATGGCGAGTTGGCAGAGGATGATGAGCTTCTGCAAGCTTTGGCTCTCGAGTATTCAAGTCAGGACAAAACAAGCAGTCCGATATCAGCTCAGTTAGCTGCTATTCTAGACCAAAGCTGGTCGGCTGCATTGCCAGATGTGAGATGCTAAGTTAAAGCAAAAACTGGCTCAATATGATCGACCATAAAACTGTGGTCGCCTCTTAGCACCTAATGTCAACCATGAAATCTGGTCCAGAATTTCGACAGTTGGCCAACGGCAACTTGTGTCAGTGCAGCGTTAGCTAAGTCCACTCAAGTGTTACTCAATATTGAATAAGCATATGCTAAGCATATATTTTCCAATAACGAAGACAATGGCGTTGTACAATGGAAAGACCTTGTCCACGTCACAAATTGACGCTCTTGCTCTTTTAGGCAATGCTAATATAGACCTTTTTTATAATGACGTCAAACGCGGAAAGTCTGATGTAACACGAAGTTTGATTGGCTCGATAGTTTTGTTGAGCCAATCAAATTTCGTGTAACATCAGACTTTCCGCGTTTGACGTCATTATAAGAAAGGTCTATTGTCAGCTTTCACAGCGTTGGCGTGAAATGCTGAAGCCGTTTTTGAATAAGGAATATGCTGCTCTGTGTTCTTCTCAAACGGCAATTACATCGCTCTTGTTTGGCGACGAGTTGCAAACCCAGTTGGCTTCAATTCGTGCTTCTAACCGTATTAGTAATACGGCTATTCAGTCTTCTTCTCGTCCAAATACGCCCAGAGTTGGCCGACCAAACCGCACATGACCTTCGAAAAACAATGATCGCGACAAGTCGGTTTTCTACAAAGGCCCCAATCTGAGATGGCCATACAGAAGTCGCCAACAGAGATCTCGGGAGGGGCCAACAACAACAACAACAACAACAACAACAAAAACAACAAAAACAACAACAACAACAACAACAACAACAACAACAAATGAATACTGAAGTCCTCAGCAGACTTACAGATCTAAGGTAAGTGAATATACTGTATGTCATTTTTACCTTCACTTACACAACATTTTACCGACCAAATTGCCCAATTTCTGGCATGTCGCATATATTAATCTACTCACAATAAATCTACTCACAAACTTACGGACGATCCCGAAATTCTAGATATGGTTCGGTGTGCCCATATTGATTTTGTGCAGGTTCCAACTCAAACACGTTCTCCACGACAGACCTCTTTTACGGCAAATGAGGTATCAGTTATAGAAACTGAAATTTCGAATTTACTGAGCAAGCAGGTAATTATTCAAACGCCTGGGAAATACATCTCCCCAATTTTTGTCCGCCCAAAGAAGGACGGTACTACCAGAATGATTTTAAATTTGAAATCGCTAAATCAATCTGTCGTGTATCGACACTTTAAAATGGATACATTAAAAGATGCTATTCGCTTAATGAAGCCGAACTGTTACATGGCTTCTATCGATCTAAAAGATGCGTATTATTCGGTGCCCATTAATAAGTCACATCAAAAATATTTGAAATTCAAATGGAATAACGTTTTATATGCATTCACTTGTTTCCCCAACGGTTTAGCCAGGGGTTTCGTAAGGGGAGCCAGCTACTTTCAATATCACCGCCGGCTACTTTGTATCGTGTATTAAAATTTTAAGTTTTAATAGAAAGTTTTAAATTGGTGTATTTAGATAGCAATTACAATATCAAATACGTGGTCAATTCAAACCGTTCTATTTTGTCTTGAAAGCGTTGTGAAGATTATTTAGTGTTTTTAAATTGTTATTCACGTAGGATGACAATTTTTTCACTTGTCTGCCATCTTGAAATAGTGAAGACGTCCACCATCGGCCCCGACCTCCTCCCCCCCCCTAACAAATGGCGCTGCTAACCCTGCCGCCTACTTTCCTTAAAGCGCCTGCTACTTTCAAAAATAATAAAACCCCTGGTTTAGCCTTTTGTCCACATAAATTTCCACCTTACGTCGGTTAGGTCATGTTTCCTCCGCATATATCGATGACTCGTTTTTAGAGGGAGATGATTATCAATGCTGTTTGGAAAATTTACGATGAAACTATTGTATTCGTTAGGGTTTATAACTCATCCTAAAAAGTCGGTACTTGTACCTACTTAGCGCTTAGTTTTCCTCGGGTTTATCTTAGACTCTATCCTCATGCGGATTCAGTATCTTACTCCTGATAAATGCTTAGTGTGAAACCTAACATTGACCTGTTTGCCTCTCGCTTAAACTTTCGATTTAAGCCCTTTGTATCCTATAAACCAGATCCTGAAGCAATAGCTATAGACGCATTTCATATGTCTTGGAAACCGTACTTAGCTTACTGTTTTCCACCGTTTTTTCTCATATCTAGAATTCTACAGAAGATATAGAAGAAGAAGTCACCCTTGTTGCAGTCCTCCCCAATTGGCCAACCCAAATTTGGTGGTCTCGAATGACACGACTGCTCATACGTCCACCTCTTCTTCTGCCAAACACCAAAACGACTCTATACCTCCCAAACAGTCAACCGGCAACTCATCCCATGTATCCTCACCTCCAGCTGCTTTTTCCTCTTATCAGGCGATCACTCGAAAACCAACGAATTTCAACAGAGGCTAACGACCTTATTATCAGCGCTTGGCGAGGAGGCACCATTAAACAGTATAAGCCTTACTTTGAAAGATGGACAAGATACTGTCGTCAACGGAAGATTGATTCTCTTCGAGCAGCTGTAGCGGATGGCCTAAATTTCTTAGCATCTCTCTTTCAAGCTGGTTCCAGTTACAGTGCCGTCAACACTGTTCGAAGTGCTCTTTCCTCCAATTTCCCCGCGCAAGATAACACGAAATTTGGCTCTCACCCGCTTGTCTGCCGTTTTTTAAAAGGTGTTTTTGAACATCGCCCATCCCTTTCATAATATGACGTAATTTGAGATGTCTCAGTGATTTTGCGTCTCCTGTGTACTTGGCAACTGAAAGCTTAAAAAACTCAACTTGGAACCCTGAAACTTACTACGCTTTTGGCACTGTCTTCTGGTCAACGCGTACAAATTATTAAGGCGTTTAATATTGACAATCTAACATTTCAAGTCAACAAATGTGTGTTCCTTATTACCAGTATGCCTAAAACTACACGACCGGGTAATCACTTATCTCCAGTTGTGATTGACGAATTTCTCGAAGACAATAACCTTTGTCCAGTGAAACATCTGCAGCTGTATTTGACTAAAACTGTTTCGCTTCGAGGTTCGAACAGACAGCTACTGTTAAGCTATCAAAGACCATACCATCCCGTCTCAACAAACACTATAGCTCGCTGGATCAAAACAGTCCTGGCTAAGGCAGGGATTGATAATAAAGTATTCAGTGCTCATAGTACCCGAGCTGCCGTCGCCTCTGCTGCTCACAGGAATGGAGTTATGAGCATTGACAGGATTCTCACCGCCGGAGGGTGGTGAAATGAATGCACATTTGGAAAATTTTATAAAAAGCCCATTACTGGGAAAGAAATCTCGGGTCTTGGTGTCGTATCTTCTTCCTTGACGGATTGACAATAAATTTGTGTGTTGTTATACTAAGTTACTTACAGATATTGTGAATTCACTGCTCCATGCGGTTCTTGTCAAATATAAGATTATTTTTTGCATTGCTACATTCTATGGGTTTGTCGTTACTTTAATTCTTCAGTATCATGACGCTTTAAAGTCTCATGTGACTCCTTAGGGAACATAACCAATCGCGATGTAGAATTGAAAGTTAAACGAGACTTACCTGTAAGTTGAAGTTTGACGGTGATTCTACGAGTGTTCGTTATGGAGCTAAGGAGTCACCACCCACCCGAGTTTTCGGAGGTATCATTTTCTATGTATGCTTTTCTTTCCCTCCCTAGGAATATTGTCATGATACTTCAGCTTTGAAGTGTGATCTGGGCAGGCTTCGCGCGCATATCTCATGTGATTCCTTAGCTCCATAACAAACATTCGTAGAATCACCGTCAAACTTCAACTTACAGGTAAGTCTCGTTTTTTTTAACTTTCAATTTGTTGTTTGAACGCTTTTCAATTCAGTCAAATATTGATATTTTTTGCGAAACGATGTTAAGCTGTTTCAAAGCCCCAAAATCTATAAATTACGTTGCATTATTATATTCTTGTATTTGCATGGTGACAGTCGATAAGTAATTTTGAACAAGTGTACTTGTCAAAGAAAAAAATGTCAAAGTACAAATTTGCTCGTCTGTATGAGTCAAAAAAGAAAACTTGTCACATAATGTGAGCACTTGTATGCGGTAGGCCAGCGGATTATAGTATTTTGCGATGGCGAGCAATATAGCGAGCTCACGTTGTCCGCTGTACGATTCACATCACTGCAGCAAATTAATTGTCAAAGTAAACTTGTTGGCACGTTCACACGAGCAAATAAAACCATAGGTAGCCCAGAAATCTGTTTGTGCTAAGCTTACGGTATTATAATTATATTAGTAAGGTTGGTCTGAACTTATTGATAAGCCTGCCGCACACGTGAGCTGAGCTAAAGACCACGCGTGGCTGCCAGCTCAGCAAATTACTCTCCGGTGCGGATAGTTTTTCGTCAGGAATTCACCTCGAGAGGCAGGTTTCTCACGTGTGAGGATTGTTTTCGGGCTGAGATAACTGCCTCGCGAGGTCTTAGCTCACCTGATAGTTCTCGTGTGCGGCGGGCTTTAACAAAGGTAAAATGGAAGACCTAGATAACTATAGACCAATTTCCATCCTCCCCGACCCCATAGTCTCAAAGCTGTTGGAGAGAGCTGTTCATAGGCAATTAAATTGGTGAGTATCTAAGGGAACAAAATATTTCAAGCCTTATTATCAACGTGGATTTCGAAAAGATCACTCCACAGAATTCGCAGCTCTCCCTTGCTCTCACAACTCGGAGACACATTATGAACAATGACAGCAGGGATTTTTGGAAAGCGTTTAGTGACATCGTAGATCACCATTTGTTAATTGTTACTAAATAAACTCTCCGCTTTGGTTTGAAGACTATGTATTTTCCGAACCTGAGCTTATTACTGGTCTCCCGAAGGCTCAATACTTGGCCGAATGTTATTTGTGCTTGATGTTAACAACCTTCCAAATATTATGCGTATACAGCAGTATACTTATGTATGCGGACGGCATTGTCCTATTCTTTGCCTTTCTTGCTCAGACTCAAGTCGGTGTCTTAATAGCAATCCAAGAGAATTTAAACCATAATCTCGACCTAATGAGAACCTGGCTCCGAGATAATTGCTTGTTTCTGAATAAATCAAAAACAAAATCAATATTATTTGGAACTCATGCAAGGCTCGCTGGTGTAAGTGAATTTAACATCGGGATTAACAGTCGTTCCATCTAGCGCGTAACGGAATTCAAATATCTTGGGGTTCTTTTTGATGGTCGTCTTACGTGGAAATCTCAAATCAAATCTGGCAATCCAAGGCAACCTAACAATCTACGCCGGCTGGCAAAAGAGTATAATATAGGGATGCTAGGACGAATCAGAAACAATTTAACACCCTATTGTGCGAATATTGTATAATTATGTATGCTTTATTCGGCCTATTCTTGAGACACTGTGTGGAATTGCTGTCGCTCAGGCAGTGCATGCAAAGACTTAGAAAAATTGCAACGGCGTGCCACCAGGATTGTAACGAGAATAAACGATAGTGATAGAGCTATGGGGGTGATGAAGTTCTCTCCAAAGTAGGATTTAGGAAAAATGAAAAACGTTTTCAAACTAGTGAGCAAATGTAATCAAGGACGGTGTCCTCAATTCTTTTTAAAATATTTCTCTTTCAATAATGAACGGACAGTGGAGTCTCAAGGCAAAGCAACAATTTACATCTACCTCGGGTTAGAACTGAACAAGCAAAGAAATCTTTTTACTATAATGATTGTGTAGTTTAATAACAAGCATATTTGACTTTTTCTTCGTATATATCTTTCTTCGTATAATAAAGGTTTATTCATTCATTCATTCTAGGCCGCGACCATAATTATTGCAAAAAGTTCATTCTAATTTCAGGAACTCAAACTGAACTTGAACATAGTGAAAGTATATATGTACTATAATAATTCAGGACTACCCCACATATAATACATGTACACAACGGTTATATATAACACTTTATAGCTACATGTCGTTTCAGTTCAACATATCATAATACGTCGATCGTTTTAAGCCCCGTTTACACTACACTCAATTTATTGGCACGGCACGGCTAAAATGGATACCCGTGCCTAGATTTATTCGTGCCCGGCCTTTGTATTGGTAGCCTGAACATTAATAAAATTGGGCAGGGACTTTCTTTTTAGCCCGGCGTACCGTGCCAATAAATTGACTGTAGTGAAAACGGGCTCACTTTGCGTGTTAAGTTGCGGAATTGCAGATGAGATTTCGTGGAGAAAATATTCGACGAAGACGACATTAACTTTTAGTGAGTTTTACCGTGCCAAATGCATCATTCATTTACTTTGCTTGCACCGCCTGTTTCGCACACCTGAGTATGTTTAAAAAGCGAGTTTATACGTAAGATTGCAATTTTTAAAAACGGATTTTTTTAAAAAAAGAGTTGCGATAACTCCACAGGCAGCCCGGTCACTGCTGTTACGTCATGCTATTATATATGTATATAATTACAATAAGGCTGGCAACTCCCTCGCAAAAAATATAATACATACATTAATACCATCGCTTAAAACAAAAATACTACGCTAGTTTCTTAAAAAAAAACAGATACAAAACACCTTGGATATATTGACTATATTTATCTGTCGTTTTTAGACTTGAAAAAAACTCTAAAATGCTCAAATTTTGCGAATTAAAAGTGTATTTTCGTTGAAATTTTGCGAAACAGAGGCGGGATGCAATTTACTCGACAAACGTCATCATCGGAGAATTCGTCGACAAACTTCTGATTGGCTGTGGCAAGTTCGGAAAATTACGAAGATCTTTTTTCTTGATTGAGTTGACCTTCGTAATTTTCCGAACTTGCCACAGCCAATCAGAAGTTTGCCGACGAATACTCCGATGATGACGTTTGTCGAGTAAATTGCATCCCGCCTCTGTTTCGCAAAATTTCAACGAAAATACACTTTTAATTCGCAAAATTTGAGCATTTTAGAGTTTTTTTCAAGTCTAAAAACGACAGATAAATATAGTCAATATATCCAAGGTGTTTTGTATCTGTTTTTTTTTAAGAAACTAGCGTAGTATTTTTGTTTTAAGCGATGGTATTAATGTATGTATTATATTTTTTGTGAGGGAGTTGCCAGCCTTATTGTAATTATATACATATATAATCACAGGCAGCCCGTTCACTGGTGTTACGTCATGCTATTATATATGTATATAATTACAATAAGGCTGGCAACTCTCTCGCAAAAAATATAATACATACATTAATACCATCGCTTAAAACAACAATATTACGCTAGTTTCTTGAAAAAAAATTACATACAAAACACCTTGGATATATTGACTATATTTATCTGTCGTTTTTTGACTTGAAAAAAACTCTAAAATGCTCAAATTTTGTGAATTAAAAGTGTGTTTTCGTTGAGATTTTGCGAAACAGAGGCGGGATATAGTTTACTCGACAAACGTCATCATCGGAGAATTCTTCGGCAAATTTCTGATTGGCTGTGGCAAGTTCGGAAAATTACGAATTTCAGCTCAATGAAGCTGTGACAGGGGGGGCGAGACAATATTGAGCGGGAATATTTAAAAATTCAACTTTTTGCCTGCCTGTATAGCCACAGGTATAAAGCTGAGCGACACAGCCTATCCAAACGCGAGTTGTGAATTGAAAGTTTAAATATAAGCGCGAAAACACAGAGAAGCAGTAAAAAATGTAGAATATAGTAAAAGAAGAATATGCACCACTCTGGTAAGTAAAATGCAATTAAATTTTTGCAAAACTAGACGTGTAAAATGAATTCTCAAATCAATATTTATCAATGTGAATATAAACATACTGAAGTCAGATTTTTCCAACTTCGTTCTTTAAATTAAGATGGAGCAACAAGGAACACAAACACGTATAAGTAATCGTCTTAGTTCCATATTATGGTAAGTTTTCAGTATAGCTTTGTATTTTTTATGCGTATTTATTTAGGTAAATAGCTAATAAAAATATTCTTAAATTCATATACGTACGTATGCTAGTTCATTTCAAAATGTTGCAAACACAGAATATAATTTGTATAGTTATAACCTCGTCTGTCTTTATGATTTAAAAACCCAAACTGAAAAAACTCTCACGTTTCTCAAAAAGCTATACACTCGACAAAAATATTCATGCACAAAATATATAACGCGGTTTATTTACTTCTATGAATGATACGCCGAGAAAGTTCGGGTTTGAAACTGCGAGCGACAAAGCCGACAAAAAATATAATAATATACGGAGAAATCAGTTTTAAACACAATAAACCTTCACGATTTGCCTGTTCATGAAAACATATTGTCAACAAGATCGATATAGAGCGAAAACATGCCTATAATTTTTGTTAAAAACTCGGGCAATGTCAATGAACGTTTTAGCTGGCCTAAAAAAATATTTAATAGTCAATATACACGACCGTCGACTCGTCGAGCCGCGAACGTACGGAACGGTCTCGGCTGAGTTCGGGAAATCTCACGTACATCCATTTTCGCATCACAGGATCATTTTTTAGTCAAATTTTAAGAATAGCTATCGCAGTATATGAAAAAAAACGACCGAAAATAGTCAGGTGAATATATTTTTTGCAGAAAAGAACATAAATTCCGCCTAATGACGATGTCGATGCATGCGAGGATGCATGCATGCACATATAAAGATTCGAAAACAAACATCTGCATGAATATATAGGTATTAACAACAAAAATTATCTGTAATACATTAATTGAAGACCAAAACTTTTACCAACCTTAACTAGCTTGTCTCATAAGGCCATATATTCTTGTTTTCGCTGTAGATGCATGTAAAAACGTTTTCGAACAAAACCTTCTTCCTTCTATACTTTCAACAAACTTTGCACGTCAACTGCTCGTTCATGTGCCATATTCACCAAGAAAACGAGTTTTCAAGGTCCTTCTCGGGTTCAATCAATAAATCACTTTAGGCAATAAAGCATAAAATACTCACGATGCAAAGAATAAAACGATTAAACGACGAACTGAAAATGCACAACACATGCACACATTTTTGTTTGTGCAAACTGCAAAGCAAAAACTGGTTTGACAGGTTCTTGGGCTGTGACGTAATTTCGTGACACGCGCGCACGCTATGGAAATATTATAAATATATATGTCTAGTCCGTAGTACTTGTGCCATACATAAAGTTTTTGCTCTCTTCTGATTGGTTTCCTATTCACTATTTGCATATCAAATTTTAGGCTTATCTCTCATTATGAAGAGAGTAAAGGCGTTTTCGTTAGTCAGGGAGAAATACTGTCGCATGCGGAAAATTGCGGATTGGCGTGGAATGGAGTTCAGCTCGGGCGTGTAATTTCTTGTGTGTGGAATGGGAACGTTGTTCGGTCGCGTAGTACACTTTCCTCGACGCCAGGCTATCTAAACATCAAGAAAATTGTGAGATCTGATGGTAATGATCAACGCATTGAAAAACTAGACGAGGATTCGTTCCCTAAACTTCAGCGTTTATGTTTCAATAGGTCCGACTGGGTTGTAAATTGTTCTCTAGACCGCACTGTAATTACTTATATTAAGCTTCCAGCAACAGGAGCTATACTGCATATCGATGATCGTCCTATTTTCTGCGAGGTTTCGGCTAGTTTAAGTAAGAACACTGTGACGATTCGTACTCATGGTGACGCAGTCCGTTTGACGCAATCTGAACATACTTTTCAACACTTTGTCCCGGTGTCAGTTGAGAGTATTGATACAATTATTCGCGCAGTTGATGCCGCTTCGCTTTGCATCGGAAACGTCCTACCGAGCGAAACGAAGTCGAACGAACATTTACTGAAGTCAATTGTGCTCGGATCGAAGCTGGTAATTGTGACGTTAAGTGATTTAAAAATGGAAAAGAGATTAGTATCCACGTCATGCTTGTTGTTGCGATTTGGCGTAAAGGCCTGCGAAAATTGCCGGTATGTTTTTCAGCTGTGGAAATCTAGAGAATGGAAAAGAAATAGATCTGGAAAAGATGATGTAATTGGCAACCGTTTCATCAATGAGCGTTGTTTGGCAAGGCCTGGATTGGAAGCGAAACTTCTATCCCAAAAAGGTGAAATCGTAAGGTCACAACGCCAGTTGAAAAAATACGACGAGATGATAGAGCTAGCGGAGATTGACAGTCAAGACATGAGGGTAATATTTGATGGGATAGCAACTGATCGAGTACCAACGAACATCAAATTGTTATGGGAAATGCAAGCAAAGCAAATGTCAGCAAAATCGTCCTATGGGCATAGATGGGACCCAAGGTTTGAACATTTTTTGCATCCAATGTATTGTTGAACTGTTAGAGAATTTTAAGATTTTTTTTATTACTGTTTTCCAGAATTATTCGGTTGGCTCTTGATATTTACTGCAAGAATCCAAGGGCCTTAGACATTATGCGGCAATGTATTGTTCTACCAAGTAACCGTCTACTAAGGTAAAGAAATTTGTTCGTAATACATGATCATACTTTACATCTGGTGGTTAACGGTGTACATGCAGGTTACACCCCTGTTTGAAAGAAAGATTACACGTTACATTAATCGATCTAAATAGTATATTTTTGCTTAACAGGTATTACAAGAACTCAGTATCACAACAACCTGGCTGGAACATAGAGGTTCTTAACTGGTGCCGGAAAGAAGCTGAGAGACTTAAGTTAACAGAAGAAAATCACTGGGGTGGTTTGATCTTTGATGAAATGAAAATCCAGGCAAGCCGTTGTTAAACTCGTAACACGTATCTGTAAAAATACATTATAAATATCATGGCATGCAAAACTGACATGACATGCACTATGTATATATACATATAGTCATGCAGTTAAATTTCATATTCGATTTCATTACTAAAGACTATATATAAAGTGTTCTTTATTTTTATCTTACATGCAATTTGTAATTCCAAATGTGTTCATGTCTTTTAATAATTCGTGAATAAAAGACTGAACATTAAACAGCTAAAGAGGGTCAGTAAATTGTCTGTTGTTTAAACTGAAGTTGGTTGTGTATAAAATTAATAGTAAGCATGCAGCTTTGTCTCTTAGGAAGATTTGCAGATGAAGGTCAGAGATGGAAAGCATGAATTAGTTGGTATGGTAGAACTTGGTCAATTTCATAATGACGTGAAGCACATTGAAACAGGTATTTCGCATGAATATAGCGTGATGCATCATGCGTGAACTAGAGAATGTCAATTATGAAATCTTTGTAATGTTAAAACAATTAATTAAGGGTAATCTGTTCAAGTAAGAGAAGTGTATAATACGGTTTATATACAGATGTATACATATGTATACTATGTTGTAGGATCACAAGCTGCACAAATCGCTACACATATCCTGCAATTCATATTCCTCAGTGATGGTGGATTCAGGTTTCCAGTTGCGCATTTCCCAACGGCCCAGTGTCCTCCTTCAACGTTATATTTTAAATTTTGGGAAGGAGTATTGCTCATGAAGCAAGCTGGATTTACGTATGTTGTTTTTACGAGGTTTTCATGATATAAAGAGCTTAATATTATATATATATATATATATATATATATATATATTATAATTATATTAGCTATAATATATATATATATATATATATATATATATATATATATATATATATATATATATATATATATATATATATAATATATATATATATATATATAAATATATATATATATATATATTATATATATATATATATATATATATATATATATATATATATATATATATATATATATATATATATATATATATATATTGGTATCTGCCTTATTTTTGGTAAAGATGATAAGAGTCAAGCTTTTTTATTCTCCTACATATACTAGCATTTATCACTCGATATGCGATGGTGGTGATTCAAACAGACAGTTCATTAAGATGCACTTTACCGATCACAACCCCATCGATGATCATTTTGCTACAACTAACATGATAACGGGAGATCGTACAGTGTTTATTATGGACTGCAAGGTAAATTTATTCAATCATTATATAGTAGGCTATGACCATATGAGTTCGTATATGCTTAAAATCTTGAAAACCTTAAAAGGTGCATGGCAAAATACATGAGGCCACATGCAGTATTTAAGAATTCTCTCCTGGAACGTCACATTCATGCCCTGTAATAATTGTTTTCTTATGATTTATTTTCTTGTAATAAATTTAATTAGCATAAATTCAAGAAACTGAGAAACAACCTTGAAAAAAGTTCGTTAAGTGGGACTGTCAGGTGTTTTACCAAAGCTGGGCAGCATATATTCTGGGCGTACTGGAAAGAAGCTTACGAATGGGATCAGAGGAGCAACTCCTGCCCAATTCACGAGAAACTAACGGAGGATCATTTTGTGTTAACGCCAAGTTCACGTATGCGAAACAGCCTTGCAGAAGACTTACTGGATAAGAGGATGTATCATTTAATGAAGGTATGAAAGTGGATAAAAATTTAGATACATGCAAATAATACAGTACTATATTTTATATATATATATATATATATATATATATATATTGAATTATAGGCATACAAAGCTTATCTATCAACGGTAGAAGATGGTAACCCGAACAAACTCGATCAATCGATCTTGTTTCTGTTGCACACAAGCCGTATGGTGGAGTTGTTTTCGGACAAACATGTTATTTATCAAATGAATGACATTCGTCTGCACTATCTGTACGAAGCATTGCAATTCTTTCGTGATTGGTATGAAGAGACACAGGCCTCAAAGAATTGGAAGCACTTCCTCTCGACCAAGTTGTGGTTTGACCTAAATTCGATGGTTCTCGGATTCTGTTTCTTGGTACGTATGAAACTGCAACGATTTTCCGGAAGCGTAGTGAAACCCAGCATTATAAATCAAGATGTCGTAGAAAACCATTTTTGTCAGCTAAGAGCAGCGAATGGGCAGAACGAAAACCCCACCTATCTCTTGACAGAGTCTACTCAAAATTCCATAATATTCGGACAAGCAACGATAAGCAAAAAATCAAATACAGGATGCACGAGAAATCATGTTTTCACCGAACTCCCTAAGGACAGCGGACTATTTAGCGGAAGGAAGTAATGCTACGTCATTCAGATTGGAAAAGGCAGTTAATTAGCTTTTATATGTATAAAAGCAACGTGTTAATACTGATGCTAATACCTTTTTAAAATTTGAAACTGAATTAATTGCAACAATTTATAGTTTAATGATTAGCAAGGTTGCCTATAATCAAAAATGATGTACATTGGAATAATAGCAGTCAGTGTCATATTGTTGTCCAGTATATGACCCCGATAGCATGATAAATCATCAATATTAACAAACGTATTATATATAATTGTACTGAAAACAGATAAATTACACATTCACGTGATATTTTGTTCATTCAACGTCATAACATATTTATATATCTTTAAATGTTTGCCGATGGCAATTGTGAATAATAATTTATAATTCAATTAACCAATATATAACTGTGTTATGGCACATATTCTGCATGTGTCTTAATTTTCAATAATAAGAAAAAATTAATGGCGAATGCATGTTTAACCGACTGTGCCAAGGACTGTGGTTCATGAGTGTTTAGATACGATGCAACCTTAATACGGGAACTTTGACTGAGTTTTGCTGATCTTGAAGAACGACAGTATACATAGATGTGACCTGATGTTGAGGCATAATTTCGCATTGTGGGATTTTCCCAGAGAGAGCCGTTGATAACTTTCCTTTATTCCATCTTGATATATACGGAACATCGTATGCGTCGCAAAGAATGTGTAATTCCTTCTTGGTGTATAGGCGAACGAGTCCTCTGTCACCTATTTCAGTGACAAGAGCTAACAGGCGAACGTGTGAGTATCGCTTGCCAATACTTCGGTCCTGCTCGATTTGCTTTAAAGAGACTTTCATCTTTTTCTCTTTTGCTTTCTCTTTACGCTGTAAGACAGCTTTTCGATGTGCCATCGACTTTTGAATGTGATAATCTCGGCGAAAATCACGGAAAAATTGCCCTGCACCCATCCTCATGTAACGCGTGACGACATCTACATACATTTCTTGCACCAAAGGAATCTGAAATGATAAGAATGTTTGTGTTATTACTTGAGTTGTACTTTTCAAATGCATAAGGAATACATATATAAATCAGATATAATAAAAGTACCTGTTTTTCGTGTTCTGTCAACTCAAAGCAGTTAGCAAAAAGCTCTTCTAAATCCTTATCCTCGCAGACTTCATTAATTGAAATCTGCACTACGTTAGCCTTCAAACAATCCAGCCTTTTCTTGTTAATTTTTTCCACTCTTGTTTGCTCAAGTGACATAAAGAAAGCGTGGGCTTCATCGCTAATGTGCAGTAGACCTCTTTCTCGAAACTGCCTACTTTCAGTTACGTTGAGTGTTTCTGGGTCGGATGTTGACGATTGAAGGACCGACAGAGGAATCACAACGTTGTCCTCGAGAAGCTGCGCCTTGGTCAACTCTTTCTTAACCTTAGCTAACAAAGCAGATGATTCACACGTTTTATGGGTCATCGCATACTTTCGTGACTTCTCTAGTGACTTTCTTATGGCCCATCCTCCGACATATCTTATCTTGGCTTTACCTTCTGGCCCCATCATGGATACTTGAAAAGGTAGTGGGTCCTCTACTTCCTGTCTGTGCACGATCTTTGCAACCTCGGACGTTAAAAGATGGTGTAGATGAAAAACCAATTTCATACAAACAGCTCTCTGGCCATCAGTGATATCTTGCCATGTACGAACATTAAACGCCTTCATTACGTCTCTTTGATATGCACTGGTAAAAAACATTGCATGTAACTTCGTTGTCGTTAATGTAAAGTTTGCGTTCGTCATGCGCGTTTCCTCCTCGTTTTCTACCAGATAGTTCTGGAAATTCTCCGCAATTCTACACCAAAATATTCCAACGAGAAATTGGAATGTTTCCAAATTTTCAAGAGCATAGGCTGCTGCACACGACATTGACTTGCTTAGTTGGTCTTGGCAATTGTTATCCTTAATCAAAGTCTTGAAAAATTCCTTGGCAGAAAATTGAGATGGAGGAGTGGATAGCTTTTGGCGTTGTTCCAGTAGACACAACAAAATGTGTTCGAGGCTTACTTCGATACCATCTTCCGTAGTATCAGATTCAAAATGTTCTTTCGGATCTTGACAAACTTTGGTGTCAGTGTTTGTTTCATCTACCGCTAAATATTCAAAAGTGTCGTCCATTTCGTTAAACTCAAGCTCATCAATCTCGCGGGTTTTACAACAATTGAAGGTCGGCATCATGTTTTCTGTTTGGGAAGTCATGATATCAGATAATGAAGAGGGCGGCGGCAATAAGAAGCGCGTTCTAAACCCAATGACTTGTAACGTAGCTTCACGCTTTACTCGGGATAATGCAACATACGTCTGACCAGGAATAAATTCCTGCGAACAATGCACAACAACATTCTGATCCAGTGTCAAGCTTTGGGCCTTGTGAACAGTTATCGCGTAGCTAAGTGATAGCGGAAATTGAGTACGACTCCCTAGCACCTTACCGTCCTTGTTATAGCTGTACCATGTTTGGCGGTCCAAAGGGACAACACCAACTTGAGGAAAATCTACTAGCAATTGTTCGTTTTGAACACCGACGAACTGACCACAATAACCGTTCCTTAACTTGGAATTGACATTGAAAAGAAGCACGACTCTACATCCAGGCTTTAGAGATAGCACAGCGTCGATGGTTCTGTCAAGTAGCTTGGCATTGCCATTATCAATACTCCTGAAACTGATTTGAGAGCCATCGAGAGAAGCCAGAATTTCAGCATTGTGAACATAGACGGGTAAACGTTTGAAGTATATATGGAGAGGAGGTTTATTGTCGGTTCCAGCGCATTCACGGGCTAATGAAGTCAAGTAATCTTCTGTTTCCTTCTCGCATTTTCCCAATCGTATTTCATCAAGAGCATGTTTGAGGCGAATTTCTGCCTCATCTTGTCGCAGTATCTCGGTTAGTTCGTATCGGTGTGGAAAGACTGTTTGGAACAGATTGCTCTCATAAATCGGAATACCAGAATCAATCACATTAGGTATTGGCTTCAATTGCCAAAAGTCCCCAACCAAAATTACTTGAATTCCACCAAAGGCCAAATCGTTCTTTTTAATTTTCTGATTGATAACGTTAACCAAGTTGAACAAGCGTTCACTAGACATGGATATTTCATCCCAAATCAGAACATCGCAATCCCTCAGATCTTCAATGACATTTTCTTTTTGAAGGCATCGATCAATTAGCCTATGCGCCGGTAATTGGGCTGTCTGCAAACCAAATTGTGAATGGACAGTGTTAGCCATTTCCCCGAAAGTCTCACATGCGATGCCTGTTGAACAAACTATTCGCGTATTCTGACCTCTTTTATCTAGCTCTCTCTTAATTTCATTGACTAGCACAGATTTTCCAACACCTGCACGACCTAATATGCAAACATTGTGCCCTTTTATGGCGACATCAAAAATGTGTCGTTGTTTTGATGTAAGAATAAGTTGCTTTGACATTCCAATGTATTAATGTACACCCATTCAGGAGTCTGCAAAATCAGAAGAGAGCAAAAACTTTATGTATGGCACAAGTACTACGGACTAGACATATATATTTATAATATTTCCATAGCGTGCGCGCGTGTCACGAAATTACGTCACAGCCCAAGAACCTGTCAAACCAGTTTTTGCTTTGCAGTTTGCACAAACAAAAATGTGTGCATGTGTTGTGCATTTTCAGTTCGTCGTTTAATCGTTTTATTCTTTGCATCGTGAGTATTTTATGCTTTATTGCCTAAAGTGATTTATTGATTGAACCCGAGAAGGACCTTGAAAACTCGTTTTCTTGGTGAATATGGCACATGAACGAGCAGTTGACGTGCAAAGTTTGTTGAAAGTATAGAAGGAAGAAGGTTTTGTTCGAAAACGTTTTTACATGCATCTACAGCGAAAACAAGAATATATGGCCTTATGAGACAAGCTAGTTAAGGTTGGTAAAAGTTTTGGTCTTCAATTAATGTATTACAGATAATTTTTGTTGTTAATACCTATATATTCATGCAGATGTTTGTTTTCGAATCTTTATATGTGCATGCATGCATCCTCGCATGCATCGACATCGTCATTAGGCGGAATTTATGTTCTTTTCTGCAAAAAATATATTCACCTGACTATTTTCGGTCGTTTTTTTTCATATACTGCGATAGCTATTCTTAAAATTTGACTAAAAAATGATCCTGTGATGCGAAAATTACGGTGGCCCACAACGGCAACACACATGAATCTATCCAGTACACAGCTATATTTCTAACTCACAAATATACTCCAGATTTACTCAAATATATTTAGAGTACAGACTGAAATTAGTGATAGAAATATATAACGTTCCGCACAGAAATATATTAAC
Organism: Dendronephthya gigantea; assembly: GCF_004324835.1. Lineage (NCBI taxonomy): Eukaryota > Metazoa > Cnidaria > Anthozoa > Malacalcyonacea > Nephtheidae > Dendronephthya > Dendronephthya gigantea. Next base: position 3,152,262 of record NW_021163017.1, on the reverse strand, counting down.
AGTACAGAAATATATTAATAATACAGAAATATATTAACAGCAGTCAGTACCAGTACAGAAATATATCAATAGTGCAGAAATATATTAACAGCAGTCAGTACAGAAATATACTAATAGTGCAGAAATATATTAACAGCAGAGAAATAAGTTTATAGCACAGAAATAAATTTACAGTACAGAAATAGTTTTGTAATTTTGTTTCCGGTATTAGGATGATTTAAAATCCGATACACGTGCGGTGTGCGCTTGTAATTTTGTATATGTCCGTTAAATATGGCGGATCACAAGTCCGGAGTAAACAAACAATCCAACTGCAAGGCAAATTTTTGCCCAAACTGTGCGTTTCCTGTGGAAAAAGGTTACAACTTTTGTCCTGGATGCGGTAATGACATAAAAACAAATGCAAATGAAGATGCCGAGGCTAAAAAGGAGCTTGAAAATTTGAAAACCACCAACAAGTTATCGTTGCCGAGTTTTGCTCTACCAAGCTTTGCTGCTTTCAAAACATCGAAAGAAAAAGAGCGACAAAGTTTTTTCTCCAAAAAAAGTGGTCGACTAAACAAAAAACGAAAAGTTCAGGTAAAGGAAGTCTGTATTCAGGTCGGCGTTATGGATGACTGCCTGAAAATAAAACGTGGTGAAACTCTCCCCTTAAAAGTTAATTCGATGGCAATGTATGACGAGATCCTTGCAGCTGCAATAAAAAAGCATCGTGATTTCAATAAGCGTTTTGACAGTGAGTCAAACTACCAGCTAGTGTTTAAAGATGGGGGCGATGCGACTACTATTCCTGGCGCCGACCCTGTTGAATCATTCACACTGCAGCGGTATAAAGAATTATCAGGATTTGGATTTTCGCGTATAGTTTTGTATCTTTCCCGGGAGGCAGACAACCATGACTTAGATATGTTTGAAGACGAAGAGACCTATCTCCCGCCAGCTACCTGGTTAACCAATAGCAATGCCAATAGCCATTGTCTTCTGGACGAAAAAAGTAAGATATTTAATTACGTTAGCTCCTCCGCAGGCGCTAGGGAGCATTTCGGCTGCCATATTTGCCTGAAAAGTGAGAAGGGCCTGCGGAAGAGGCGGCCTAATGTATATATTAGAGAGCTTTAGATTTGACTACGGCTCCCGCTACGGCTACGAGATTCGTCACATTGACGTGATATTCGTGATACTTCGTACTGACGCCAGAGGCACGTAGCCCTCGCTCATCTGACTACGGCATTTTAACAAAACTTCGTAGTCCTGACTACGTGATTTAAAAAGCAATAAAAGTTGACATTTTTTCGTTTTTTTCCAGAAAAAAAATTTAGAGAAATGTTTTCCATGACTGTGGCCTTTGAATACGTGTATTTTTGGAAATGGCGAGGGTAAAATTCCCGAAATATTTGACGGGATAAACATGCGTTTATTATTGTGTTTTCAGAGTTTTATCATGCCAGTACGAGGTGGCGTATGCATACAACGCTTGTTTCGCGCCACAGTGACGAATCTCGTAGCCGTAGCGGGAGCCGTAGTCAAATCTAAAGGCTGCTAATCCCCGAGCGGGCGCGGAGCGCCTGCGAGGGTACTAATTCCGCTCGGAGATTAGGAGTTACACCCGGAACCCGGTAGAACATAGCCGAATCCAAAGTTGTCCAAATTCTTTGTCATGGACGGTCGACGTTGGGTGGTTTTGTAAGTTATGCGCATGCGCGAGTAACGTCTGGTAATCAACGAACGTTCTGATTGGCTAAGACAGAAAGTTTGTATTTCAATGAGAACGTCAGCAATTTAAATTAACTGTCATTTCGTATTTGGTAAACATTTTTGTAATTTGTAAAAGCGTTTCATAAACTTTGTGCAAAGAAAGTAAAACGAGAAGAAACAAGATATATGAAGCATGACAGTTAGCAAAGATGAACGTGGATACGGTCAAGACAAAGCCGTGTAAGAGGAATAATTCATAATCTGCAAACTTATAAATGTTTTCAAAGACAAAGGGTACGTGTTTACTTTGTTTATTTCGTATTTGTTTCGCGATAAGAAAGCCGTATTTGTATACTTTTCAGCTTTGTATTCCGTTTATTTGTTAAATTTTCAGCTTTTTATGCAAACGCATAAACCTGTGAAAGGCTATTACACCTTTGCTTTAACTTCAAAAAGTGTTTTTGAAAGAGTAATTTGAATTTTGGTATAAAAAATACACACTATATTTATAAAGTATAAAACTTTTAGCCGCCGGTGTCGACTGCAATTACAGAATAAAATAACATTTGAAGTTTTTTCTTTGTCTGTGAAGATTTTGTACTGTTTTAATCGTTTGAAACTTCGATTTTAAATCGTTGCTTAATTGCTGGCATGGTATAATGCAGCAAAATTGAGCGGGCAATGTTTACACTAGCTTTATGATTATTTTTGTATTGAATGATGGAAACATTAGCTATAATATACTCGGTAAAATATAATAGGACTGATTTGAGTTTTGTGTCATTTCATAATATAAGTTTAGGTCAGGGTAACTCAGGAAATTGTGTACTTGGTTTGAAATAGCGAGGGGTTGCTGCATGCATGTATTTCTAGTTATACATAGGATCATGTGGTAGGATGGTATGCTGCAACAATATTGAGTGGGCTGGTTGTTCTATGGAAAAGCATACCATTTTGTTCATCCCTTAAAATTATCATAGGGAGTGTTGCCACTTTTACAAAACATGGTTTCCTTTCCAGTTTGAAATGTTTCTGAATATTTTATGAGTTGAGTTAATTATCATGGATATAGCACACCCAAACAAAACCTATATACCAGTCTTGGTGGAAGGTTGACTATATTTTCACTTTGCAATAATCCTAATTGCTGTTTATTTTCCCCTTTAATAATTATTAAAATTTAGTTATTCTCATGCATATTTGGTTTAATTAAGGCTATATCAGACATTGTGTACACTTTCATATTCAGAAGCTCTAATTAAACCCTGCAGTCCCAGCTTTTCTCATATTTTATTTAATATGTGGCTAATATGCTTTTCCAGCAACCTCAAGCAATGTGACAACTGTTGAAAATTCAAAAATTGTTGAAAAAGAAGATTCTATGTATGTTCAAATATTCCAAATTTAAATGGGTCCTTCTCATCCTATCAATTGTTTGATAGTATAATAATGATTGGTATATGTTAATCATTTTCTTCTGAATTTATTTGCTTTTTAATCAAGGATACCACAGACATCTTCAGGAATCATGCACATGTGTGATCCATGGATAATAAGTGTAAGTGACAGCAGTGATGATGAAGAATTATTCACACCAATCTCGAAAGCTGTTAAAAGGTAAGTTCCTTTTGTTGCCAGATGGTAATACAGAGTTCTAATTATAATTTGAGCCATTTTGACCCTAATATTTTTGGGTTTTAGGGAGGAAATTCCTCCCTGTGAAGATGTTTTAGATGTGGCAGCTTTATTAAGAAGTCATTTTACTTCCAATGTGCTGCTTTCCAAGACTGTCACATTTGTTATCCGGAGATCCAAACCTTGGAAGAGCTTCATGCGGAATGTCATGGATAATAAGTTTGACGACTCTATGAATTTTGAGGTATATAAATACTTTTTTATCAGCTAGACATCATTGCTCGATATTTTCTGCAATACGACTAATTATATGCAAGCACCTAAAGCTAACTGCAAACATTTGTCGGTTAGGTGCAATTCATACTAAGAGGCGCAAATGGGGTTGTGGCGCGAGTTAAGGCGCGAGTGGGGTTGTTTTAGTTGTCCCAATTGCATGGCCGTTTGCGCACTCGCCTGCTATGCAAACGCACAACGCGGTACTCGTCGTCCTATTTGCCGTTGTTGAAACGAATGAGCATGGAGAAAGAGGTGCTAAAAAGAGAAGTTGGTAACACCGCGTGGTGCGTATGTTGAACAGGAAAAGAAAGCGATTTGTGTTCGTCATTTGTGAAAGGAGTTAATTAGCCCTTCTCACGATGACGAATATCCGTCATTTTTGGGATTACTTTCAATTTTCTCAAATTCGTTTAAACAATAATAGCACTGAAGCATTCTTTAAGAGTCAATAGACCATTTGAACAATAAATTAAGCATAAAATTAAAGACAGCCGCCCTGACAAGGTCTTGCGATCCCAATTTAAAAAAAGTACCGCATAAAAATGGCGGCTCATTCGCCAACGTGAGAAAGGCTAATTGGTTGATTTTGTTAGTACCATTTTTCTTGATTGATTTAAAAATGTCGTTGTTTTTGACAATAATTTTTGCCGTGTTACCAACCAGATTAAAAAAGCAGTCGTATAAATCCAGGGAAAAACTATCAAAGGATGCTATATCAAAAAACCTAACCCCCCTAAATCCCCAGTTTCACTCTGGATTTTGACGTTATGCAAGATAAGTTAGCAGGTCTGAAATATGCAGGACTAACTTCTTTTTAATATTATAACCAATCCTTGTTATATTTAGCTTAATTGCTTAGTCAATTTGTTCCACTGTTGTTACCAATTTAATTAGTACGTGATATTTCATAAACTTGTGTCCATGCATGAGGATATCGCGGTCGGTGAGGCAAATGACTGAGAAGTATTTAAAAAGCTAATAAGAAATATGATTACTAATAAAAATATGCTGATTCTGACTCGTAAATAATATGTACTGCCTCTGCATTTTCCTTAAGGTCAAGTTTTCAGACAGCATGGAAACTGTTGATGACCACGGGCCCAAACGAGAGTTCTTACGAGTACTGAGAAACGATCTTGTGGAACGTTCTGGCATTTTTCAGCCAACTGGAAAAGCCGGAGCTTATGTGTTGACACATAACGCCCAAAAGTTACAAAGCCACGAGTACTATTTGGCAGGAAGAGCATTTGCAACAGTGTTGATTTTTGGTGGTGACCCTCCATGTGTTCTTTCAAAATCAATTTACGGCTATATGACCGTCGGATATGACAATACACAGCCGTCCATCGACGAAATTCCTTATTCATCAGATAGAGAGAATCTTTCTAGGGTGAGTGAAAAGGTTTATCGTCTATATCTGTCTCTATCTGTCTCTCTATCTCTCTCACGATTTTAGCCTGAATAAGAAAGTCGTAATCCTATTCAACTTAGTACCCACAGTTTTGCGGTTGTTCCAGTAAAAAGGTCTAGGAGGTGTGCTGGTAGTGATTTTTAAAAAAAATGCCGTATCCTAGCTATTTTATTGATTTTATAATGGATTAGTCACAACAACTGGATCATTTTTTTTTTCATATTATTTCTATCATATATTATTGGCTAAATGTGAAATTGTGTGAAATAAAGCTAATAACATGATTTGCTGAACTCAATCGTATGTATAAAGAGATTGAGAGTACTGAATAAAGGTTTAAAAAACATGCCCCAAAATTTGCGGCCGGATACAATATCCTTACTGTAGTTGGATAATAAGTGATACTGTTCAAACAACAACTTAGTCTTTTTTCTGGTAGACATGAAGATTTGTGTATTTCAATTGCCTTTAACTAGCTCATGGGAACTGAAAATCAAGAGCAGCTATCTGCACTATTAAGAGATGAAGCCGTGTCTGATCTTATTCTTGACGCGGGCTATCAAAATCTATCGTTCAAATTCGACAAAGTCAAATCAGTGGTGGACAGCGTTGTGAAGTACTTAGTAATTGGAAAGTGCAGGTATTTTCGTTTTTGATGACAATATGTTCCCTTGAAACTTAATTTGGTTTTAAACATCTGTCTTCTAAATAATTGATCTGCAGGCCATTGACCAATGCCGATATTTTGCTCGATCTCGTCCGATAACTGCATGTGTCTATTGATGTAGGAATGAACTTGAAGAGTTTTGTCAAGGATTGCAGCACTACAAAATCTTGGAGCTAGTCAGAGCACATATGCTTTCTTTTAGTTGTATTTTTGTACATGGCGAATCGATACCGGATCCTGTCTGTGCGAGCTATATCATTAATACATTTTTACCACAATTCAGTGATGTTGGATCCAACAGAAGGGAAAAGGAGGAAGACATTTACGAGTTTTGGGTGTCATTCGTCCAAAGCACTTCAGGTTGCGTCCGTTAATATTAATTTTTGGTTGTAAAAAACCCATGCGCTGAAATAAGGCCTGCAAGCCCGAATACCTATCAGTAGTAATAGTATATATGACCATTAATACAGTATTATATATATATATATAATATATATATATATATTAGTATTATATATATATTAGTATAACGAGGATCCGGGCTCGAGATGCAGATCGAAAGATGCCATGCATGCAGTAACACACATAAATGCATGTCTTTCTAAACACTATATTATTCTATAAGGAATTTATACTTATAAGTTATATCATATTTTATACTTAAAAAGAGGTTATTATGATCTAATTATTGCAACTCACAGTCAGACGTTTATTTTGATATTTACAGAACCGAACTCAGTTGTGCAACCGAAGGATATCTTGCGTTTCGCCAGTGGCTGTGAACGGGAACCGTTGCTTGGATGGGGTGTAGACAAACATCCTGCACTGATGTTTATCGCAGCTTATGAGGAAATAGATCCCTTGTGCGAATCAAAGTTACCTCAAGCTAGAACATGTGGGCCAACGATTTTGTTACCTACAGCCACCTACATTGATTCCAACGACTTCAACGACAAGATGGTAACGGGAATAGTCAATTCGCCTCAAATCTTACTTGTTTGAACAAGACTACGCCTTAAATTAAGCCGAGAAATTTACACGGACTTAGGGATATTAATATTATAGTTACGTTAAGAATGCGAACGGTCTGATTTCGCGCGCTGACACCATGTCTACGTGAAATTGATATCAAAACTTGCACGGACCAAGCTTCTCGCGTTTCGTTTCCAGCATGTTGCCATTTTGTCACATCCTTGCAATGCATGCCAGGTACCTGCATATTAAACATGTACAATGGATAGAGACGTTAATTATGTTCTAAGAAGGAAGAAGATTACGATAATACTTATGTGCATGCTATTTTTATCATTTTTAAGGTTGTTTTAGGAATAGATTCCAGGTGTCCAGTGCATGCTGTACCTTGTTAACCTTGTTTGGAACTTTTGTTTCCCCGTATTCAGTTGCGAATATATTTTTCTCCTGTTACAATTATACTGGAATCCACACTTCAATTTAGGGCAATGTTACGTATACGGAAGCGTTATATTATTCAGCTGAATTCAGCTGTACTGAGTGGACATTGTAAATGTTGAAGTATTAAGGCTGGTTGACAACATGGATAATCCATCGTAATTATCGCTACTCTGGTTTTATTAAATGAAAGTAATCACCACACAAAGATGGGAGGAGGGAAAAATCATGTCATTTTATTTTTTTGTGATCAAATTATTTTTTGTTTCGGGGATCAATGTATACATATAAAGATCAGAGAATTTAGGATTATGAAATATACCTTAGTTTGTGATGGAGTACTTCATGTACCGTTAGCAACTGCCATTAAGGTTATATATAACTGCTCAGCCTCTTGCCAATTTGTTGGTTGGTGCAAGCCACTGTTTTCAAATATATGCTCGAAATACTGTTTAGTAATGTTTTCTTCTTCATCGAAATGAACAAGGTTTTCTTCTACGAAACGAATATGATCATCAGCGACAGGCATAGCTAGGTTCTCTTCTCCCCCACTCTTCTCTGGAAAATAGTACAGTTCATCGGGTATTCCTGCAATTGTATCGTGTCTGGAATTTCGAATCCTATGAGTATTCCACTGCTCTTTCACGTAGTCCAGATCTTTCTGGATAACATCAGAAAAGCATAACCAAAGACATTCACTTTCCAATTCATTATCCGGATTAAAGATATTTCTTTCACAGAGATCTTTAAAATAGTTGATCCACCATGTAGAGCGATTTTTTCTAAGGTAAGACCACCAACATTCAATCCTTTGGTTTGCAGGTGATGTCCCAAAAAAGTGAGCGTCCGCTTGCGAACGAAAATGGCATTGCATGGCTGCCATTGTGCCATTTTCTGTCCCACAATCAGTGCGTAACTTTACAGGACAACCATATATTTGTACACTTCTCAGAAAAAACGAAGCAGGAATTTCGGGTTTGTTATTAGATCTAGCAACATGGAGCCATATTATTTTTCTGCTCCACCCATCAATGCAGCCATGTATGGGGAACCCATATGGCTTGAGTTTGTCGTACTAGTCTGAATGCCAGCAATAATTTGGTCCTGGGACATGATATGTTCTTCTACGTAGCCGCTTAGCGCGTCTATATTGACAACCTTCTGGGTCGAGTTCCCTCATAAGATGTTCAACTACACGCCGCTGAACTTGTAACCCTTGTGTCCGAAGGGCATGCCACATAGAACGGTATCCTCCCATTTTACCTGGCCCATTTAGTAAATCGCTCATTACTCTACGTACATCGTTAATATTGAAGTTTGGCGATCTCCTTCGAAGACCATATTCGCTCAATCGGTTCCTTAGTGTTCGTTCCGAAATAACTATGCCGTGTCTTTTGTGTAAGAAATCGATTATACTTTTGTATTTGAATCCTCTTGAAAAATAATATTCTATTAAACTTTGTTCATCTTCAGTATCTGCATCAGAGCCAGAGGAGAGTTCCCCATCAGCCATGTTTTTATCGTATACGAGTCACGTTAAATGTATTCACCCCATTCATATTTTAAATGTCATCTCAGAAATTATTTGTGAATTTCAATCCCAGAAACATTTTTCTGTACTATAAAAAATATCTTCGTACTGTAAAAATATTTCTGTACTGTAAAAATATTTCTCTACTGTAAATATATTTGTGTACTGTAAATATATTTGTGTACTGTAAATATATTTCTGTGCTGTAAAAATATTTCTCTACTGTAAATATATTTGTGTACTGTAAATATATTTCTCCACTGTATATATTATATATATATATATATATATATATATATATATATATATATATATATATATATATATATATATATATATATACATATATTATATATATATATATATATATATATATATATATATATATATATATATATATATATATATATATATATATATATATATATATATATATATATATCTGTGTTGCCGTTCTGGGCCACCGTAGAAAATGGATGTACGTGAGATTTCCCGAACTCAGCCGAGACCGTTCCGTACGTTCGCGGCTCGACGAGTCGACGGTCGTGTATATTGACTATTAAATATTTTTTTAGGCCAGCTAAAACGTTCATTGACATTGCCCGAGTTTTTAACAAAAATTATAGGCATGTTTTCGCTCTATATCGATCTTGTTGACAATATGTTTTCATGAACAGGCAAATCGTGAAGGTTTATTGTGTTTAAAACTGATTTCTCCGTATATTATTATATTTTTTGTCGGCTTTGTCGCTCGCAGTTTCAAACCCGAACTTTCTCGGCGTATCATTCATAGAAGTAAATAAACCGCGTTATATATTTTGTGCATGAATATTTTTGTCGAGTGTATAGCTTTTTGAGAAACGTGAGAGTTTTTTCAGTTTGGGTTTTTAAATCATAAAGACAGACGAGGTTATAACTATACAAATTATATTCTGTGTTTGCAACATTTTGAAATGAACTAGCATACGTACGTATATGAATTTAAGAATATTTTTATTAGCTATTTACCTAAATAAATACGCATAAAAATACAAAGCTATACTGAAAACTTACCATAATATGGAACTAAGACGATTACTTATACGTGTTTGTGTTCCTTGTTGCTCCATCTTAATTTAAAGAACGAAGTTGGAAAAATCTGACTTCAGTATGTTTATATTCACATTGATAAATATTGATTTGAGAATTCATTTTACACGTCTAGTTTTGCAAAAATTTAATTGCATTTTACTTACCAGAGTGGTGCATATTCTTCTTTTACTATATTCTACATTTTTTACTGCTTCTCTGTGTTTTCGCGCTTATATTTAAACTTTCAATTCACAACTCGCGTTTGGATAGGCTGTGTCGCTCAGCTTTATACCTGTGGCTATACAGGCAGGCAAAAAGTTGAATTTTTAAATATTCCCGCTCAATATTGTCTCGCCCCCCCTGTCACAGCTTCATTGAGCTGAAATTCGTAATTTTCCGAACTTGCCACAGCCAATCAGAAATTTGCCGACGAATTCTCCGATGATGACGTTTGTCGAGTAAACTATATCCCGCCTCTGTTTCGCAAAATTTCAACGAAAATACACTTTTAATTCGCAAAATTTGAGCATTTTAGAGTTTTTTTCAAGTCAATATATCCAAGGTGTTTTGTATGTAATTTTTTTTCAAGAAACTAGCGTAATATTGTTGTTTTAAGCGATGGTATTAATGTATGTATTATATTTTTTGCGAGAGAGTTGCCAGCCTTATTGTAATTATATACAAATATAATAGCATGACGTAACACCAGTGAACGGGCTGCCTGTGATATAATAGCATGAAGTAACAGCAGTGACCGGGCTGCCTGTGATAACTCTTCAAAAAAATTTCGTTAGGGAGTCGATTGATAGTCCTTTCGAGATTACCGTTGTATGTTGTACACTTATACTTACACTTATCACTTATACGCACTTGATTTTCATCGGTTGATTTAGTATTATTGGTGTAATTATATGGTATAATAATTTGAGATATAAGGTATATGGACATAGCTAAATGTCACAGGCTGCAGGAAAGGGTCGTTTTGCTGTTCTAAGTTTAATTTACTATGGCAGAGTTTTCAGCAAAAATGCATAGAATTGCAATATTTTTGTTATGTTAAAATGAATGTACCGAACAGCAGCTATATGCGTGAGAGAAACGACAGTGCAAACACGAGTTTGGCATTTGCTTTCTTTAAATTCATAATTATATTCACAATACAGCTTATGTTTGTTGTGTTGACGAAACGTTATCTCACTTGACTCACTGCATGCTGAGTTTTAGTTCACATGCATCATTTCCGGGAGAGGTATCGGGCTATAGTATAGGCATGTTTGGGAACAGACAGTTGCATATTCGGGTACGAAATTAAACGTCGTGCTGGAACTAACTTGCGAAAGGTCGGAGTTCAAATCGTGCTTTCGACAGCATGCACAATATTCTGGACGTATGCAGACTGGTTCCCAGTCGCTTTTGTCTTTGATCGATTGTGTTGAACAATGGTTTAAATCATCGTTATTTTCCTGAGTCTGCATGTGACGTGTTTTACATATATTGTATCGTCATTAATAAATTGTTTCATAACCTATCATATTGTATTTATTTTACTTATTTCTTTACTCTTGAAATCCTGTATTCTAAAAGCTCACTAACAGATTAAGGGTAAACATTTTAATATCAAGCTCTTATTTGGGTGGAAATATCGTCATAGAATTGCTGAGGACTATAGGCTGAGATATTTAGACTTCATGCGTTAAACGGCAAACGTATAAGCCACGTTAACACTACATTCCATTTATTAGCACGGCACTGCTAAAATGGGTATCCGCGGCCTTTGTTTTGGTAGCCTGAGCACTAATAAATGGGTATCCGTTTCAGCCGTACCGCGTGCCGTTCCACTAAATTGAATGTAGTGTAAACAGAGTTTTAACTCAAGGTGTTCACTTACTTTTGATTCGAGCTTTTACTCATTGACTTTTTAATGGCTTAAAAATGAATGGAAAATAAAACTGCAAAATATATTCCTTTCGGGTTGTCTTTTGAAAGCAAGACCTCAAGAAAATACAGTGTCGGGACTGAGCGACAACGGGGCGCACGAAATAATAGGTGATGACACGCACTGCACAGAAATGGGAAGCAATATGGGTAAAATAAGGGATCTGCACAAAATTGAGTCAGTTGGTGATAGAGGGTCATAATGTGCGAAACGGTCTGTGACTCGAGAGACGCGATATTAATTCGACATAGCTTGCAACGTGAATTTTGGGTGAAGATTTAGTATAACTTTAATTTTATTTGTTAATTCAATATATTTCATAAACCCAATCGAATTTGTGTGAATTGAGACTTGTCGAGGACAAAACGATACTGAACGGAGGCTAATTCTCGACACCTGGCACCTCCGAGACGGGGATTCGAACTCGTTGAACAACGATGGAAGAAGAAAAAGAGAGTACTGCTGGAGAGACAGTTACGGAGATGGCCGTTCAACCAACCGGAGAAAGTATACTCCAGAATTGACAAAGGCAGACATCGAATTGGAGACGAAATTATCCCAGCTGAAATTGAATTGGTTACGAGAAGGTCAGATAAAATCCTGGCAACAGGTAAGCGTGAAACTATAAAACGCCATATCGAACACTGCAATCTGTAAACACCGCGGCTAACGAGTGCAAGCGCAAAGTTGAGGAACAAATCGCGAGAAAAACAAGCATGAGCGAAATTTCCGATTGGAGCGACAGTGTTGAGGCGACACTCGAAGTAGCTGATTTACAGATTTCAAAGTTGAGCGATTGGTTAGCTGAAGAGAAACGTAACGCTAAGGCTGCAGGACTAGAGCAGCAACGTGAAGCAGAACTAAAGTTGCATGAACAGAAACTACGCATGCAAAGGGAAATGACCCCACCCAAACCGGAACTCAGGAATGCCCAAGTCGAAACGCAAAGCTACCGAAACTTGTGATTACGAAGTTTAATGGGTCATTTAAAGACTGGCCTAGGTTTTGGGGACAATTTACCGAAGGGATTGATAAGAGTTCCGTGGCCCCCATTACCAAGTTTACGTATTTGTTAGAATTATTGGGTCCAAAGGTCAAAACATGCGTCGAGTCCCTGCCCTTTTCAACCGAAGGTTACAATAGAGCCAAAGCCATTCTCCAAGACAATTACGGCAAGGAATCCGAGATTGTCAAAATATATAAGAGAGATATAAGGGGTAAGCGCGGAAGGGAATTCCAGTTGTTGTTGTGAAAGTTAATGGTGTAATGACTCGCGCACTTATTGATTCTGGCGCCGGCAGTTCCTATGCGTCCGCGAAACTTGTCAACGCGTTAAACATTAAACCCAGCGAAATAAAGAGCCAGCGAATAGACATGTTGATGACTTCGCAAACAAAGCGAATAGAAGTTTTCGATGTAGAAATTAGTTCCTTGGACGATTCGTGCAAAATAAACGTGAGCTTGAACAAAGTTGAAAAGAGCGAGCTTCTGACAACTAGTAACCCCAATTACGACCAACTCGTGAGACGATATAAACATTTGAATTCGGTCAAAATGGACGAACGCGACACAAAGAGTGAGCTACCCATTCACCTCGTGCTGGGAAACGGCGAGTATGCTCGGATAAAAACAAGGACCAAACCCCTGGTAGGAAAGGACGGTGATCCCGTGGCGGAATTTACAAGGTTTGGTTTGATGATCATGAGTCCTGGAATCGAGTTGGACCAGAATACGATGCTACTGACCACAACATCTCAAAACGATTTCGAGCGATTGTGTCGGTTAGACGTCCTCGTCTCTTGAAGATCCCACCGAGGAAGGCTCTCAAGCGATTTACGATGATTTTAAAGACGAGCTCACACGCGACAAAGAAGGCTGGTACGAGACTAGCTTACCGTGGAAATCGCATCATCCACACCTTCCGTCGAACGAAAGAGGAAGCATAAGGAGACAACCTGGTGAAACGTCTCGAGAAAAGAGGAATTTACAAAGAATACAACGACATTATTCAAGATCAGCTCGTGAAAGGTATTGTCGAACCAGCACCTGCCACAGCGAAGGGTAAAGAGTTTTACATTCCCCACAAGCCCGTCGTAAAGGAGACCGCAGAGACGACGAAACTTCGGGTCGTTTACGACGCGTCCGCCAAAGAATCGGCATCTGATCCATCCTTGAACGAATGCTTGAACCCTGGCCCACCACTCCAGAACCACCTGTGGGATATTTTAGTTCGTCTACGTTTCCTCCCCATCGTGCTGACCGCTGACCTCGAGAAAGCCTTCCTGCAAGTCCGGATACGCGAAAACCAACGAGATTCCCTACGCTTCCATTGGAAGGCACCAGATAGTGACGACCTCACAGTCTATCGGTTTACTAGGGCGCTGTTTGGGCTGACCTGTTCTCCCTTCCTTCTTGGAGGTGTCCTGAACGAACACCTAAAGAGTTGGGAGAGAAAAGATATCCGGCTCTGGTGGAAGAGATAAAAGGCGGCCTGTATGTCGATGATGTGATGGAGGGAGGTGATAATGTTGAAGAGGTCAAAGAGAAGAAAGCGAAGACGGTTAGTATTTTTGAGGATGCCACTTTCCACCTGCATAAATGGCACTCAAACGCCTCTGAACTCGAGGATACCGACCAGAGCGCCAATGAAGGCAACGTGGGCAACCCGGAAACTACCTTCGCGAAACAGCAGCTGGGCACAAAGGGGACTGAGACAAAGATCCTCGGTATGGGTTGGAACAAAGCTCAAGACCGTTTAAGTGTTGTAGTAAACAAAGAACGAGACGCAGCATCTACGAAAAGGGAGGCCCTGTCGCAGGTCGCAAGTGTGTACGACCCACTCGGCCTGGTTTCCCCAACTACCCTAGTAGCAAAACTACTGTACCGTGAAATGTGTGAAGAGCAACTTGCCTGGGATGAAGAACTTAATCAATCAATCAATCAATCAATCAATCAAAACATTATTTAAGCACGGTAAAATCTACAGTATAAAAAGTGGGCTATAATTATATACATTCATTAGATATTTAGGGACAAAATTACTAAATACAACACAATACAATACAATTTAAAATACAGATATATAAACTGATTTACAAGATTGCCGTGCGAGAGTCTGTTTTATAGGGAAAAAATGTTGTTAATCTCCCTTTTAAATTGGTTAAGAGAGCATAATGCTCGTACATTTTGAGGTAACTCATTCCACAACACCGCGCCACTATAACTAAAACTTCGTTTAGCAATAATTGTTCGCGGTTTCGGTACAAATAAAGCATTTTCAGAGTTTCTCAAATTGTATCCTGTGCTGTGGAATTCAAATAAATTACGGAGATAATTCGGTGTTAAATCGTTAAGAATTTTGAACATTATTACAGCCTTGTGTTTTTTCCGGCGTGTCGAAAGATTGTCCCAACCTAGTTTAGTGAAAAGGTCGCTGGAACTTGCATCGTATCCAGATTTGGTAATTACCCTCGCTGCTCTATTTTGCAGTTTTTGCAATTTATCATTTAACGTGATATTTAAACCATCCCAAACTGAACTACAATAATCAAAATACGGTTGAATCAAAGCTCCGTAAATTTTGAGGGCAGTGCTTGTATCTATGAACTGGCGTATCCTTTTAAGAGCACCAATTGCCGACGCAACCTTTTTGGAAATGCCTTCAACGTGTCGCGCCCATACTAGGTGCTCATCAATTTGTAATCCTAATGATTTCGTATCTTTAACTCTCTTGATTATCTTCCCGTCAATTTCAATGTTTATTTGTTCATTATTGTGTATCATTAACCGTTGACGAGATCCAATTATCATAAATTCCGTTTTAGCGACATTTAGACTCAGTTTGTTAGCTATGAGCCATTGATTAAGATTTTTCAATTCAGAGTTAATTATTGATTCAAGCTCTGTTACAGATTTTGCCGCAATACTTATATTGGTATCATCAGCAAACATTCTCGGAGAGGCTCTTTCCAGACAATTAGGCAAATCGTTAATGTAAATTAAAAACAATAGTGGCCCCAAGTTGCTACCTTGAGGCACACCACAACTTATTTTAACAGCCTCAGATAATTCACCATTTACGCAACATCTTTGGCCACGGTTGCTTAGATATGATTCAAAGAGTTTGATGCCGCTTTGGTCAACACCATATATTCTTAACTTCCGTAAGAGAATGGTGTGATCAATGGTATCAAATGCTTTTTTGAGGTCGATAAAGACCACTCCATTGAGTAGGCCATTATCTATGTTGATTGACCATTTGTCCGTTGCTTCTAATAAGGCAGTTAATGTACTGTGCAATGATCGAAAACCGGATTGAATTTTGGATATCAAATTATTAGCATTTAAATACTCATATAGCTGATCAAAAATCAGTTTTTCAAAAATCTTAGCAACACATGAAATTACGGATATTGGTCGATAGTTGTCCATATCATCTTTTCTACCTTTCTTAAAAATCGGCGTAACTCTTGCTAACTTCCATTCCGTTGGGAATATGCCAGTAGTTATAATCTTATCAAATATTAGAGTTAATGATGGGGCAACGATTTCAGCTGCAAGTTTTAAAAGTTTGCAGGGTATTTTATCCAGACCTGATGCTTTCTTTTCGTTAATCGTTCTTAATTTACTACAAACTGTATTTATTGTGGGGGGTGTGAGAATGTGGTTTCAGTTGGCTCAATATAAACCTCCGGTTCCACAGCAGATGGTGGTATATCAGATGCTAAATTCTCACCTACTTTTGCAAAGTGAGAATTAAACATTTCGGCTATGTCCTTAGGCGCATTTATTGTTTCTTCGCCAATTGTAATATTAGATATGGTCTTATGACTAGAATTATTACGAGAGCTTAATTCATTAATAAGTTTCCAAGTTGACTTTGGATTGTTCTGGTTGGTCTCAAGGTTATCAGTAAAGTATTGACTTTTCACTTTTTTAATTTCATTATTCGTAGAGTTCCTTAATGATTTATATTGTTGCCAAATCAATGTGTCTCCAGTCATTTTTGCTTTCTTTTTCAAAAAATCTCTCTGGCGCATTTTTTGTTTTAATTTTTTTCCAAGGGGATTTCTTTTTCCCAATTCTTTTTAATCTGAGTGGAGCATGTTTATCAATGCAATTAAGTAACATCCCTTTCCATCTTACCCACATTTCATTAGGTTCATTGCACAAATTTAATTCTAACCATTGCTGTTGTTTTAAATCTCCTATAAAGTTTCCTCTATGAAAATTTTTCATACTCCTTATTTCAACTAATCGCGCTTCCGCTTTCTTATAATGAACCTTATGTGTCATATAAACTAAAACATGATCACTTATGGAAAGATCAATTATACCTGAGTTTATGATCTTTGTTGGGGCATTTGTAACGCAAAGATCAATTAGCGTTGAGGAATATGGTGTAGTTCTAGTGGGTTCTTTAATTAGTTGTGTGAGGCCAAAAATTTCAAATATATCATTTAATTTATTAGCATTGGCTGATGTTGCTCCCGGCATAAGGTCCACATTTATGTCACCTAATAGAAAGTAGTCATGATTCGTCAAATCTACCTTCTGTATTATTTTCTCAAAATAATCAAAGTAATACGTTGGCAGATCTGGAGGTCGATACCAAGTGCTAATTAAAAGAGATTTAGACCGAGGCTTAGTTATTTCAACTGTTAAATATTCTAAATCGTCAGAGCTTAAATCATCGCAAATTTTGTAATTAAGGTTGCATCTTTACATAGAAACAAACACCACCCCCATGTCTCCCATTTGTTCTCCTATCTTTCCTTACTATTTCATAGCCGGGTATATGGACTTCGTTATCTCCAATTAAAGAATCAAGCTTTGTTTCGTTAATTGAGATAACATCAATATCAGATTCTTTCATAAATATTCGAAATTCATCAATATGCGCAAAAAGGCTATTAATATTTAGTGAGGCCATAACTAGACCTTTGCCAAATGGTTTATAATTAATATTAGTACACTTACGATTTACACTCGGTAGCACCGATTCAGACTCCCGCACAGCAGATTGGTCGTCCACACTACCTATTATTGACGTTCGCCAGATCATTGTTATTTGTGGCATAAGTACTCTTTTCCGCGTTATATAACGATTTGTCTAACGATGAATTCTTTTCCTTGGCGTCTGTGGTATGATCATCCTCAGAAGCTCCCCAGATGATGAAGTTCCTTCGGAAAATCCTCAACAGTTGGATGTGAAAGTCGCCGAAGAAATTTGATAAAATGGACAGCCAGGAGCGCTGATCCCTTTGTATTAAGGTGTAACTTAGAGCCATTGAGGCAGGATTCGTCTATGTTCTTATTTGCGATGAATGTATATCCTTTTTTCTTGCATAGATTGTATAGTAATTTATTGGTTTCATGAATCTTTGTTGCTACGTCAATATCTCCTCTCGATATTAGGCCAGATATTGCGATTCTGGCATCTTTAAACTTGTTTTGTACTGTGGAGCTTAGATGCTTAATATTGTCGCAGCATTCTTTACTCGAGTTCTGTATTAAGTTATTCGTTCCAGCGTGTATGATAACATCTGTGGGAGAGGAATGCACATGAGCTTTTTGGAATTCATTTGCTATTTCCTCAGCTCTTTTCCCAGGGTATATTAACTTTCGAACTGAGCTTTTTGATATCTTGTGAGGATTAATATCCTTGATCATTGAATCTCCAATTAGTAGGATGTTTCGCTTGGATTTTGTGCCTTTATGAGTTGTGTTAGTGTTCTCATTCCGATGACCAGTTTCCAAGGTTTTGTCTAAAGATACTTTGCTCACAGAATCATTGGCATCGTCTTCTTGATCACTGATGCTGAGGACTTCGTACCGATTCTTTGACTCAAAAACGCTTTCAGATGTATCTTTACTAGAGCTCTTTACTTTGGTATAATCCCGTTTCTGTGTTTTGCTTCCATCATTGAGGTCTTCTTGTAGGGATCTTGCAGCTGCTCTTAAACTATCGTTCTCAGTTTCCAGTTCTTTAATTCTCTCCCTCTCCGCCGGTAGAACTTTTTCACGTTGGACCAGCTTCAGTGAGGTCATCAGACTCGATTTCTCTTCCTGGAGGTCCAGTACTTTAGCTCTAGCTTCGGACAGAGATTGGAACAAGTTCCTATTTTTCTCTTTTAGCTCGTTATTTTCCCGGTTAAGTTGCAGTTTTTCCTTCCTTAACTCGTTAACAACGTCCTCTAAGACCAGGATAGCATATGCTTTGTTCTCTTTAGTTTCTTTAATTGTTGAAATTTCATCAGCAAGAGCCTCTAGTTTTTGAGTAACACTCTGGGTATATTTCTCTAGCTTAGATTCAATTTCGTAAACTTCTTTTGGGTTTTTGTTGAAGTTTGTACTATTTAAATTACTTGTGTAGTTTTGATCATTTAGCTGTATCTTATCAGTGTTCAGGTTACAGTCTCGTGAGTTTGTATGCAAATTACTGTCTGTTGACTCCGAGATGAAATGCAAATTCCCGATCTTTGAGCTTTGATGTTTTGCAATGGCTTCGCCGCCTGTTTGTGATTCGAGTAATTCGCTATCGCTTTCCACAGTCTCTCTCGTTTCGGTCAAGGGTTCACCGTCCGCTATGTGTTCAGATGCTGCCTTATTAGTTAGATATATGTCTTTGACTAGGTCTTTGATTTTGAGAGAGGCTTCGCCTTCGAATGACAATACTAACGATTTCTTCGAGTATTTTATTGTTATTTCATCGCTGCTAAAGAGCTTAGTTGATCCACCAGGTGATGTCCAGTTGCCTCCTAAACCCAAGCGCAGCTCGGTAAAAGCTTTCAGATCTTCGAAGGAGCCATTCCATTTGATTTTTGATCCCTCGACTACGAGTTGATTGTTGATAGTCGGTTGAGTCGAAGATTCGCTTTGATTTATACTCGCCATGGTGTAGGCAAATTAAAACCGTAATATGTACTAAGCCAATTGTAGTTAGAAATTTTTTAACAGCAGCAATTACTTGGCGAATTCACAATATTTTCAGCGGAGCCCAAAGTACACGTCTACACACGACCACGAGGTAACGTTAAAACGGTTCTTTGAAGAGACGGTGGAAAGAGTGGTACGAAAACCTGCCAGGCCAGTACACGGTCCCTCGAACTTTAGCCCCTCACAGAGAGCCAGTACAGTCAATCACCCTTCACGGATTCGGGGATGCCAGTAAGAACGGAGTTTCTGCGGTCGTCTACGCAGTCGCAGAGCAAGAGAGCGGAACAACCCAAGGTATCGTGTGTGCAAAGTCCAGACTTGCGAAGAAGAGCCTCACGATTCCCCGTTTAGAGCTTGTCGCTGGCCATATGACCGCAAACTTAGTGACGAACGTCAACCAGGAGACGTGGCCACCGGAAGTTGTGCCTGTGGCGAGTTCGGATTCGAAGCAAGAGGAAAAACCGTCGACGCGAGTTTTGGTCACGATGAATCAAACGGCACACGAGGACGTGTTTGACCAACTACTAGAGCGGTATACGTTGCGGAAACCCTTCGAATTTGTGCTTGGATTAACCGCTTCATTCAACACACCCAAAGGAAAGCGAAGTCCCTGGGACCGATAAAGACGCAGGAGATCGAAGACGCACGGTTGTGGTGGATTAAACGAGTTCAAGATGGAGCTAGGGACGCACCGGAATTCGAGAGTACGAAAATCGAGCTAAACCTCCAACCTAACCAGAACGGAATTCTAGAGTGTCGCGGGCGAATCGAAGGCGAGTATCCGGTATACTTGCCTGCAAATTCGCAGTTTTCGAAGAAACTAGTCGAACAAGCGCACATCATCACTCTTCACGGGGAGTACCGGCGACCATGGCTGAAGTTCGTGAGCGATACTGGATACCTAGACTACGTCGCCTTGTGAAGCAGGTACGAAGCAAATGTCATGGATGTGTGCGATTCCGCGCTCGTGCGTATCACAGACCACCGCCTGGACGACTACCAGTTACGCGAACGCAAGGAGAAACCCCATTCCAAGTGATAGGAGTCGACTTCGCTGGACTAATCAAATACAAAACAGCAGGAAAAGCGGAAAAGAAAGCGTATCTGGTACTTTACGCGTGCAGCCTCACAAGAGCAGTTCATTTGGAGCTGTTGAAATCATTGGAGGTTGTCCAATTTCTGCCTAGCCTAAAAAGATTGATCGCTCGAAGGGGGAGACCACAAATCATATACTCAGATAATGCCACTACGTTCAAGGCTGCGGCAAACTGGCTGAAAAAGGCAATTGGAAATGAGATCATAAACGGTTTCCTTACGGACAAGGAGATCCATTGGAGGTTTAACCTGAGTCGCGCACCCTGGTGGGGTGGACAGTTCGAGCGGTTGATCGGGCTCTTTAAACGATGTTTTATAAAAGTATCGGGAACGGTAATCTAACCTTTGAAGAATTATCAGACGTGATCCTAGACATAGAAGTTGTAATGAACAATCGACCGTTAACATACGTTGAAGACGACGTAGAACAAACTGTTCTCACCCCCGCAAGAATGTTGCAGATAAATCCAGTTATCTTACCTGAAGTGGAATCTTATCACGTTGAGGACCACAGCCTTCGGAAGAGAGCGAAGTTTCTTCGTAGATGCAAGGATTTGTTGTGGAGACGGTGGTATAGAGAATACGTTCGTGGGCTAAGAGATCGACACCGACAAGATAATGGGAAAAACGCAGATCATCCCAACCGTGGTGATGCTGTTATCATCGAAGGAGAGGAGAAGAACAGAAATTTATGGAAGATGGGCGTAGTCGAAGAGCTGATTCGAGGGCGTGATGACGTAGTACGGGGAGCAAAGATCAGGACGCCAAATGGAATTCTTGAACGTGCAATACAGCAACTCTACCCGATAGAACTTTCCTGTGACTTACCACCTCTAACCACGTTAAACCCAGACACCCCTCCCTTCCAACCCCGACCGAAACGTGATGCAGCAGCAGCGGCAGCGATCCGCTTACGGGATCAAGCAGAAGAAGATGAACGGTGACACTTATCCATATTAGGACACTAATATTAGATTGCATTTAAGCTTGAATCAGTGGCACTAGCTCAGACCCTTTGTAGACATATATCACAGCACTAAGATATATGGGGGGAGTGTGTCGGGACTGAGCGACAACGGGGCGCACGAAATAATAGGTGATGACACGCACTGCACAGAAATGGGAAGCAATATGGGTAAAATAAGGGATCTGCACAAAATTGAGTCAGTTGGTGATAGAGGGTCATAGTGTGCGAAACGGTCTGTGACTCGAGAGACGCGATATTAATTCGACATAGCTGCAACGTGAATTTTGAGTGAAGATTTAGTATAACTTTTAATTTTATTTGTTAATTCAATATATTTCATAAACCCAATCGAATTTGTGTGAATTGAGACTTGTCGAGGACAAAACGATACCGAACGGAGGCTAATTCTCGACGACAGTAGTAAAAGTGGACTCCGTCAGAGCGGTCTTTTTTATGGTTACGAAAAAGACGATACCGGATGAGGCACTTATTGGAGGAATTATCACTTACAATAACACTTTCGAACATTGAAATTATGCAATCCTAAAGGACGGGAGAGGAAAGGCTCCAACACGCTTCAGGTGAATGTGACGCGCCCATAAATTGAAAAGAATCACTGTAAGCCGTGTGAGCACATCCCAAACTTAAATACATAAACAGCATGCATGGTGGAAATAAAAGAAGTCACACATCAATGGGAACGGAATGATTATATAATTTACGTTCTTCTGTATTACTACTGATTGATTACATTGATTGCGCAGAAAATTAAGCTTCGCGTTTTGGGCCAAGAGAAAACGACACCTTAGCTTAGCTCTATTAACTTAGCAAGGAGATCACGATAGATTATCGTTTAAAGAAAAACAAAAGGATTTCCACCCGTTCGTTTAAGCTTTCTAAAACATCTCTTATACTAGAAGATGAACTACTTAACTATAATAGCTGCATTATCTCTCATTCAATATACTACGAGATCGGTTGTTCAAAAGCAAGCTGACCTAATTCTAGATTAACCGAAATCAAACTTTCCAACTCTTATACCATCATAAACATGCTGATCTCTAACATAAAAGGCCTTGCAAAAATACATTACCAAAAATCGCGATTTCATACAGATTTAACTCATGAAGTGTTATAGCGCCAATCAATTTCAAACAACCGACCTGCATATTCACTATTAATCATAACTGCGCAAATTTAAGGCATTACATTTGACGTGATATATGGTAATGCCCTATTTCATATATTTGGGCCCGCTAAATTTACGGTAATTAACTAATTCACTTTCTCAGGATTCGTACAGGTCAGGAAGAAATCCAGGAAACACTGCATGAATTCGAGGAATTTTTTAAACAGAAAATAGGGCGTTTGAAGTTCGCTAAAAGTGGTTTCAGACTGCGGCATTTATCGTGTTTGGATCAGGCCATCCAAACACGGAAACCATCAAGTGTTGAATTTTTAGTCATGAAAAAAGAATTAAAGTACTTTTCATGATACCTCTTTATGAGCTGAAGGACCACCATGAAGCATATTCATATATCCAAAGACTATCAATTTTTGTACGAATCCTGTATCGTTTATACGAGTGATCCGAAACTAAAGGTTGGTCATTAAGTAACTCGCTTATTTTTTGAGAGCAAAGGGTACATTTTTTCTCGCAGATAAAATTTCAAAATTGATTTAATAAGAAAATTTAAAAAGGATTGCATGATACCCAAAGAAAAATAATTACCAAGGAATAAAAGGAAATCAAGGAAAATGCGACAACGGAAAAAAATTTTGGCGTATCACAAATATGTCTCAACCAGAATTAACTTACTGGAAAAAAAATTATATCCTATTATACATGTTACTTTAATGCCTTATAATAACTGGCTATGTAATTGTGGCTACAATGTTAGAACGAGCACTGGGAGGTAGTGAATTAAAATAACATTTTTCATCATTACGTGCGAAAGAAATTTCCTTATAGTGGGTAAATAATAGCAGACAGAATATAAACAAAACAAAATAAACACATATAACTCAATAATCGATTTAAAAAATAAAAGCCTATGTGAAGCCACCCTATGTGAAAGGCCACCAAAATAACCCGAGAGAAGTTTGCCCATAAAACTCCTGTTGTTGGACAGAAAATACGACAGACAGCAAAACACAGTAAGAAACATCTAAGAAACATAACTCTGAAGGGTGAAAGACATTGAGAATGAAAAATGACGAAAAATGTGAAAAAGCTCAGAAAATTGGAGCAGTACATAAAAATTAAAACATTTTGGCTAAAGTTATAACGTCCAACAGTTACTTTATGACCAGTTCCTTATATCACTCTTGAAACAGCTCAAATAAGCTTATAGAGATATATTCGCTAGTGTTGCTATTATCAAGCTGACGATG
The DNA here is from genome assembly GCF_004324835.1 of Dendronephthya gigantea. Lineage (NCBI taxonomy): Eukaryota > Metazoa > Cnidaria > Anthozoa > Malacalcyonacea > Nephtheidae > Dendronephthya > Dendronephthya gigantea. The sequence goes on along the minus strand of NW_021163017.1, from coordinate 3,128,236 downwards.
TTTTTATTCTATTTTATAGTAATCTTATATATACTAAACATGCAAAAGAAACAAATGGGTATTTTACAAAGAAATTTTAAGAAATTTCTAATTTTTATTATTTTTCACAGCAATAATACTGACCTTTAACTTACCGACTATACAGTTTCTCAGAAACTCCAGTTCTCTTGATAACTCCTGCACCAGGGCTTTTAACTCTTCATTTTCCTGTTTAAGCTGATTTTCCTGTTGACTCAAACGAGCTTTTTTCGACGGTTTGCGGACACGAGTTGTTTTGCCACGAGTTGTTTTGCCACGAGTTGTTCTGCCATGAGGTGGTGCCACGCGAAGTCCTTCTTCACCTACAGATGAAGCATCACCAGAAGCAACGGGATGTCCTTCTTCAACCCCCGATGAAGTACCATCAAAAGATGCGGGCACCAGAAGGCACGGGAAGTCCTTCACATGAAGCTACATCTCTAGAGCAACAGGGTTGTTGTTCCATTTTCTTCTTAGAAACAGGGACAACAGCTTCGATATCTTCCCTGTCCTTTTCAAATAGTCTTTTTCTACTGTCAGGATTCACAATGGTGGTATCGTGGCTACCGAGAAGGGGAGGGGATATTTCAGCACTGGTGTACTCGTACGACTGGCTGGGTAGAGGGATGGTATTGTTTTTAAGAACGGATTCTGTGGCAGGATGATCAGCACTGCAATCACTATTACGCTCAACAGTCAGTCCAAGGCATTCAGCTGCCGTATCGAACTGAATGTTGTTGCGGGGTAAATTACCGACAAACACGCTGGAATTAGAGGTGCCTACGAGTATTCCGGAAGGAATATTTAGGGTTACATTAGGTACTGTAGTGGTTAAAGCAAGGTTCCTGATTGGTTGGAGAGTTCCTCTGTTGGGTTCTGAGACCAAATTGTCAGTCGTGGGCTCAGTGTTAAAAGAGTTCATATTTGACTCTGCTGACATTGTTGTCAGATTCATAATTTTTTCATGGAAGACTTGATTAGGTTCTTCCAATGCACCGAGCAAATTCTCAGTGGTCAATAGAAATTCGTCTTCAAATTCTTCTAGAATTCCTTCTGCGTCTCTTGGAACTGAGGAATTCCTAGTATTAATCCTGTGGATCTCACTGGGCCAAAGTGATTCCTCTTGAATTTCCTCGGCAATTTCGTGTGCAACAACGTTGTATGTATCTGAGGAATCCCTATTATCAGACTGGAAGATCTCAGAAGGCAAGGAAAGATCCTCTAAAACGTCGTAAAATGGAACGTGGCTTTGGCCAAATAATCCCGCATCATCAAAATTCCATATGTTATTCAGAAAATCATCTGGAAAAAAACCTACATTGAAAAAATATAATATTTCAATTTTTAAAATAATTTTACAACATTGGTAAATAGTCTCTTACTTAAGATGCCGCCTTTTGTTACAGTCGTGCCAATAGAAGCGTTCCGAAAAATGTTGACCAGTTCATTTCCTAACTTGAAGGAACACATCTGCACAATTCCTCAACAATTTAAAAAGTTCCTTAAAAAGTTCCTAACTTCCTGTTTCATTGACCAATCAAATTTTATATTTTATTTTTGAGCAATCTGAAACAGGAAGTTAGGAACTTTTTAAGGAACTTTTTAAATTGTTGAGGAATTGTGCAGATGTGTTCCTTCAAGTTAGGAAATGAACTGGTCAACATTTTTCGGAACGCTTCTATTGGCACGACTGTAAGTTTACCAAAATAATTCATTTTCTCCTTTTACCTTCGAAATTAGATAGATTGTTATCATCCTGGGGGGAAATTCCCGCCATATTTGTGGAGGTTCCTTCCTCCAAATTCGCCTTTTTGCCTTGAAAACGACTTCGCTTCTTGTTTTACAGGCGAGAGCAAGTTGTAGTCGTGTGGCGTCTGTGACTTGTATCAATAAACTACAATCTCGCTCAGAGTTCGCATTGTCATCTTTTGATAAAAACATGTCAGAACAGCCACAGTTCAATTTGGAATAAGTTCTCTTCTTCGATGAAAATTTCTCCGAATAGCTACAACCTTTCTTGGAATACACGCTCTTCTTTGTTAATAAAGCCTTTCTTTTTTCACACCTCGATTTTTTCTTTTTCATCAAAATCTGCAACAAAATTTGTTACATCCAGTAAACTTTACGTCGCAAGGATTTCGGAAATAGCTTAAAATACTCCAGTCCATACTTTAAGAACAAATCAAACAAACGGTAGAAGATTTCTTAGATTTATAAATATTACAAGAAAGCGCGTGTGATCATATCAATGGCAGGCCCGTCGGAAGTGAATTAGGATTGGGGGGCGTAGGATTTTAACAAGTGACTACGTTTCAAGGGATTCGGGGAAGAAAGAGCATTTTCTCGTATATTTTTGGGTGTAAAATTTTAAGAACACGATCTCGTTGTGATCTCAGCGACTGCTTTTAGCTAACGCACAAAACTAAACATTAAAATAAAGCAAGGTTTGTTTCGCATGAATGTCAAGATTTATCGAGGCAGCTCCAGCCTGCCCAGCCCTCCCACGCGTCCGACGGGCTGATTACTGTCTACGTTTCAGACGGTCAAATTACCATTGTATTGTCATACGTATTAAAGGTGCAACTTCCTCTATACGTACCTTGTTTGCCAACGATATCAGGTGGAACGTTATTGATATGATATTCTCCTGATCATGCCCGAATATAAAAAAAATAAAGCATACAAGGCGCTGTAAAAAAGCAACCCAAAATGGAGAGTATTAGCTCAAACTCCAAACAAATCCTGTCCGTGGACAGGTGGTATTTGTGGACCCTCCACCGTCGATATTTCACTCGGCTTCACCTCTTCGACCGGTCTCGGGTCCACAAAACATAATAATTCCTTCCCTCGCGGTAAATAAGTGTTAAATATTCTGCAATCAAAATGTGTATAGATGATTTAAAGGAAAATAAATGGCAGTGAAGGTTAACTGATTATTGACCGAGCGTGAGGTCTTTCCTCTGAAATATCAGACCGGTAGAGGCTTTTTAATATGAACAAGACGCCGTTCTGGCGTTAACTCCGGCGCACGTGCCAGTCTTCAATATAGAGCTTCTGAACATAAACAATACAGTTCGCGTATTGTTTCGCATACATATTCGCATTTAGATGCCTTGCGAACCTAAATGTTCGATCGCGAAATTCAGAAGCACATCGCAGTATAGAAGTTCAATTGTTCAAAAATGTAAATAAACCGCATGATACATTCGTTTCGTCTTACACTTTGCCTTTGGAATTCGCGCTTATATAGTTGTATTAAATCTTCGATCCTGTGCAAACTACGCGACGTGTCAACGCGCCCATACACGACCACATCATCTTGTTAAACGGTGAAATAGCAGCGATATTATTAAAATAGGACCGGAATCTACATGTATTAAATATATTCTTACCCCAATTCAATCTAAACTTAATCGAACAGCATTAAAAGGACGGTTTATTTGTTCCTCTTGGAGGAATTGCCGTATCATGCGAGCGAAATCGAATCGCGCATTTGAAAATTACCCAAAGCTGTGCACCACAACTCTTGGGAGATAAGACTGGGACGTAGATAAATACTGTCACATACACGTTTTAAATACTAGTATATTTCGCGCCATTACAGACTTGCGACGACGAAAAAAAAAAAAAAAAAAAAAAAAAAAACCGGGGCGAATTTTCAACTCCGTCGCTGACGCCGGAGTAATAAATATATGGCCTCACCCCTACTTAACGATCTTCGCGGCACCTGACCCTTTGTATACGACTTTTTTACTATATCATTTATGTTTTCTAAAATACATTAGTTCACTAGTATACCTATACAGGCAATTATAAAATGTAATGTTTCACATTCTCACCTGGTTTGGCATCTTCACACGCACATTCACATTCACCTTCCTAATCAGCTCCTTCATCAGTTCATCCGACTCCAAATCCAAATCCAACATCATCTCCATCTTCTCCAGCTCATACCTCATGTTAAGGGCTATGTGGACCTTCATCGTTAATTTTTTGAGTAAATTTTAAAATAACATGTATAAGTGAAAACGTAATAAGATATGTTGAAAAATTTGTGTGGGTTAGCATGTGAGAATAGAAAGTGCAGAAATATTTTTTCAGGAAGTGAGAGCACAGTGGTCATAGCAACTCGTAATGGCCGTCGTATTTTTCATAATTTATCTGTTTTTGTGGGAAAAGTGGCAGAAAATACAAGATTATTATTGAAAATAAATTACCTAACTGCTGTCAGCGTTATGGTAAATTATTTTGAATTTAACTGTAAAATATAACGTCTGACTTTTCATAAAACCTTTTTTGTAAGGCATCATATGTTGTTTTGATCTTGTTTTGCGCTTATTGAAACGGAGTTTGCAAATTGAATTATACAGGGTGTATCAAAAAAAACGCAACCACTTAATATTCATGATATCCTCTTTGTTCTACAACACAAAAGACGTTTGGTCCCTGGAATGCGAGAAAGCTTGTAATCATATTCTAGCGGCACAATCGTCGGTAAACAAAGTCGGGTGCGTAAACCAACGAGCTGAATTGAAAGTATTTAACGAGTAAAATTTTATTTACAATTTATTTTACAAGGTCGACAGTTAGCATTCAAGTTATCATGCACGACAATAAAAACTCGTTGTTCGGTTGTTAGCTGCACCATTATTAGTTTAGCTGATTTGACTATTAGCAGTTGAACAGTACGATTAGAAGCCATTTTAAAATCCCAGGGGCATAAAATCTATTGAGCTTATGAACAATATGAATTTTAGAATATTAAGTGGTTGCGTTTTTTTTGATACACCCTGTATATATATCTAACAAATAAACCATTAGCACAAAGTCGTATATGGATTCGCGATCAACGAGGTAGACGAAAGCGAAGGGTATAATTGTTTTATAATATAGCTACTATAAATAGCATTTTATGAGCGAAATAAACATTGTAAAAAAATTAACTAGATCGGCTATTGATTTGCCAGCCAATCTTTCGCTAAATCACTGTGGCTGAATGTTTACATGTTCAATTAACAAAAATCTGCATATATTGGTCATATAATGGTCATATATCAACTCTTAAGATTCTCCATTACCTCCATCTTCAACTTTCTGATCTTAACCATCATCAGTTTTTCCGACTCCTGCTCCAAATCCAACGTCTTCTCCATCTTCTTCAATTCATTGTTCAATTCATTCATGACGTCATATGTTTTGTATCTTGCCTAATTTCACCAAAGATAAATAATTTTAGATTGACTTTTTTTCCATAATCAATGACATCATTACACTGATATCATAGACGCATCTGAAATATTACATAATTAGATCTAAAGCAGTGTACTACGCTTTTCCGTAATGATTAACGACGAAAATAACAACGCTCGAAAACGTTACCGTGTACACATGGTCTAACCCTTTATTATATTAGCTTCGCGGGCATTGCGGTGTATTTGCGGGCTAAAATGATAAATTTGCCGGGCTGAAATATATTTAAGCCCGCTGATCTAAACCAATCAAGAGAATGACTGAAGTGTTTACCTATTGCATATTTTTTTATACATAAATTACGCTTGAAATTATCGTGTAAAGTTATCAACTCTAATTTCAAGCAATTATATAGACTATACAATTCTATCCACATCGCAACGCACCGTTGACATCCATGACACGATATCCTCACGATCCAGCTCCGTCACCAGGTTCTTCACCAGGTTCTTCATTACCTCCATCTTTAACTTCTTAATCTCCTCCACCGTCAGTTTGTCCGACTCCTGCTTGAAATCCAACGTCTTCTCCATCATCTTCAATTCATTCATTACCTGCTCTGTCTTGTTTTTTCCCTAATTACACCAAAGATAAGTAATTTTAGGTTGACTTACTTTACATAATGAATGACATCATGCATGAGAGAAATGCAATATTACATATGAAATAATCAACAGCCAGACGGTTCGTACAGCATAGGTAATGATTCACAACGAGAAGGTTCGTACTATTCAGTTATCAAAAGATATCTACATTGTATCAAACTAAAATTATATTTGAATGTGATATTGTCTTAACGCCATGTCCACACGATCTAAGGACAAGGGAAAATTTGCTGAATATGTTAAATTAGCTTCAATTTTCTCTGATTTCAGGTAATGAAAGATACTACGCAATGATATTTACGTACCCATGAGGTGTCACGCTCACCATCCAGCTCTCCCGGCAACTCCCTCACCGCGATCTTCATTACCTTCATCTTCAACTTCTTAATCTCCTCATGCATCAGTTTATCTGGCTTATGCTCCAAATCCAACATGTTCTCCATCATCTTCAAATTATCCATTGCGTCCGTTGCCAGGATTGTTCCCTGATTTCGCGAAAGATAAATAATTTTCGATTCATATTTCTTACAATAATTAATAGCAATACAATTACATACATCAAATAAATGGCTGCGAAAAGTTGTAGAATAGCCAAACATACAGTACCGCAAAAGTTCAGAAAAGTATTCCTATAAATCAGTAAAAGTACTCGAAGAAGGCATAAAAAATTACTGTATTTTAACATTAGTCAACTCTTTTGTGTTCACTGTACGTCTTTCATCGAGAATACGGTTAATGTTCTCGTCAGAATCGTTAAATTCTTGATTTCAAACAAATTCCCACCATTTTTTACTTTTTTTTCATACACGGAGTTTTCCGCGAATTGATCTTTACCGGTTAATATAAAAAAAATCTGCCGCTGCAGCGAATACGGATGAGGTAAGTGCGACACGGAGAACTTATTGACAAGCAGACTAGTCCCTAGTTCTCCTTAGCGCGCCTTGCATTCTTGTGACGTAACCGGTTTCAACGCGCGGGAGAGAAATAGCCAAAATATTTTTAATTCTTGATTCAAAATGGCGGCAAGAAAATTTTTCTCAAGCAATACTGATCTCAAAATATTTGCATCAGGGACAAAATTAGGGAAAGTTTTTGAAATCTCAACATTTTGTGCTTATTGACACGGAGGACAATTTGATTTTCAGGTATATTATTGTAATTATTAAAAATAGTAGTGTGATAAACTTTCCGGTTTTGATTCGGAACGCAGTGGCTGGTACCATTCTGACTGACAAAGGCTTCAATCAACCAATGAAATTTTTGTGGATGTACGGTTTTATTTAGCACGTGGACGTAATGGAGGGTAATAGCTGGGTCAGTTAACTAAAGTTACACATTTAATCACAATGTTCGTTCGAGACATGCGCCCAGTAGCGTAGCCAGCCTGACGATTTGTCCCGCTATGCTAATATTTTGGTGTTCATTGACTGTGAAAACAATGAATTTCTAATTATTATTAATAATTATAATAACACGAAATTTACATAGCGGGACAAAATCGTCAGGCTGGCTACACCACTGTATGCGCCTGTATTGAAAAAGCTCACTCAAACTCGCACGTATTGAGTGTGGCATTGAAATTCTGTTATTACTGAATAATGTGGAAGTCGTTTTTTGATCAATGGCGAGATTTTTGATCAATCGGAAGATTTAAAGTGAGCTACTAAAAATCACCTAATGGAAATAGCCTCAATATTATCGTTACGACGTGATTTAGATCACCCACTCAACGAGTTTAGTGTGAGGGGGCTTTTAGATTACAGGCGATGCAAGCCATCGTATTACCTATAAGCCCTACATATTGAAGTACCGCCGATCAACTCTGATTTCAGACAATTATGGATATTACTCTATTTTATTTACGTACCGATGACGAACCCCAACAAACGAGCTCCTCAGCCAGCTCCCTCAGCAGGTTCTCCATTATTTTCGTCTTCAACTTCTTTATCTCCTCTATCATCATTTTATCCAACTCCTGCTCAAATTCCAACATATACTCAAACTTCTCCAAATCATCCATTACACTCAAACCCTCGTGCACTCCCTGATTGCACCAAGAAATAAATTTAAAATTGATAATATTCCACAAAGAATAACAATATAATTAGATCAAATTTCTTAACGCTAATAAGTATCATGACTAAGAGGATAGATCGAATGCGATATTAGATTTGAAATAGTTGTGTTTTGAGCTTTTCTATAATAGGGACCTTAAAGCCCTAATTCCACGAGCTAAATTTTCAAGCGAAATGCGAAATATTTCGCCTGGTTTTTTTGAATTGTGAGCAATGAAGCAGAATTAGTTTATTCAAGTAGTCGAAATTCAAAAGAAACATATTTCGCATTTCGCCGAGAGAAAGCGCCGGTGGAATTAGACCCTAAGCATGTAGGACGCGAAAGCGACGACGACGGCTATCAATACAATGGGTCATTGAAAGGAAATGAATAATTAAAGACCTGTGATGGGTTTTAGACGTCGTCTTCGTTCTGTTTACAACCGCAAAACGTCTTGCCCAGAACGATTGCATTTACAGCGAGCCCTACCTCAATTAGGCTCTTTAACGGATTATATCTCACTAATTCGTTACGTTGAACAATTTCACAAAATATATCGCTGACAATTTTTCCAAAATACAGTACTTTACTTGTTAACTCAGCCGCTACTAATTCCACTTTAAAAAGAGGTAACAATCAACGGACGGGTTTGCAGAATCGATAAAATCAACTCTGATTTCAGGCAATTATGGATATTAGCAATTTTACCCACGTACCCATGAAAAACCCTCACAATCCAGCTCCCTCGCCAGATTCTTCACCAGTTTCTTGACTACAACTATTTTCATATTCTCAATCTTCACCATCATTAGTTTGTCTGACTTCTGCTGGAAATCCAACGTGTTCTTAATCTTTTCCAATTTATTCATTACATTCCATACGTTGTTACTTTTCTAATTTCACCAAAATAGGTATTTTGAGATTGACAAGTTTTTCCATAATCATTACACTTATATCATATGTGCATCTGAATGGCCGAGAGAATTGCAATATTACATATAGGAGTGTGCTAAACTTCACTGTAATGATTTAGAAAAATGAGGAGGTTGGTTATTTGAATGTGCTTATCGTCTTGACGCCCTGTCCACATGATCCAAGTGAAAATTTGCTCAATATGTTAAATTAGCTTCAACTTTCATTGTAAATTAACGGTGTTGAAACCGTTTTGGTTTGATAACGAAAAAAAAACGCCCGAAAACGTTACCGTGTGCACATTGTCTAATCCTTTATTGTTAGTGGTTAGCCTAGGGTTGGAGTCTGCTTTAGGATTAAAGTTAATATGATTATATTCCTGGTTTTTGGTTATGGAATCACTACAAGCCCCGTCATTTCCTCAAATTACTCAACGGTATTGGTGAAGTAATAATCAAGAGAATTTCTAAAGATTTGTGCAGCGTGAAATTTGTACTGATCAAATAACTATTGCGTCGAATACATATCAACATGTTTATGTGTTAACTCGAATATGAAACAAAAAATTAAACAAAATCACAAAATATATCGCTGGCTATTAGTGCCAACTCAGCTGCTGCTAATTCCAGCTCACAAATAGGCCTACATATTGACAGACAATTATGGTCCGGCATATTACGCAATTCTATCTACGTACCAATGAAACGAAACGCTCACAATCCAGATCCTTCGCCAGCTTTCTTACCACGATCTTCATTACCTCCACCTTCAAGCTTTTAATCTTAGCCACCATCAATTTGTCCGACTCCTGCTCCAAATCCAACATCTTTCCAATCTTCTCCAAATCATCCATTACGCTCAACCCCTTATGCACTCCCTGATTAAACTAAAAAATATTTTAAATGGATAATGTTTCAGGATGAATAACACTAATATAATTAGTTTAAATTTCTGGATGCTATTTAAATGGCTGAGAGGAATGCAATATCACATTTGAAACGGCAGTGTGTTAATATTTTCTGTAATGACTGGCAACGGATGCAATAGCTACAGGATGATCAAATGAATATTCAATTATGTCAAATACATATCAAAGATTTACCAACATATAACTGGTATATGAACTCGAATTTCAGGTAATTTATTAAAAACTAAAGCAATTAATACATGAATTCACAAAATATATTGCTGAATATTTTTCCAAAATGTTGCACTAAAGCTACTTGTTAACTCTAAGAATCAGCTCACTTGATCTTGTCAACTACTAATATTCCACTATGAAATGAGGTAATAAATTACAGTAACGTACACAGAATCAATTAAAAGCTATTGTATCACCTATAATTAAGGCCTACATTTTGATTAGAACTGCCAACTAAGAAACAACTCTTCTTTTAGGCAATTGTGGATATTATGAAATATTATTTAACATACCAATGAAACGAATGGCTCACAATCCAGCGTCTTCACCAGGTTCTTCATTACCTCCATCATCAAATTCTTAATCTTCTCTATCACTGTTTTATCGTGATGCAACATCCTCTCCATCTTCTCCAATTCATCCATCCTTGTTGACACCTTGTTTGTTCTCTAATTTCACAAAAATAGGCAGTTTTAGACTGATATATTTTTCTTATATTAAGATATAATATATTAATTCAAATATTGCTGGATGCTAAATGGCTGAGAGGAATGTAATATATATTACATTTGAAATAGCGAAGTTAATTGATTCTCTGCAATTTGGCAATATATGCTATCTACGTACCGATAGACAAAAACACCATGCCACATTCAAACTCTTAATCTCCACATTCAACTTCTTAATTTCCTCTAACATCAGTTTATCCGACTCCTGCTCAAAATCCAACTTCTCCCCCATTTTCTCCAATCGATTCATCATCTTCTGTGCAATGTTTTTTCCCTGATTTCACAAAAGATATTGGTACAAAACTTTAAATCGATAATTTTGCACAATCAATGACATTAGAATGCAATATTTTAGATTATTTCTTTCCTTTGAATGGCTATCCCGATGTGCATGTGGTCACATTTAGCATGTTTATATACAAAGTGCAAGATAAACCATAAGACAGTGTAACAAATTACGTCAGACTTAAAATAATAACAGTGTTTGAAGACATGTGATATTTTGGGGGACTTATACCCTTTTGAAGATTCCATTTTAACATCTAACCATCCAAGTGTAGGTGCCCTTTAAAAGGTGCCAAATATTGCCCTAACGCCAAAAACTGTTTGATATTTTGCAATATTTTCGCTCATAAACTGCCAGCATGATACTGACCTGTGACTACATATTGATATATCAATTTTGTTTCATAATTTTATACTGACATGTTTCTTACATTCTTGTAAACTAGTATTTTTGTAATTCTCATCAACACCGTCGTTCCATCTCGTTTTATACCATCCATCTCGACCATCACCTCCCAATCCAATAAAGGATACGGTGTTTAGGATCAACACAAGGATTTTCAAATAGCCAATATACTTTGCAAAGTCACTTCGTCGTTTCAAACGAAATGACAATGGAACTATTCGGTTCTGCTTTTATAACTCCAAGCTAAGCGGAAGTGTTTCAAATTTCAATTTCATTGCAATATTTTGTTGCGTTCGGATGCAATCACGAGCTGCAATCGTCACTGACCTGTGTATTCAAAATGGACTGATGGTACGTCATATTACTCAAACAGCTACTCATGTATTATGATAACAATCGAATGGGAGGTCTTAAGAAATACCTACAATTTGTTGTTTGAACGCTTTTCAACTCAGTCAAATATTGATATGTTTTGCGAAACGATGTTAAGGTGTTTCAAAGCCCCAAAATCTATAAATTACGTTGCATGGTGACAGTCGATAAGTAATTTTGAACAAGTGTACTTGTAAAAAAAAAATTGTCAAAGTACAAATTTGCTCGTCTGTATGAGTCAAAAAAGAAAACTTGTCAAATAATGTGAGCACTTGTATGCGGTAGGCCAGCGGACTGGCATTATGCCGAGCCCCGGGCTCACGTTGTCCGCTGTATGATTCACATCACCGCAGCAAACTAAATTGTCAAAGTAAACTTGTTGCCACGTTCACACGAGCAAATAAAACCATAGGTAGCCCAGAAATCTGTTTGTGCTAAGCTTACTGTATTATATATTGGTAAGGTTGGTCTGAACGTATTGATAAGCCTGCCACACACGTGAGCTGAGCTAAAGAACACGCGTGGCTGCTAGCTCAGCAAGGTAGTCTCGTGTGCGGATAGCTCAGCTGTTAGCTCTCGTGTGCGGCGGGCTTTAACAAAGGTAAAATGGAAGACCTAGATAACTACACGGCTAAAAACTCATCAGGTTGTTGCATCAACATCGAACAATGTTGTGCTGCCCATATTGTTCAGAGTTGTTATCAACTTGGAACAATATTGTTACACCCGATTCAGTTCCAACAATATTGTTCCAAGTTGATAACAACTCTGAACAATGTGGGCAGCACAACATTGTTCGATGCTGTTCATATCAATGTTGCATCAACCTGATCGTTTTTAGGCGTGTATAGACCAATTTCCATCCTCCCCGACCCCATAGTCTCAAAGCTGTACGTGGAGAAAGCTGTTCATAGGCAATTGAATTGGTGACTATCTAAGGGAACAAAATATTTTAAGCCTTATTATCAACGTGGATTTCGAAAAGATCACTCCACAGAATTCGCAGCTCTCTCTTGCTCTCACAACTCGGAGACACATTATGAACAATGACAGCAGGGATTTTTGGAAAGCGTTTGACATCGTAGATCACCATTTGTTAATTGTTACTAAATAAACTCTCCGCTTTGGTTTGAAGACTATGTATTTTCCGAACCTGAGCTTATTACTGGTCTCCCGAAGGCTCAATACTTGGCCGAATGTTATTTGTGCTTGATGTTAACGACCTTCCAAATATTATGCGTATACTGCAGTATATACTTATGTATGCAGACGGCATTGTCCTATTCTTTGCTTTTCTTGCTCAGACTCAAATCAGTGTCTTAATAGCAATCCAAGAGAAGTTAAACCATAATCTCGAGCTAATGGGAACCTGGCTGCGAGATAATTGCTTGTTTCTGAACAAATCAAAAACAAAATCAATATTATTTGGACTCATGCAAGGCTCGCTGGTGTAAGTGAATTTAGCATCACGATTAACAGTCGTTCCATCTATAGCGCGTAACGGAATTCAAATATATTGGGGTTCTTTTTGATGGTCATCTTACGTGGAAATCTCAAATTAAATCTGGCAATCCAAGGCAACCTGGCAATCCACGCCGGCTGGCAAAAGGGTATAATATAGGGATGCTAGAACGAATCAGAAACAATTTAACACCTTATTGTGCGAATATTGTAGAATTATGTATGCTTTATTCGGCCTATCCTTGAGACACTGTGTGGAATTGCTGTCGCTCAGGCAGTGCATGCAAAGATTTAGAAAAATTGCAACGGCGTGCCACCAGGATTGCAACGAGAATACACGATAGTGATAGAGCTATGGGAGTGATGAAGTTCTCTCCAAAGTAGGATTTAGGAAAGACGAAAAACGTTTTCAAACTAGTGAGCAAATGTATTCAAGGACGGTGTCCTCAATTCTTTTTAAATTATTTCTCTTTCAATAATGAACGGACAGTGGAGTCTCAAGGCAAAGCAACAATTTACATCTACCTCGGGTTAGAACTGAACAAGCAAAGAAATCTTTTTACTATAATGGTTGTGTAGTTCAATAACAAGCATATTTGACTTTTCCTTCGTATATATATAGCATTTTAGTGTATTTGATGTAATATAAAACTTAAGGTTTTTTGGTCTTTGTTACATAATTCTAAGTTTAGATAGATTTATAATGGATCATGTATTTTTTAGAAAAACTATATACAGGGCTCCTCTTGATAACAGTGACCATTGCCACTGATTGGACAACCCTGTTGAAATAAAGGTTTATTCATTCATCCATTCATTCTAGGCCGCGACCATAATTATTGCAAAAAGTTCATTCTAATTTCAGGAACTCAAACTGAACTTGAACATAGTGAAAGTATATGTACTATAATAATTCAGGACTACCCCAAATATAATACATGTAAACAACGGTTATATATAGCACTTTATAGCTACATGTCGTTTCAGTTCAACATATCATAATACGTCGATCGTTTTAAGCCCCGTTTACACTACACTCAATTTATTGGCACGGCACGGCTAAAATGGGTACCCGTGCCTAGATTTATTCGTGCCAGCCCTTTATATTGGTAGCCTGAACATTAATAAAATTGGGCAGGAACTTTCTTTTTAGCCAGGCGTACCGTGCCAATAAATTGACTGTAGTGAAAACGGGCTCACTTTGCGTGTTAAGTTGCGGAATTGCAGATGAGATTTCGCGGAGAAAATATTCGACGAAGACGCCATTAACTTTTAGTGAGTTTTACCGTGCCAAATGCATCATTCTATTACTTTGCTTGAACACTGTTTCGCACACCTGAGTATGTTTAAAAAGCGAGTTTATACGTGAGATTGCAATTTTTAAAAACGGATTTTTTTAAAAAAAGAGTTGCGATAACTCTTCAAAAAAGTTTCGTTAGGGAGTCGATTGATAGTCCTTTCGAGATTACCGTTGCATGTTTGTTGTACACTTATCACTTATACGCACTTGATTTTTATCGGTTGATTTAGTATTATTAGTGTAATCATATAGTATAATAATTTGAGATATAAGGTATATGGACATAGCTAAATGTCACAGGCTGCAGGAAGGGGTCGTTTTGCTGTTCTAAGTTTAATTTAATATGGCAGAGTTTTCAGCAAAAATGCATAGCATTGCAATATTTTTGTTATGTTAAAATGAATGTACCGAACAGCAGCTATGCATGAGAGAAACGACGGTGCAAACACGAGTTTGGCATTTGCTTTCTTTAAATTCATAATTATATTCACAATACAGCTTACGTTTCTTGTGTTGACGAAGCGTTATCTCACTTCACTCACTGCATGCTGAGTTTTAGTTCACATCATTTCCGGAGAGAGATATCGGGCTATAGTATAGGCATGTTTGGGAACAGACAGTTGCACATTCGGGTGCGAAATTAAACGTCGTGCTGGAACTAACTTGCGAAAGGTCGGAGTTCAAATCGTGCTTTCGATAGCATGCACAATATTCTGGACGTACGCAGACTGGTTCCCAGTTGCTTTTGTCTTTGTCCCTTGTGTTGAACAATGGTTTAAATTTGATGCAATTATCGTTACTTTCCTGAGTTACTTGTTTTACATATATTGTATGGTCATTAATAAATTGTTTCATAACTTAATTATCTTATTGTATTTATTTTACTTATTTCTTTACTCTTGAAATCCTGTATTCAAAAAGCTCACTAACAGATTAAGGGTAAACATTTTAATATCAAGCTCTTATTTGGGTGGAAATATCGTCATAGAATTGCTGAGGACTATAGGCTGAGATATTTAGACTTCATGCGTTAAACGGCAAACGTATAAGCCACGTTAACACTACATTCCATTTATTAGCACGGCACTGCTAAAATGGGTATCCGCGGCCTTTGTTTTGGTAGCCTGAGCACTAATAAATGGGTATCCGTTTCAGCCGTACCGCGTGCCGTTCCACTAAATTGAATGTAGTGTAAACAGAGTTTTAACTCAAGGTGTTCACTTACTTTTGATTCGAGCTTTTACTCATTGACTTTTTAATGGCTTAAAAATGAATGGAAAATAAAACTGCAAAATATATTCCTTTCGGGTTGTCTTTTGAAAGCAAGACCTCAAGAAAATACAGTGTCGGGACTGAGCGACAACGGGGCGCACGAAATAATAGGTGATGACACGCACTGCACAGAAATGGGAAGCAATATGGGTAAAATAAGGGATCTGCACAAAATTGAGTCAGTTGGTGATAGAGGGTCATAGTGTGCGAAACGGTCTGTGACTCGAGAGACGCGATATTAATTCGACATAGCTGCAACGTGAATTTTGGGTGAAGATTTAGTATAACTTTTAATTTTATTTGTTAATTCAATATATTTCATAAACCCAATCGAATTTGTGTGAATTGAGACTTGTCGAGGACAAAACGATACTGAACGGAGGCTAATTCTCGACACCTGGCACCTCCGAGACGGGATTGCGAACTCGTTGAACAACGATGGAAGAAGAAAAAGAGAGTACTGTTGGGGAGACAGTTACGGAGATGGCCGTTCAACCAACCGGAGAAAGTATACCTCCAGAATTGACAAAGGCAGACATCGAATTGGAGACGAAATTATCCCAGCTGAAATTGAATTGGTTACGAGAAGGTCAGATAAAATCCTGGCAACAGGTAAGCGTGAAACTATAAAACGCCATATCGAAACACTGCAATCTGTAAACACCGCGGCTAACGAGTGCAAGCGCAAAGTTGAGGAACAGAAAATCGCGAGAAAAACAAGCATGAGCAAAATTTCCGATTGGAGCGACAGTGTTGAGGCGACACTCGAAGTAGCTGATTTACAGATTTCAAAGTTGAGCGATTGGTTAGCTGAAGAGAAACGTAACGCTAAGGCTGCAGGACTAGAGCAGCAACGTGAAGCAGAACTAAAGTTGCATGAACAGAAACTACGCATGCAAAGGGAAATGACCCCACCCAAACGGAAACTCAGGAATGCCCAAGTCGAAACGCAAAGCTACCGAAACTTGTGATTACGAAGTTTAATGGGTCATTTAAAGACTGGCCTAGGTTTTGGGGACAATTTACCGAAGGGATTGATAAGAGTTCCGTGGCCCCCATTACCAAAGTTACGTATTTGTTAGAATTATGGATCCAAAGGTCAAAACATGCGTCGAGTCCCTGCCCTTTTCAACCGAAGGTTACAATAGAGCCAAAGCCATTCTCCAAGACAATTACGGCAAGGAATCCGAGATTGTCAAAAGCTATATAAGAGAGATATAAGGGGTAAGCGCGGAAGGGATATTTCCAGTTGTTGTTGTGAAAGTTAATGGTGTAATGACTCGCGCACTTATTGATTCTGGCGCCGGCAGTTCCTATGCGTCCGCGAAACTTGTCAACGCGTTAAACATTAAACCCAGCGAAATAAAGAGCCAGCGAATAGACATGTTGATGACTTCGCAAACAAAGCGAATAGAAGTTTTCGATGTAGAAGTTAGTTCCTTGGACGATTCGTGCAAAATAAACGTGAGCTTGAACAAAGTTGAAAAGAGCGAGCTTCTGACAACTAGTAACCCCAATTACGACCAACTCGTGAGACGATATAAACATTTGAATTCGGTCAAAATGGACGAACGCGACACAAAGAGTGAGCTACCCATTCACCTCGTGCTGGGAAACGGCGAGTATGCTCGGATAAAAACAAGGACCAAACCCCTGGTAGGAAAGGACGGTGATCCCGTGGCGGAATTTACAAGGTTTGGTTTGATGATCATGAGTCCTGGAATCGAGTTGGACCAGAATACGATGCTACTGACCACAACATCTCAAAACGATTTCGAGCGATTGTGTCGGTTAGACGTCCTCGGTCTTGAAGATCCCACCGAGGAAGGCTCTCAAGCGATTTACGATGATTTTAAAGACGAGCTCACACGCGACAAAGAAGGCTGGTACGAGACTAGCTTACCGTGGAAATCGCATCATCCACACCTTCCGTCGAACGAAAGAGGAAGCATAAGGAGACTTAACAACCTGGTGAAACGTCTCGAGAAAAGAGGAATTTACAAAGATACAACGACATTATTCAAGATCAGCTCGTGAAAGGTATTGTCGAACCAGCACCTGCCACAGAAGGGTAAAGAGTTTTACATTCCCCACAAGCCCGTCGTAAAGAGACCGAGAGACGACGAAACTTCGGGTCGTTTACGACGCGTCCGCCAAAGAATCGGCATCTGATCCATCCTTGAACGAATGCTTGAACCCTGGCCCACCACTCCAGAACCACCTGTGGGATATTTTAGTTCGTCTACGTTTCCTCCCCATCGTGCTGACCGCTGATCGAGAAAGCCTTCCTGCAAGTCCGGATACGCGAAAACCAACGAATTCCCTACGCTTCCATTGGAAGGCACCAGATAGTGACGACCTCACAGTCTATCGGTTTACTAGGGCGCTGTTTGGGCTGACCTGTTCTCCCTTCCTTCTTGGAGGTGTCCTGAACGAACACCTAAAGAGTTGGGAGAAAAGATATCCGGCTCTGGTGGAAGAGATAAAAGGCGGCCTGTATGTCGATGATGTGATGGAGGGAGGTGATAATGTTGAAGAGGTCAAAGAGAAGAAAGCGAAGACGGTTAGTATTTTTGAGGATGCCACTTTCCACCTGCATAAATGGCACTCAAACGCCTCTGAACTCGAGGATACCGACCAGAGCGCCAATGAAGGCAACGTGGGCAACCCGGAAACTACCTTCGCGAAACAGCAGCTGGGCACAAAGGGGACTGAGACAAAGATCCTCGGTATGGGTTGGAACAAAGCTCAAGACCGTTTAAGTGTTGTAGTAAACAAAGAACGAGACGCAGCATCTACGAAAAGGGAGGCCCTGTCGCAGGTCGCAAGTGTGTACGACCCACTCGGCCTGGTTTCCCCAACTACCCTAGTAGCAAAACTACTGTACCGTGAAATGTGTGAAGAGCAACTTGCCTGGGATGAAGAACTTAACGGTTCTTTGAAGAGACGGTGGAAAGAGTGGTACGAAAACCTGCCAGGCCAGTACACGGTCCCTCGAACTTTAGCCCCTCACAGAGAGCCAACAGTCAATCACCCTTCACGGATTCGGGGATGCCAGTAAGAACGGAGTTTCTGCGGTCGTCTACGCAGTCGCAGAGCAAGAGAGCGGAACAACCCAAGGTATCGTGTGTGCAAAGTCCAGACTTGCGAAGAAGAGCCTCACGATTCCCCGTTTAGAGCTTGTCGCTGGTCATATGACCGCAAACTTAGTGACGAACGTCAACCAGGAGACGTGGCCACCGGAAGTTGTGCCTGTGGCGAGTTCGGATTCGAAGCAAGAGGAAAAACCGTCGACGCGAGTTTTGGTCACGATGAATCAAACGGCACACGAGGACGTGTTTGACCAACTACTAGAGCGGTATACGTTGCGGAAAACCCTTCGAATTTGTGCTTGGATTAACCGCTTCATTCAACACACCCAAAGGAAAGCGAAGTCCCTGGGACCGATAAAGACGCAGGAGATCGAAGACGCACGGTTGTGGTGGATTAAACGAGTTCAAGATGGAGCTAGGGACGCACCGGAATTCGAGAGTACGAAAATCGAGCTAAACCTCCAACCTAACCAGAACGGAATTCTAGAGTGTCGCGGGCGAATCGAAGGCGAGTATCCGGTATACTTGCCTGCAAATTCGCAGTTTTCGAAGAAACTAGTCGAACAAGCGCACATCATCACTCTTCACGGGGAGTACCGGCGACCATGGCTGAAGTTCGTGAGCGATACTGGATACCTAGACTACGTCGCCTTGTGAAGCAGGTACGAAGCAAATGTCATGGATGTGTGCGATTCCGCGCTCGTGCGTATCACAGACCACCGCCTGGACGACTACCAGTTACGCGAACGCAAGGAGAAACCCCATTCCAAGTGATAGGAGTCGACTTCGCTGGACTAATCAAATACAAAACAGCAGGAAAAGCGGAAAAGAAAGCGTATCTGGTACTTTACGCGTGCAGCCTCACAAGAGCAGTTCATTTGGAGCTGTTGAAATCATTGGAGGTTGTCCAATTTCTGCCTAGCCTAAAAAGATTGATCGCTCGAAGGGGGAGACCACAAATCATATACTCAGATAATGCCACTACGTTCAAGGCTGCGGCAAACTGGCTGAAAAAGGCAATTGGAAATGAGATCATAAACGGTTTCCTTACGGACAAGGAGATCCATTGGAGGTTTAACCTGAGTCGCGCACCCTGGTGGGGTGGACAGTTCGAGCGGTTGATCGGGCTCTTTAAACGATGTTTCTATAAAAGTATCGGGAACGGTAATCTAACCTTTGAAGAATTATCAGACGTGATCCTAGACATAGAAGTTGTAATGAACAATCGACCGTTAACATACGTTGAAGACGACGTAGAACAAACTGTTCTCACCCCCGCAAGAATGTTGCAGATAAATCCAGTTATCTTACCTGAAGTGGAATCTTATCACGTTGAGGACCACAGCCTTCGGAAGAGAGCGAAGTTTCTTCGTAGATGCAAGGATTTGTTGTGGAGACGGTGGTATAGAGAATACGTTCGTGGGCTAAGAGATCGACACCGACAAGATAATGGGAAAAACGCAGATCATCCCAACCGTGGTGATGCTGTTATCATCGAAGGAGAGGAGAAGAACAGAAATTTATGGAAGATGGGCGTAGTCGAAGAGCTGATTCGAGGGCGTGATGACGTAGTACGGGGAGCAAAGATCAGGACGCCAAATGGAATTCTTGACGTGCAATACAGCAACTCTACCCGATAGAACTTTCCTGTGACTTACCACCTCAACCACGTTAAACCCAGACACCCCTCCCTTCCAACCCGACCGAAACGTGATGCAGCAGCAGCGGCAGCGATCCGCTTACGGGATCAAGCAGAAGAAGATGAACGGTGACACTTATCCATTAGGACACTAATATTAGATTGCATTTAAGCTTGAATCAGTAGCACTAGCTCAGACCCTTTGTAGACATATATCACAGCACTAAGATATATGGGGGGAGTGTGTCGGGACTGAGCGACAACGGGGCGCACGAAATAATAGGTGATGACACGCACTGCACAGAAATGGGAAGCAATATGGGTAAAATAAGGGATCTGCACAAAATTGAGTCAGTTGGTGATAGAGGGTCATAGTGTGCGAAACGGTCTGTGACTCGAGAGACGCGATATTAATTCGACATAGCTGCAACGTGAATTTTGAGTGAAGATTTAGTATAACTTTTAATTTTATTTGTTAATTCAATATATTTCATAAACCCAATCGAATTTGTGTGAATTGAGACTTGTCGAGGACAAAACGATACTGAACGGAGGCTAATTCTCGACAACAGTAGTAAAAGTGGACTCCGTCAGAGCGGTCTTTTTTATGGTTACGAAAAAGACGATACCGGATGAGGCACTTATTGGAGGAATTATCACTTACAATAACACTTTCGAACATTGAAATTATGCAATCCTAAAGGACGGGAGGGGAAAGGCTCCAACACGCTTCAGGTGAATGTGACGCGCCCATAAATTGAAAAGAATCACTGTAAGCCGTGTGAGCACATCCCAAACTTAAATACATAAACAGCATGCATGGTGGAAATAAAGAAGTCACACATCAATGGGAACGGAATGATTATATAATTTACGTTCTTCTGTATTACTACTGATTGATTACATTGATTGCGCAGAAAATTAAGCTTCGCGTTTTGGGCCAAGAGAAAACGACACCTTAGCTTAGCTCTATTAACTTAGCAAGGAGATCACGATAGATTATCGTTTAAAGAAAAACAAAAGGATTTCCACCCGTTCGTTTAAGCTTTCTAAAACATCTCTTATACTAGAAGATGAACTACTTAACTATAATAGCTGCATTATCTCTCATTCAATATACTACGAGATCGGTTGTTCAAAAGCAAGCTGACCTAATTCTAGATTAACCGAAATCAAACTTTCCAACTCTTATATCATCATAAACATGCTGATCTCTAACATAAAAGGCCTTGCAAAAATACATTACCAAAAATCGCGATTTCATACAGATTTAACTCATGAAGTGTTATAGCGCCAATCAATTTCAAACAACCGATCATAACTGCGCAAATTTAAGGCATTACATTTGACGTGATATATGGTAATGCCCTATTTCATATATTTGGGCCCGCTAAATTTACGGTAATTAACTAATTCACTTTCTCAGGATTCGTACAGGTCAGGAAGAAATCCAGGAAACACTGCATGAATTCGAGGAATTTTTTAAACAGAAAATAGGGCGTTTGAAGTTCGCTAAAAGTGGTTTCAGACTGCGGCATTTATCGTGTTTGGATCAGGCCATCCAAACACGGAAACCATCAAGTGTTGAATTTTTAGTCATGAAAAAAGAATTAAAGTACTTTTCATGATACCTCTTTATGAGCTGAAGGACCACCATGAAGCATATTCATATATCCAAAGACTATCAATTTTTGTACGAATCCTGTATCGTTTATACGAGTGATCCGAAACTAAAGGTTGGTCATTAAGTAACTCGCTTATTTTTTGAGAGCAAAGGGTACATTTTTTCTCGCAGATAAAATTTCAAAATTGATTTAATAAGAAAATTTAAAAAGGATTGCATGATACCCAAAGAAAAATAATTACCAAGGAATAAAAGGAAATCAAGGAAAATGCGACAACGGAAAAAAATTTTGGCGTATCAGACAAATATGTCTCAACCAGAATTAACTTACTGGAAAAAAAATTATATCCTATTATACATGTTACTTTAATGCCTTATAATAACTGGCTATGTAATTGTGGCTACAATGTTAGAACGAGCACTGGGAGGTAGTGAATTAAAATAACATTTTTCATCATTACGTGAGAAAGAAATTTCCTTATAGTGAGTAAATAATAGCAGACAGAATAAAAACAAAACAAAATAAACACATATAACTCAATAATCGATTTAAAAAATAAAAGCCTATGTGAAGCCACCCTATGTGAAAGGCCACCAAAATAACCCGAGAGAAGTTTGCCCATAAAACTCCTGTTGTTGGACAGAAAATACGACAGACAGCAAAACACAGTAAGAAACATCTAAGAAACATAACTCTGAAGGGTGAAAGACATTGAGAATGAAAAATGACGAAAAATGTGAAAAAGCTCAGAAAATTGGAGCAGTACATAAAAATTAAAACATTTTGGCTAAAGTTATAACGTCCAACAGTTACTTTATGACCAGTTCCTTATATCACTCTTGAAACAGCTCAAATAAGCTTCTAGCTTTATATATATTCGCTAGTGTTGCTATTATTAAGCTGACGATGTTTTTATTCTATTTTATAGTAATCTTATATATACTAAACATGCAAAAGAAACAAATGGGTATTTTACAAAGAAATTTTAAGAAATTTCTAATTTTTATTATTTTTCACAGCAATAATACTGACCTTTAACTTACCGACTATACAGTTTCTCAGAAACTCCAGTTCTCTTGATAACTCCTGCACCAGGGCTTTTAACTCTTCATTTTCCTGTTTAAGCTGATTTTCCTGTTGACTCAAACGAGCTTTTTTCGACGGTTTGCGGACACGAGTTGTTTTGCCACGAGTTGTTTTGCCACGAGTTGTTTTGCCACGAGTTGTTCTGCCACGAGGTGGTGCCACGCGAAGTCCTTCTTCACCTACAGATGAAGCATCACCAGAAGCAACGGGATGTCCTTCTTCAACCCCCGATGAAGTACCATCAAAAGATGCGGGAAGGCCTTCTTCAAACGCGGATGACGTCTCAGACGTCTCACCAGAAGGCACGGGAAGTCCTTCACATGAAGCTACATCTCTAGAGCAACAGGGTTGTTGTTCCATTTTCTTAGAAACAGGGACAACAGCTTCGATATCTTCCCTGTCCTTTTCAAATAGTCTTTTTCTACTGTCAGGATTCACAATGGTGGTATCGTGGCTACCAAGAAGGGGAGGGGATATTTCAGCACTGGTGTACTCGTACGACTGGCTGGGAAGAGGGATGGTATTGTTTTTAAGAACGCATTCTGTGGCAGGATGATCAGCACTGCAATCACTATTACGCTCAACAGTCAGTCCAAGGCATTCAGCTGCCGTAACGAACTGAATGTTGTTGCGGGGTAAATTACCGACAAACACGCTGGAATTAGAGGTGCCCACGAGTATTCCGGAAGGAATATTTAGGGTTACATTAGGTACTGTAGTGGTTAAAGCAAGGTTCCTGATTGGTTGGAGAGTTCCTCTGTTGGGCTCTGAGACCAAATTGTCAGTCGTGGGCTCAGTGTTAAAAGAGTTCATATTTGACTCTGCTGACATTGTTGTCAGATTCATAATTTTTTCATGGAAGACTTGATTAGGTTCTTCCAATGCACCGAGCAAATTCTCAGTGGTCAATAGAAATTCGTCTTCAAATTCTTCTAGAATTCCTTCTGCGTCTCTTGGAACTGAGGAATTCCTAGTATTAATCCTGTGGATCTCACTGGGCCAAAGTGATTCCTCTTGAATTTCCTCGGCAATTTCGTGTGCAACAACGTTGTATGTATCTGAGGAATCCCTATTATCAGACTGGAAGATCTCAGAAGGCAAGGAAAGATCCTCTAAAACGTCGTAAAATGGAACGTGGCTTTGGCCAAATAATCCCGCATCATCAAAATTCCATATGTTATCCAGAAAATCATCTGGAAAAAAACCTACATTGAAAAAATATAATATTTCAATTTTTAAAATAATTTTACAACATTGGTAAATAGTCTCTTACTTAAGATGCCGCCTTTTGTTACAGTCGTGCCAATAGAAGCGTTCCGAAAAATGTTGACCAGTTCATTTCCTAACTTGAAGGAACACATCTGCACAATTCCTCAACAATTTAAAAAGTTCCTTAAAAAGTTCCTAACTTCCTGTTTCATTGACCAATCAAATTTTATATTTTATTTTTGAGCAATCTGAAACAGGAAGTTAGGAACTTTTTAAGAAACTTTTTAAATTGTTGAGGAATTGTGCAGATGTGTTCCTTCAAGTTAGGAAATGAACTGGTCAACATTTTTCGGAACGCTTCTATTGGCACGACTGTAAGTTTACCAAAATAATTCATTTTCTCCTTTTACCTTCGAAATTAGATAGATTGTTATCATCCTGGGGGGAAATTCCCGCCATATTTGTGGAGGTTCCTTCCTCCAAATTCGCCTTTTTGCCTTGAAAACGACTTCGCTTCTTGTTTTACAGGCGAGAGCAAGTTGTAGTCGTGTGGCGTCTGTGACTTGTATCAATAAACTACAATCTCGCTCAGAGTTCGCATTGTCATCTTTTGATAAAAACATGTCAGAATAGCCACAATTCAATTTGGAATAAGTTCTCTTCTTGGATGAAAATTTCTCCGAATAACTACAACCTTTCATGGAATACACGCTCTTCTTTGTTAATAAAGCCTTTCTTTTTTCACACCTCGATTTTTTCTTTTTCATTAAAATCTGCAACAAAATTTGTTATATCCAGTAAACATTACGTCGCAAGGATTTCGGAAATAGCTTAAGATACTCCAGTCCATACTTTAAGAACAAATCAAACAAACGGTAGAAGATTTCTTAGATTTATAAATATTACAAGAAAGCGCGTGTGATCATATCAATGGCAGGCCCGTCGGAAGTGAATTAGGATTGGGGGGGGGGGGGTAGGATTTTAACAAGTGACTACGTTTCAAGGGATTCGGGGAAGAAAGAGCATTTTCTCCTATATTTTTGGGTGTAAAATTTTAAGAACACGATCTCGTTGTGATCTCAGCGACTGCTTTTAGCTAACGCACAAAACTAAACATTAAAATAAAGCAAGGTTTGTTTCGCATGAATGTCAAGATTTATCGAGGCGGCTCCAGTCTGCCCAGCCCTCCCACGCGTCCGACGAGCTGATTACTGTCTACGTTTCGGACGGTCAAATTACCATTGTATTGTCATACGTATTAAAGGTGCAACTTCCTCTATACGTACCTTGTTTTCCAACGATATCAGGTGAAACGTCATTGAGAGATAAGAAGAAAAATGAAAGATGCAATTCTCATAATCCTGCCCGAATATAAAAAAAATAAAGTATACAAGGCGCTGTAAAAAAGCAACCAAAAATGGAGAGTATTAGCTCAAACTCCAAACAAATCCTGTCCGTGGACAGGTGGTATTTGTGGACCCTCCACCGTCGATATTTCACTCGGCTTCCCCTCTTCGACCGGTCTCGGGTCCACAAAACATAATAATTCCTTCCCTCGCGGTAAATAAGTGTTAAATATTCTGCAATCAAAATGTGCATAGATGATTTGAAGGAAAATAAATTGCAGTGAAGGTTAACTGATTATTGACCGAGCGTGAGGTCTTTCCTCTGAAATATCAGACCGGTAGAGGCTTTTTAATATGAATAAATATATGGCCTCACCCCTACTTAACGATCTTCGCGGCACCTGACCCTTTGTATACGACTTTTTTACTATATCATTTATGTTTTCTAAAACACATTAGTTCACTAGTATACCTATACAGGCAAATATAAAATGTAATGTTTCCCATTCTCACCTGGTTTGGCATCTTCACAATCACCTTCTTAATCAGCTCCTTCATCAGTTCATCCGACTCCAAATCCAAATCCAACATCGTCTCCATCTTCTTCAGCTCATACCTTATTTCCTCGTTTGGTCTCTGAATTTGCCAAATATAATAATTTCAACTTTATTTACAATATAGAAATATATGCATGCAGAAACCTCTTGCATCGGTTTAACTTAGTGACTTAGTGACTATTCGGATTCCAAAAATTATTCCCATGTTTTACGATCATGTTAAGGGCTCTGTGGACCTTCATCGTTAATTTTTTGAGTAAATTAATAACATGTATAAGTGAAAACGTAATAAGATATGTTGAAAAATTTGTGTGGGTTAGCATGTGAGAATAGAAAGTGCAGAAATATTTTTTCAGGAAGTGAGAGCACAGTGGTCATAGCAACTCGCAATGGCCGTCGTATTTTTCATAATTTATCTGTTTTTGTGGAAAAAGTTGCAGAAAATACAGCAAGATTATTATTGAAAATAAATTACCTAACTGCTGTCAGCGTTATGGTAAATTATTTTGAATTTTAACTGTAAAATATAACGTCAGACTTTTCATAAAACCTTTTTTGTAAGGCACCATATGTTGTTTTGATCTTGTTTTGCGCCTACTGAAACGGAGTTTGCAAATTGAATTATATATATTTAACAAATAAACCATTAGCACAAAGTCGTATATGGATTGGCGATCAACGAAGTAGACGAAAGCGAAGGGTATAATTGTTTTATAATATAGCTACTATAAATAGCATTTTATGAGCGAAATAAACATTGCAAAAAAATTAACTAGATCGGCTATTGATTTGCCAGTCAATCTTTCGCTAAATCACTGTGGCTGAATGTTTACATGTTCAATTAAATTTAAAAAAAACATATTCATTAACAAAAATCTGCATATATTGGTCATATAATGGTCATATATCAATTTTTAAGATCAAGCAATTATGGATTTTATTCACGTACCCATGATATAAAACCCCTACAATCCAGCTCCCTCGCCAGGTTCTTAACCAAACTCTCCATTACTTCCATCTTCAACTTTCTGATCTTAACCATCATCAGTTTTTCCGACTCCTGCTCCAAATCCAACGTCTTCCCCATCATCTTCAATTCATTCATGACGTCATATGTTTTGCATCTTTCCTAATTTTACCAAAGATAAATAATTTTAGATTGACTTTTTTTCCATAATCAATGACATCATTACACTGATATCATAGACGCATCTGAATATTACATAATTAGATCTAAAGCAGTGTACTACGCTTTTCCGTAATGATTAACGACGAAAATAACAACGCTCGAAAACGTTACCGTGTGCACATGGTCTAACCCTTTATTATATTAGCTTCGCGGTCATTGCGGTGTATTTGCGGGCTAAAATGATAAATTTGCCAGGCTGAAATATATTTAAGCCCGCTGATCTAAACCAATCAAGAGAATGACTAAAGTGTTTACCTATTGCATATTTTTTAATACATAAATTACGCTTAAAGTTATCGTGTAAAGTTATCAACTCTAATTTCAAGCAATCATATAGACTATACAATTCTATCCACATCGCAACGCACCGTTGACATCCATGACAAGATATCCTCACAATCCAGCTCCGTCACCAGGTTCTTCACCAGGTTCTTCATTACCTCCATCTTTAACTTCTTAATCTCCTCCACCGTCAGTTTGTCCGACTCCTGCTTGAAATCACACGTCTTCCCCATCATCTTCAATTCATTCATTACCTGCTCTGTCTTGTTTTTTCCCTAATTACACCAAAGATAAGTAATTTTAGGTTGACTTACTTTACATAATGAATGACATCATGCATGAGAGAAATGCAATATTACATATGAAATAATCAACAACCAGACGGTTCGTACAGCATAGGTAATGATTCACAACGAGAAGGTTCGTACTATTCAGTTATCAAAAGATATCTACATTGTATCAAACTAAATTATATTTGAATGTGATATTGTCTTAACGCCCTGTCCACACGATCTAAGGACAAGGGGAAATTTGCTGAATATGTTACATTAGCTTCAATTTTCTCTGATTTCAGGTAATGAAAGATACTACGCAATGATATTTACGTACCCATATGTAACGCTCATCATCCAGCTCTCCCGGCAACTCCCTCACCGCGATCTTCATTACCTTCATCTTCAACTTCTTAATCTCCTCATGCATCAGTTTATCTGGCTTATGCTCCAAATCCAACATGTTCTCCATCTTCTTCAAATTATCCATTGCGTCCATTGCCAGGATTGTTCCCTGATTTCGCGAAAGATAAATAATTTTCGATTCATATTTCTTACAATAATTAATAGCAATACAATTACATACATCAAATAAATGGCTGCGAAAAGTTGTAGAATAGCCAAACATACAGTACCGCAAAAGTTCAGAAAAGTATTCCTATAAATCAGTAAAAGTACTCGAAGAAGGCATAAAAAATTACTGTATTTAAACATTAGTCAACTCTTTTGTGTTCACTGTACGTCTTTCATCGAGAATACGGTTAATGTTCTCGTCAGAATCGTTAAATTCTTGATTTCAAACAAATTCCCGCCATTTTTTACTTTTTTTTTATACACAGAGTTTTCCGCGAATTGATCTTTACCGGTTAATATAAAAAAATCTGCCGCTGCAGCGAATACGGATGAGGTAAGTGCGACACGGAGAACTTATTGACAAGCAGACTAGTCCCTAGTTCTCCTTAGCGCGCCTTGCATTCTTGTGACGTAACCGGTTTCAACGCGCGGGAGAGAAATAGCCAAAATATTTTTAATTCTTGATTCAAAATGGCGGCAAGAAAATTTTTCTCAAGCAATACTGATCTCAAAATATTTGCATCAGGGACAAAATTAGGGAAAGTTTTTGAAATCTCAACATTTTGTGCTTATTGACACGGAGGACAATTTGATTTTCAGGTATATTATTGTAATTATTAAAAATAGTAGTGTGATAAACTTTCCGGTTTTGATTCGGAACGCAGTGGCTGGTACCATTCTGACTGACAAAGGCTTCAATCAACCAATGAAATTTTTGTGGATGTACGGTTTTATTTAGCACGTGGACGTAATGGAGGGTAATAGCTGGGTCAGTTAACTAAAGTTACACATTTAATCACAATGTTCGTTCGAGACATGCGCCCAGTAGCGTAGCCAGCCTGACGATTTGTCCCGCTATGCTAATATTTTGGTGTTCATTGACTGTGAAAACAATGAATTTCTAATTATTATTAATAATTATAATAACACGAAATTTACATAGCGGGACAAAATCGTCAGGCTGGCTACACCACTGTATGCGCCTGTATTGAAAAAGCTCACTCAAACTCGCACGTATTGAGTGTGGCATTGAAATTCTGTTATTACTGAATAATGTGGAAGTCGTTTTTGCATCAATGCGAATTTTTGATCAATCGGAAGATTTAAAGTGAGCTACTAAAAATCACCTAATGGAAAATAGCCTCAATATTATCGTTACGACGTGATTTAGATCACCCACTCAACGAGTTTAGTGTGAGGGGGCTTTTAGATTACAGGCGATGCAAGCCATCGTATTACCTATAAGCCCTACATATTGAAGTACCGCCGATCAACTCTGATTTCAGACAATTATGGATATTACTCTATTTTATTTACGTACCGATGACGAACCCCAACAAACGAGCTCCTCAGCCAGCTCCCTCAGCAGGTTCTCCATTATTTTCGTCTTCAACTTCTTTATCTCCTCTATCATCATTTTATCCAACTCCTGCTCAAATTCCAACATATACTCAAACTTCTCCAAATCATCCATTACACTCAAACCCTCGTGCACTCCCTGATTGCACCAAGAAATAAATTTAAAATTGATAATATTCCACAAAGAATAACAATATAATTAGATCAAATTTCTTAACGCTAATAAGTATCATGACTAAGAGGATAGATCGAATGCGATATTAGATTTGAAATAGTTGTGTTTTGAGCTTTTCTATAATAGGGACCTTAAAGCCCTAATTCCACGAGCTAAATTTTCAAGCGAAATGCGAAATATTTCGCCTGGTTTTTTTGAATTGTGAGCAATGAAGCAGAATTAGTTTATTCAAGTAGTCGAAATTCAAAAGAAACATATTTCGCATTTCGCCGAGAGAAAGCGCCGGTGGAATTAGACCCTAAGCATGTAGGACGCGAAAGCGACGACGACGGCTATCAATACAATGGGTCATTGAAAGGAAATGAATAATTAAAGACCTGTGATGGGTTTTAGACGTCGTCTTCGTTCTGTTTACAACCGCAAAACGTCTTGCCCAGAACGATTGCATTTACAGCGAGCCCTACCTCAATTAGGCTCTTTAACGGATTATATCTCACTAATTCGTTACGTTGAACAATTTCACAAAATATATCGCTGACAATTTTTCCAAAATACAGTACTTTACTTGTTAACTCAGCCGCTACTAATTCCACTTTAAAAAGAGGTAACAATCAACGGACGGGTTTGCAGAATCGATAAAAATCAACTCTGATTTCAGGCAATTATGGATATTTAGCAATTTTACCCACGTACCCATGAAAAACCCTCACAATCCAGCTCCCTCGCCAGATTCTTCACCAGTTTCTTGACTACAACTATTTTCATATTCTCAATCTTCACCATCATTAGTTTGTCTGACTTCTGCTGGAAATCCAACGTGTTCTTAATCTTTTCCAATTTATTCATTACATTCCATACGTTGTTACTTTTCTAATTTCACCAAAAATAGGTATTTTGAGATTGACAAGTTTTTCCATAATCATTACACTTATATCATATGTGCATCTGAATGGCCGAGAGAATTGCAATATTACATATAGGAGTGTGCTAAACTTCACTGTAATGATTTAGAAAAATGAGGAGGTTGGTTATTTGAATGTGCTTATCGTCTTGACGCCCTGTCCACATGATCCAAGTGAAAATTTGCTCAATATGTTAAATTAGCTTCAACTTTCATTGTAAATTAACGGTGTTGAAACCGTTTTGGTTTGATAACGAAAAAAAAACGCCCGAAAACGTTACCGTGTGCACATTGTCTAATCCTTTATTGTTAGTGGTTAGCCTAGGGTTGGAGTCTGCTTTAGGATTAAAGTTAATATGATTATATTCCTGGTTTTTGGTTATGGAATCACTACAAGCCCCGTCATTTCCTCAAATTACTCAACGGTATTGGTGAAGTAATAATCAAGAGAATTTCTAAAGATTTGTGCAGCGTGAAATTTGTACTGATCAAATAACTATTGCGTCGAATACATATCAACATGTTTATGTGTTAACTCGAATATGAAACAAAAAATTAAACAAAATCACAAAATATATCGCTGGCTATTAGTGCCAACTCAGCTGCTGCTAATTCCAGCTCACAAATAGGCCTACATATTGACAGACAATTATGGTCCGGCATATTACGCAATTCTATCTACGTACCAATGAAACGAAACGCTCACAATCCAGATCCTTCGCCAGCTTTCTTACCACGATCTTCATTACCTCCACCTTCAAGCTTTTAATCTTAGCCACCATCAATTTGTCCGACTCCTGCTCCAAATCCAACATCTTTCCAATCTTCTCCAAATCATCCATTACGCTCAACCCCTTATGCACTCCCTGATTAAACTAAAAAATATTTTAAATGGATAATGTTTCAGGATGAATAACACTAATATAATTAGTTTAAATTTCTGGATGCTATTTAAATGGCTGAGAGGAATGCAATATCACATTTGAAACGGCAGTGTGTTAATATTTTCTGTAATGACTGGCAACGGATGCAATAGCTACAGGATGATCAAATGAATATTCAATTATGTCAAATACATATCAAAGATTTACCAACATATAACTGGTATATGAACTCGAATTTCAGGTAATTTATTAAAACTAAAAGCAATTAATACATGAATTCACAAAATATATTGCTGAATATTTTTCCAAAATGTTGCACTAAAGCTACTTGTTAACTCTAAGAATCAGCTCACTTGATCTTGTCAACTACTAATATTCCACTATGAAATGAGGTAATAAATTACAGTAACGTACACAGAATCAATTAAAAGCTATTGTATCACCTATAATTAAGGCCTACATTTTGATTAGAACTGCCAACTAAGAAACAACTCTTCTTTTAGGCAATTGTGGATATTATGAAATATTATTTAACATACCAATGAAACGAATGGCTCACAATCCAGCGTCTTCACCAGGTTCTTCATTACTTCCATCATCAAATTCTTAATCTTCTCTATCACTGTTTTATCGTGATGCAACATCCTCTCCATCTTCTCCAATTCATCCATCCTTGTTGACACCTTGTTTGTTCTCTAATTTCACAAAAATAGGCAGTTTTAGACTGATATATTTTTCTTATATTAAGATATAATATATTAATTCAAATATTGCTGGATGCTAAATGGCTGAGAGGAATGTAATATATATTACATTTGAAATAGCGAAGTTAATTGACTCTCTGCAATTTGGCAATATATGCTATCTACGTACCGATAGACAAAAACACCATGCCAGATTCAAACTCTTAATCTCCACATTCAACTTCTTAATTTCCTCTAACATCAGTTTATCCGACTCCTGCTCAAAATCCAACTTCTCCCCCATCTTCTCCAATTGATTCATCATCTTCTGTGCATCATTTTTTCCCTGATTTCACAAAAGATATTGGTACACAACTTTAAATCAATAACTTTGCACAATCAATGACATTAGAATGCAATATTTTAGATTATTTCTTTCCTTTGAATGGCTATCCCGATGTGCATGTGGTCACATTTAGCATGTTTATATACAAAGTGCAAGATAAACCATAAGACAGTGTAACAAATTACGTCAGACTTAAAATAATAACAGTGTTTGAAGACATGTGATATTTTGGGGGACTTATACCCTTTTGAAGATTCCATTTTAACACCTAACCATCCAAGTGTAGGTGCCCTTTAAAAGGTGCCAAATATTGCCCTAACGCCAAAAACTGTTTGATATTTTGTAATATTTTCGCTCATAAACTCCCAGCATGATACTGACTTGTGCATGACTACATATATCAATTTTGTTTCATAATTTTATACTGACATGTTTCTTACTTTCTGGTAAACTAGTATTTTTGTAATTCTCATCAACACCGTCGTTCCATCTCGTTTTATACCATCCATCTCGACCATAACCTCGCAATCCAATAAAGGATACGGTGATTAGGATCCTGTGTACAAAAAATATTTATGTACAGTGGATAATAAACCTTCGCTCCTGAGAACTTCGACACTCTTGTAAACGAGCACAAGGATTTTCAAATAGCCAATAAACTTTGCAAAGTCACTTCGTCGTTTCAACGAAATGACAATGGAACTATTCGGTTCTGCTTTTATAACTCCAAGCTAGGGCGGAAGTGTTTCAATTTCATTTCATTGCAATATTTTGTTGCGTTCGGATGCAATCACGAGCTGCAATCGTCACTGACCTGTGTATGCCAAATGGACTGACGGTAAGTCATATTCATCATAATATTATATATCAACTGTAAATCATCCAATCAGAAAGCTCGATTTGTACCGTGTGATCAGTAAATTAATCATGGAGTTCCATCGAATTTTTTCACATTATGCTATAAAAGCTGCGTGTACCACGCGTGGATGCCTCGCACACGACTCGAGGTTGTCAACAAACAATTACAAAATGGAGGCAAAAGAAGGCATTTCACCCAGCTTTCGCGCTGCCTAAATGTTGTTTCGATATAATATATAATTTATAGACCTTCCGCTCGGGGAATTCGACGAAATATTACCCCCTCGGGAAGATATATCCCTCGGGCGAAGCCCTCGGGATATATCTTCCCTTGCGGGTAATATTTCGTCGAATTCCCCTCGCTCCACGTCTATAAATGATAAATATTATATCTCAACTGTAAATCATCTAATCAGAAAGCTCGATTTGTACCACGTGATCAGTAAATTAATCATGGAGTTCCATCGAATTTTTTCACATTATGCTATAAAAGTCGAATGCGGGGTATTCGACTTCGAATACGTGTACCACGCGTGGATGCCTCGCACACGACTCGAGGTTGTCAACAATTTCAAAATGGAGGCAAAAGAAGCCATTTCACCCAGCTTTTGCGCTGCCTACACGTTGTTTCGATATAATATATAGCTTAACATCGTTTCGAATACTCATACTCAACAATATATAGCTTAACATTGTTTCGAATACTCTCGGGCGAAGCCCTCGGGATATATCTTCCGTCGGGGGTAATATTTCGTCGAATTCCCCTCGCTCCAGGTCTATAAATGATAATAGCTAGTAAATGTATATGTGATGTTGCTACTCTGAGTCACCAACCGGGCAAGCTGAAAAATTAGCTTGACCACGGTGGGAATGGAACCCGCGACCTTTGGTTTGCTGGTCCGGTGCTCTTCCGGGTTTCCAACTGAGCTACAAGGTCAAGACGGTTTGCAGTATCTCTATATAGCTACTGATGTATATGATAACAACTGAATGGGAGGTCTTAAGAAATACCTACAATTTGTTGTTTGAACGCTTTTTAATTCAGTCAAATATTAATATGTTTTGCGAAACGATGTTAATCTGTTTCAAAGCCCCAAAATCTATAAACTACGTTGCATTATAATATTCTTGTATGTTTTGCATGGTGACAGTCGATAAGTAACGTTCGACGGAAGTCGATAAGTAACGTCCGTTAACGGAGGACCCGGGTCAACGCAGGGACCGCCGAGCAGGCTGGCTCGCTGGGCTTTAGCCCCACCAATAATTTCTCCGTAAATTAGTCTTTAATTTCGAATATTTTTTAGTTCGCTCAAATTTACAAGCAATATTTTTAGCAATTTGTATTTTTTGGTTACAAGTATATGCAATGTATCTTATCTTGGATACTATCGAAACTTTTACTTCTTCAACGTATGATTTAATAACCAAACAAATGAGTATTCTAATTTCCAGCGATAATTGTCGTAATAAATCCGCCATGTTTACTTAAAATTGTGTGGAATGTCAGTGCCAGGAATGAATTTGGCACGAAGACAGATCCACATGGTAAGTTAACTAAGTTTCGTGTCACTATGTCAGTTTACTTCATACTCTTCGTTACCTGATGAACCAAGTGATTCTATAGTTTTGACAGCTCACAGCACCTGGGACAAAAATAACTTTTGAATGAAAATGAACTGAGTTATGCATGGTTATATTTGGTTATACCAAAAAGATAAGAATTTTGTACAGTAATATTCGCCTGATGAATTAGCCTGATGACCGGGAATCGGCGTGTGTTATTCCCTT
Organism: Dendronephthya gigantea; assembly: GCF_004324835.1. Classification (NCBI taxonomy): domain Eukaryota; kingdom Metazoa; phylum Cnidaria; class Anthozoa; order Malacalcyonacea; family Nephtheidae; genus Dendronephthya; species Dendronephthya gigantea. Next base: position 3,092,786 of record NW_021163017.1, on the reverse strand, counting down.
GCTTATATATATACTATTCGTGCCCGTGCGCCGGGGCAGGGGTGTCTTAACCTCTATAATAGCTGGGCTAAAGACCACGCGTGACTGCTAGCTCAGCAAGTTACTCTCGTGTGCGGATAGTTTTTCGTCAGGGGTTTGCTTCGAGAGGCGGGTTTCTCATTTGTGAGGGTGGTTTTTGGGCTGAGCTGCCTCGCGAGGTCTTATAATTAGCTCACTTGATAGCTCTCGTGTGCGTGGGGCTTTAACAAAGGTAAAATGGAGGACCTAGATAATTATAGACCAATTTCCATCCTCCCCGACCCCATAGTCTCATGCAAAGCTGTCGCAGAGAGCTGTTCATAGGCAATTAAATTAGTGACTATCTATAAGGGAACAAAATATCTTAACTCTTAAGCCCTTATCCAAGTGGATTTCGAAAAGATCACTCTACAGAGTTGCAGCTCTCCCTTGCTGACACAATTCGGAGACACATTATGAACAATGACAGCGGGGATTTTCGGACAACGTTTGAAAGAGCACCATTTGTTAATTGTTACTAAATAAACTCTCCGCTTTGGGATTTGTGAACCATGAGTATGCATGGACTTGGTTTGAAGACTGTCTACAACAAAGAGCTGAAAGTGTCGGTTATATCAAGTGTATTTTCCGAACCTGAGCTTATTACTGGTGTCCCGCAAGGCTCAATACTTGGCCCAATGTTATTTATTTGTGCTTGATGTTAGCGACCTTCCAAATATTATACGTAACTGCAGTATACTATTGTATGCGGACGACAGACGACAGTATCCTATTCTTGGCTTTTCTTGCTCAGACTCAAATGTCTAAGCAATCCAAGAGCAGTTGGACAACCTTGTTGAAATAAAGGTTTATTCATTCTAAGCCGGGCATGTCCTAATTATCGCAAGACACGATCTCTCAAAATTAATTGAAAAACATTATTATTGCAAAAAATTCATTCTATAATTTCAGGAACTCAAACTGAGCTTGGACATGGTGAAAATATATGTACTAAGAATTCAGGGATACCCCATGCACATAATACATGTACACAACGCACCTTATAGCTTTACCCTGCGATATAATATGTACATATGTGCAACGCACATTTGTGGCAAACGAAACGAAATAGCAGACTCCATTTCTCGTTTTCAGCTTCATGCAGCGATTCCGTCAACTGCCACTGCAGGCGGATATCAACCCATGTTTGGTCCCCGAAATAATGCTTGCAATTTAAACGATGATATTCAACGCTATATATAAATCTTTCCGTTGCCACAACAACTAAGCAGACCTACAGCGCAGGCGAAAGAAGTTTTAAGCACTTTGTAAATTGGTTTAGGGGACAAAAGGTCGAACATTGTCTCCCTGCCAACGAATCCCTTTTGACAGAATACGTTGCATATTTGGACAGAACTATCAAGTATACATCGATCAAAACATATTTGGCCGCCGCCATTACAAAAAATGCTGCGGCTGCAACTTGTACTACCGGGTATAAAGCGATCGCAGGGGGATAAAGTTCGACTTCGCTTACCGATCACCATTTATCACTTAGATCTCTTCCGCACGTTGCTTGTTTCCCTAGCACTACAAACTATGACTCCATTATTATCCGGACAGCTATGACTCTGGCATTCTTTCATTTCTTTAGCTTTCTCCGTTTGGGGGAGCTAACAACAAATTCGAAATTTAACTCTAGTATACACCTCACGAAAGATAATATCGCATTTCCCCAAGCTACAGCAATGGTCCAGCCCAGTCATATGACAGTTCACCTATAAGCCACACTGGCCACGTACTATTTCAAAATTTTGATTTCCTATTTTTTTTTGGGGGGGGGGGGCTCCTTCGTTTATAGGGATACACATTCAGTGTATTGTGGGAGGAAGCGCTCCTGATTGTCACGTTCGAGCCCATAGACTCAGCATTAAGTTATTGTATAATTATAGATCAGTCGAATCGTATACTGTCCAACACCGGCAACACAATTCGTCGAGCCAACCGACCCTCCTACCATGCAGTAGTTCCCCCATCCAGATTTCGACTAAGGGTGCATCCCCACCTACAACAGATCTAGAGGCATCTACAGAAAAAATTACTGAACCCAAAACTGTCCCGTGTTTTCCCTTACGCAAGATCTCTAGACCTGCGTGAAGGTCTGATTCCAGCTAAGGCTAGGCTAAGCATAGCTATTTATTATAAAGCATGCAACTTTCCATTTGAAATTTGTTAAACCTGTAGTCTGAAAATCCCATCTTGGGTCTCGGAGTATTTGAGTCATTCAATTGGAAATATTTGAACTGAAATTATCAATAATCACCACGAAACCGCGATTGAAATTTGTTAATAATTAGTTCATTAAAAACGTGCAATATACTTTAAATAGTCGAAGTGTTTGGATTTAAGGATTTCAGGTTTTCTACATTACCACGTGTTAACGGGAATGACATTTTTCAATCCGACTTGCGTTTTCCTCATGAAATACAATTAGAAAATACATTCGAAACCACTTCCCTGCATGCATTGAGACACCATAACAGTAAGTTGTAGATTTTAAATTGAAAGAACGGTTTGAAGAACGGTTTTAGGCACGAGGCATCAGCAGATCTCGTAGTTCTTTTGAACATGTATATGTAAATAGTCGTATTCTTGACGCGTATTACTGTACCTCAGTAATAATAAAATGCGTATTATTGTGCCTAAATGATCGAGTGTTTTGTAGTTTGCTCTAAATATATCGCTAGTTTGTGAGGTAGATTATCTTTGTGTCTAGTGTAAGTTTGTATGTCACTTGGCGTGCACGAGTCCCTCATGTAAGCCGGTGTTAGGCGAGGATGAAAGCATGAACTATAGCTATACCTACAAATAAAGTACCTTAAAAAAGTATTTCAATTTGTAGTTTGTTTTGTAATTTTACTGATTTGTAGAATTTAGAACCGTTTGTTGTTGTTTTACCCAGCAGTGGTCCAAAATAAAATTCAAAAATTGCGTATCGGCGGCTAACGGTCCGCGACTTGATTTTCTTTGGCAAAGCCTGTTATTCTGAATACGGGTTTGGACAACGTTTGTTGCGTTGGTTCTTTTTGTGTTTTCCCCTATTGCTTTTAATCTAACCGAAACTGCTTAAAAAAGTTTTTAAGAGGTTTTCCCATTGATCTGTGAAAGAACTGGTGCGTTATTTTCTGAATAGCATGTCCATGTCAGCCCCTTATCATGTTGCGAGATATTCTCGCGATTTTAATTTAATTTTTTATGCTACAGTACTGTCCAGAAATAACCTAATACTGCTGTGACGGTCCGTTGAGGTTAGGTTGCGCTTCAGTCGCGGTTCTGTTGTGGTCGAACGATACTAACGATAGAAACCGCAGACGACCGCAAGGGAAAAATGTACCTTCGCAGTGACCGTTCGCTTCCGAACGGAATGTTATGAACAGCTGAGAAGGACAACGTAATAACCAAATAAAAAAAATCGTAAGAAATGTCTGTCAGACCGAGTCATGCAGACCGAAGTTTGATCTACGTAGGTTAACCGGTTTTTGTTAGGTTATTTCTGGGCAGCACTGTATAGTTTCGAGGTGCTTATCGTATAAAGTATGGAAAATGGTCATCTTGCAGTTATCTTTAATGCAAATTTTTTATTATGGTTTTTCAGTATTTCTTATTCCTTTTTACTATTAACTTTCTCTAAGTGCTTATCAAGCCCCATATGTCGTTATGTATTAGACTACGGATAAAATTAAATTCTTGATGAATATGTTGCATTTTTTGTTGTTCATATCCCACATACTTTAAAAATTACTTAGGTCAGTTACATGCACCAAGATTTTTGCAGACATTTTAATTAAGACTGTGCAAAAACACACAAAAAGACAAAAAAAATGAAACAGCTCGGAAGATCTTTTGTAGAGGTCCCACTACCAGGTGATTCTTGAACTGAGACTACAAAGGTTCCCCCGTTCACTCCGCTGATTTTCCCATGAATCTTCTGGGTCTCTGCATTAATAATCACCACCGCCTTGTCTCTGGTTGCCGGGGAAATGATCCATTTATCGTTGATAAACAAAATTCTTAATTGATGCGCCGTGTGTTGTTTCGTCAAGGAAGCCGACGTTTTTGATGTATTTCACGTCCGAGATATTTCCTTTTTTTGCTAAACTCAAGTCAACGACCGCTATTATTTTTGCGTAATGAAGCGTAACGAAAACGTAGTAGCTATTCGAGGTTTTACCCTTTGGGAAAAACACCGCATGGGATACACCACCGGGAATGTAGAGTTTCGGGTAATAAGTGATGTTAAGTTCTTCAGGTCCTTTCACGGCAAAAATACTCATTACACTTGTTTCGCGATGAAGGATCACAACATACCGACCATTAGGCGAAACAAATGGAACGCCGGGAATACTCCAATTAATTGCACTACCACCGCTGGTGTCTTGTGCGACTAACGACAAACTTCGATGACGTTTTTGACATTCCACGAACAAGTATTTGTTGTACGCGTTATAGGCAATGCCCATGGTTCCTGTGCAGCCGTACTTTGAGAAGTTACGAAAACTCGTGTAGGTCTTCGTTTCTAAGTTCAATTCGTGAATTCCGGGATTTTTGAAATGTGTAACGAAAGCCGTCTTTCCTTTGTGCAAGTCTTTGTCGGAAACCATATAACCATGCGTCCAACCTAAATATTACACATAAAAAGTGCTGTTTTTAGTTTTTCAGTTTTTAATGGACGTTTTTTGTTTTCACTATATATGTTTGCTGTTTTCAGCTTCTCGGGGACTATTTTCCGTCTCACTTGAGTGGGGTGATGTACTATATTAAAGACCGGCGTTAACTTGAGCTTTTGGCTTGGTAAAATATTCCTGGCGGCGTGCTTAAGCAGAAAGCTCCAGTGTTTAGTTAATAAGGAAAGACCTAGGACTAAAAGGTTCCCATGACCAAGTCTCTGGAACTGAATGTCATATAAAGCTAGCTTGCAATAATATGAGGCTTTTTAAATTTCATCACCTGGTTTTATATGAGCTCGCACGGCCTTGTGGGTACGATCACGACTTTCAGTTGCGATGACGTCAAACGTGGAAAGATTCCAAGAATGTACCCAGACTTCCTTGGGCCACTGCAGACAGCGGCAAGCCGATGGGGAACGGATCCGTAGGAATAGTTTCAATTTTTTTGCGTGTTCTGGAATCAATCACGTGCACCGAATTTCCTGATGCGTCTGCGACGAAAACCGCATCGTCAACAACACAAGCCTGACTGAACCAGCAGTCGTTCCTAATGAAAAAGACTTAAATTAATATTATTATGATTATTATTATGATTATTTTCCCCAGAAATAATTATATTCCAGCCGTCTGTCTCTCGACGTCATCGTCGCAAAGTTAGCCAATAGACCTTTTTCATAATGACGTCAAACGCGGAAAGGCTGATGTTACACGACGTTTGATTGGCTCGATAGTTTTGTGGAGCCAATTAAATTTCGTGTAACATCAGACTTTCCGCGTTTGACGTCATTACAAGAAAGGTCTATTGAGTAGGAGAAATAAAAAAATGTAATATCGGCCTGAAAAATTTCAAACAAATATCTTCTGCTTTTTTTGTTTTCACTGGATTTGAAATTTTTTTTTTCAAAGCGATTTTAATTTTGTTGATCTTTAGGGTCCTTTTTGTGGTTTTCAAAAAGATTTTTTCAGTTAATAATGTATAGGCTAATAATTACAATAAACACTAAAAAGCCCTCTGTATTTGGAAAGAAGCATTCTGAGAATTGGACTATAATTACTATATAAAGCAGCACTCTAGACCAACCTTGACACTCGGTTATTGCTTTTGGTACACAGCCCGGGTGCTGTTGTGTTGGTTATTTTAGCAACCAGACGTTTTGCCACTGGATCTATCACATATATACCATCACCTCCTAGAACATAGAATACATTGTCTTTTTTTACTGAGGCAAAATTAGCCGAGAGAATTCCTGTGGGAAAAAAGATTCACTCTTATTATATGAAGTTTGCGAATTCATAGCACTTGTCGTATTGTTCTTCGATAGATATCATGAACATTCCAAAAATGCAGGATGTTGTTCGTATTGACCTTTAATATATAGCATTCAAGTATATAGCTCAGTCTGAATTCAAAGTCAGGCTAGTCAACTGATTTCAAGTGCAATATTCTGAAAGAGGCTTATTGTCCATATAGATAACATTCAAGTAGCCCAGTGTGAATTCGAAATTAGCTGATTTCAAAGTGTAATATATACGGAAAGAAACAGGGGTTTTATTTCCTGTTTTTTTGAGGCGAATGTAGGCATTAATCGTGGAACCTATTGTGTCAGCAACGTTTGCTTGCAAGGAGATTTTCTGAAGCAAATCTTTACATTAATTTTTTAATTGCTTGTTTTCATAAATATTTTCTGGACCGATAGAAATAATATTTTCTATGAAGATTTAAAACGAACAGTGGTTCCGCAGCACATTAAATTAAAACACTCGATTAAAATTTAACCCAGGGTTAGCGGTTACGTACCCAGCTTTGAACAAAATTACCAGAAGTTGGTGACAAAATGGCTTTCGTTTGTGCGCTAATTTGCATTTAAACCATACATGATGGCTTCGAGTTTTACTATAATATACATTTAGTGAAAATATAAAACGTCGTAACGTCAGAGCCACAGACTTGCAGCACTGTTTGCCGACCTCTAGGTGGATAGAGCAGCTGTTTAGAAACGTTTTGGTAACCGAATTTTTTACCTTGGGTATTTCTGCAGTCTGCCAAATTTAAAAACATATTGTTCAAAATTTTGCCCGTGTTCTCTCAACGAACTTATAAAATCGCTCACATTCATACGAAGATTTCCATTCGGATTTTTGATTGGCTAATTCAGTGACGCGTAATATACCAAGAAATTTTGTTAAAGATATTGTCTTTCGTATTCCTAATATGAATTTTCCTGTGCCCCGATTTTTTCTGCAGTTGCACTTTAAAAAATATTATCAGTCTCATAAGGCAGTTCAACCATACAAAGCGTATATACACATTTGAACACAGTCGGTTGGCGCAACGTAGAAACACCCAAGGTAAGTAATTCCATCACCAAAACGTTGTAAAACGGCTGTTCTATTGACCCAGGGGTCGGCAAACAGTGGGTAACATCCAGTTATCCAATTTAAGGTGTTGTACCTTTGCTACTTATGTATTTTATTGTAAGTTAAAGGCCGTTATTGTTGAAAGTCATATGCAAATGAGTATATATGCAAATCACCATGTCGCAAATTTCTGGTAATGAGCCATGTATGATAAGGAGAATAAAATATACCGTCACACCTACACAAAGTGAAAGGACCTTCAGACTCGAATACGGACAATACATCTATTCCACGTTTCTATTTGGTGCCACCCATTTTGGTAAAAATGAGTCAATTTGTCAACGTACGACACTGAGCTCTGTTTAACAGAATCGCTGCCTAAATTCTCTCTTGTTGACCCAGCGCAGCGTTGGCTTGCATATCAATCAATACATTTAACATTTTGTCGTATTTTTACTGTTTTCGCCCTAGCATAATACACAATTGTGGACACGTTAACTTAGTAAGTTAAACTTACCGAAAATAACCAGTATTGCAAGCAATACACCCAAAGTCATATAACGATATGTATTAAGGAGGCTCCCTACAGTTCGAAAGACCATTATTTTATCATCTTACAAACTTGGCCACATAACTGCTATGATATTGCAAATTACGAAATATATAAAATTTCGTAAAATATCCTCGTTGCCATGGTAACATAACGATTTTAAAAAGAGCCAATGTGCAGATTCTGAGATAATTTTTTGAAATTTTCTCCGGTAAAACTTTCTATTTTTTCTTCACACAGTAATCATATCCATAATTCTTTCTAATGTTAGCATTTAAAAAAAATCGTACGAGCACTTTTTTTAAATCCTCAAAAAATCCTGTTTTTTAATTTAAAAAAATTCGGCTCGTACGATTTTTTTAAAACTTGCACATTTTACCCATCTCAAGTTTACAGAAAACTGTGTAAAGTTTGAAAAGAATTTACCGAAGGAAAAACGAGAAAAATACATTTATTTTTATGTTTATGACGTCACAAAAGTCAGGATTTCAATTTCCTCGCGCGACCAGTCGACATCCCGCGAAGGCCCGCGCGTGTTTATCAAAAGTTCACAATGACAAATTTTAAAAAGCCCGCCCTGCGTGCAACATCAGCCACGCGTGTTGCGTGTACTATTTCGCGCGCGACAAAATTACTGCGATACAACCATAGAACTGTAGGGAGCCACCTTAAATGGTATTATACGGTGTGAAGGCGTTGGACGAAGATCTAACGATGCAGCTAAACAATAATAGGAAGTATGATCTCAAAAATTGGAGTTACCGAAGCGATATTTAAAACTTGTGTGACATGTCAATATGCACTTGAATATAATTATAACATGAAGTAGTTGACTTGCTGAGCATATCAAGTATACATTTTGGTTAGCTTCCAAAAAGTAAGAGGAACAAATTGTAAAAGGAACAAATATTGTATTCACTTGTAGTTGTGTTAATATATTACGATAAGGAAATCTTTCGAAGTAATGCGGAATGGTTTTCAATTTTGTTTTCAATGGTTTTCACCGTTTTCATGCAATGAAAAAATCATGGAAAATTTCGACAGTTTGTGGAAAGGTGTTGATGGTTTGAAATCATCGATAGGAATGATGATCTCAAAAATTGGGGTTTCCGACGCGATATTTAAAACTTGTGTGACATGTCAACATGCACTTGAATATATAACATGAAGTGATTGACTTGCTGCATGAGCATATCAAATATTATACATTTTGGTTAGCTTCCAAAAAGTTGTAAAATGAACAAATATTGCTCCGCGAAGTTCACAAATATTCTATTCACTTGTAGCAATTGTATTAATATATTACGATAAGGAAATCTTTCGAAGTCATGCGGAATGGTTTTCAATTTTGTTTTCAATGGTTTTCACCGTTTTCATGAAATAAAAAATCATGGAAAATTTCGACAGTTTGTGGAAAGGTGTTGATGGTTTGTTATCATCTATACAGTGTGACAGCATTTTTGCAAGTGCATGTATTTATAATTTAATCCATTTGTGCATTATTGGCCCTGACCTTGCCATGGGCATGGATCATGAGGACCGCCACTTGATTTTACATATCCATCTTTTTACACCATCCAGGTAAAGCATCCGGTGACATGGTAATAAAGAAATAGATGTAAAACGAATTTTCTAGCGTTACGGAAATACACAATCGTGGGGATGGTTGAAGGGACTCTCAGGTGACAGACCATATAAGCGTGTAGTATAATTTATGCTATTCGAGAGTTGCGAGGCATTCTCTTCTAACAAGAACATCGAATTGAGTGTGTAGAGTAGCTATAGAAGCAGCTCTTGTAAAAGTACTTGGCAGTAAAGAGATGCTCTCATCCTGATATGGTGGGGTTTTATTGTGTTAATTATGTTTATTCAAAATGTGTTGAGTACAAAGTGAAAGGTGTATTCAAGTCTAAAGTAACTGTCGGCCGTTATCGCTCAAAGTGATTGCGAACTCTTCAGTTTTTGACATGTGTCATCATTTCAACATATCAACAGAAATGTCAGAATAGCTTTTAAATTATTTCTTTTTGGATTAGCACATGCAGTGTTGGCATTGCACATGAATAATAATGTGTAGTTTTTCGTCCTATCTTTTTCGCCCTTAACAACAGTTAACTTGCATACAGTATTGGACTATAACTGTATAGAAACACGGAAAATGTTTTCTAGTTCTTAAATATAAGCTTTGGTTATGATGTCAAATCTTCTGACATGGATAACCGCGCTGTTTTAATGGTCAAATGCTTGTCCTATGTAAAGTTTCCAGCATGTTTGGCGCTCATATACAAACATAAACAATACAAACAACCAAAGAGGCTTCTCTTGCAAGTTTGACTATGGCGCCGTAGTTGTTGGCTTCTCGCATGTCTTCAGCGGAAGGACTAAATTATGAGAGGAAACCACGCTGTTTTAATGGTCAAATGCTTGTCCTATGTAAAGTTGCAAGCATGTTTCATGCTCATATACAAACAGTAAACAATATCCTTGCTTTGGTTATGATGTCAAATATTTTGATATGGATAACCACGCTGTTTTGATGGTCAAATGCTTGTCCTTCTTTGTCTCTGTTTTTTTTTATTTTGCCCAAACATATGTACTGAACATAACTAATTTCAATCCATCTGTAAACATGGCGGATTTATTACCATCGATATCGTTTGAAATTAGAATACTCATTTCTTTGAATTGGTTATTAAAAAATACATTGAAGAAGTAAAAGTTACGATAGTATTCAAGAAAAGATACACTGCATATACTTGTAAGCAAAAAATACAAATTGCTAAAAATATTGCTTGTAAATTTAAGCGAACTAAAAAATATTTGAAATTAAAGACTAATTACGGAAAAATTATTGGTGGGGCTAAAGCCAAGCGAGCCACCCTGCTCCGCGGCGCGGTCCCTGTAAAACGTGTCTAAAGTAAATTTAATGGGCACATATTTCGACAACAACAATATGGCGACACTGTTTAGCATAAAATACAACGCACGCAATTTTTTATAATTTAACCCTTTTAATGTAAGACGATGTTGGAAAATGCGATAAGTGCACAGTTAGTTAATTTATTGTGTTAAATATATTAAAACTCTGAAACTGGGTCGGAGTGATTTTATAGGGTCACAACTAGGTACATATTCTACGAGAACAAAAATAGTGACATTTTAATATCAAAACACGACGCCTGTAGTTAAGGCCGACACAGACCGGACGCAGCGCGGCAACGCGGCGCGAATTTTCAGTTTTCAGAAGCATATAAATTAAATTCTGGGATCAAAATTTGGAATCTATGGACGCTAGACCAATTAAAATTTATTATTTTAATGCAATCTAGAAGAAAATTTTGATAAGTTAAAATTTATTAGCTTTTGAAAAATATAAAACGCTGAAAATTCGCGCCGCGTTGCCAATTCGCGTCCTGTCTGTTTGGGCCTTAATTGGCGGTTCTTAGCTTTACAAGCGCAAAGAGGCCCTGTATTATTTTGTTAACACTATGTAAGACAAAGTTTCTCAATTTGTTAAAATTATAGTTACAGAGTACAAATAGAGGGTCCATTTACTTTTGTGGTTGGGACTGAAAAAGGTTCTTACTCGTCAGGCTGACACACTAGTCTGCGTGTAGTTACATGCATTTTGGACTGACTGTCGTAATGAATTCTTTTGTTATGTAACATGCCATTTGTATGTGATAAAAAATTTTAGCTTTGCTTTCAAGTTACAGGGCCCCAAAAAACTACTTAATTTTTACGTGCGTTTATTATATGGCAAGCGTCACTTACGGTGAAATGGCGCTCAGCGATTGCATTGCTGAGAAGAATTTTCAGCGGTCCATTAGATCCCTAGATCCACCATTGGGTTTAAATTCTTCCATGAGAACGCACAGGAGATGCAGGCATGCAAAACGAGAATACGTGAACTTAAGCTAAATAAACAATACTTAAACGTTCTAAATTTATTTAGTAATCAAAACACTTCACAATCATTACACTTCGAAAATGTTTATGCTTAATACTTATGGTGTTTTACCCACCTACTATTAGATATTCTTTTACAACCCCCGGGTATCAATCTAGGGCTATAAATCTAAACAACGTCTACGGATAAATGTTTTTAAATGCATTTACGGCTAAATGTGCTCGATCATAATGGTGTTCAAATGAAACATAATAATGTTCACATAGAGAAAAATATCAGATGTTTTACGCCAAGGTTTCTTAAGTCGTTTTAGGATTGTATAAAAACATAAAAGAACACAAGAAAAGTAAAAAAGCTCGGAATTTTACCAGAAGTTCCAGATGTAGAATCTGGAGCCAAGACTGCAAAGGTTCCTCCGTTCACTTCGTTAATCTTCCCATGAATCTTCTGGGTCTCTGCATTAATAATCACCACCGTCTTGTCTCTGGTTGCCGGGGAGATGATCCATTTATCGTTGATAAACAAGTTTCTTGATGCACCGTGTGTTGTTGTGTCGAGGAAACCGACGTTCTCGATATATTTCACGTCAGAGATATTTAATTTTTCCCCAAAACTCAAGTCAACGACCGCTATTTTGTTTGAGTAATCAAGTGTAACGAATACGGAGTAGCTATTCGAGGTTTTACCCTTGGGGAAAAAAACCGCATGGGATACACCACCGGGGATACGAAGTCTCGAGTGGCTATAAATGTTAATTCCAGCGAATCCTTCAAAGGCGAGAGTATTCATCATACTCGTGTTGCGATTGAGGAACACAATATACCGACCATTAGGCGAAACAAAGGGAGCGCCGGGAGTATTCGTCATAAGTGTACCACCGCCATTAATACCTTGCATTATTAACCACGAACTTCCATCTCTTTTGTGACATTCCACGAACAAGTATTTGTTGTACGCGTTAAAGGCAATGCCCATGGTTCCTGTGCAGCCGTAATTTGAGAAGTTACGAAAACTCGTGTAGGACTTTGTTTCCAAGTTCAGTTCGTGGTATCCGGGATTATTAAAATGTGTAACGAAGGCCGTCTTTCCTTCGTTCAAATCTTTGTCGGCAACCATATAACCATGCGTCCAACCTATTATGAAATTTTCAGCCCAATCAAAAAATGCAGTTAAGGTAATGTCATAAAACTTTCCTTCAAGACTTCTTTTGGGAGGGGATGATTTGGGCGGGATAATAAATTGCG